>NW_020455677.1:458023-458993 GCF_003342845.1 Nothoprocta perdicaria | reverse complement strand
CGGACAAGGCGCCCTCGCTTCCCCGCCGCTTCCCGCTCCTGCCGGGCTCGGCGCGGGGCGGCCCCGGCGCCGCCGCCCCTGCGAACTGCAGCGCGGGGCGCTAATGACACGGCCATCCATCACGGGCGCGTAACGAGGCTGTTAGCAACTAATTAACAAGCACAATCGGCCGCGGGAGCGGTCACAAAGCGGGGCCATCGGCAGCAGAACGGGCCTAAAGAGGCAGGAGGGCACCGCGCTGGGAGCGGGAGGTGGTCCTTGGCGGAGGGAAAGGGGCTGCCGGGAGCGAGCCCCCTGGGCAATACACATCTGGCGCAGGGAAGAAATAAATAAAGGAAAAGGGAAAAGACTCGCGCGGTGCCGGGCTCGGCAGGCTCCCCTCCGCGCTGGCCGGCGCGGGGCTTTGCGCCGCTTTGCCGCGGGGAGCCGCCACGCGGCCGGGGGCGCGGAGGGGCTTCGCGGCCCGCGCCCTCCATTCGCCTCCGCGCTCGCTCTCCCCCTCGTCGCGGAGCCGGCGCCAAGAGGCGGGAAAAGCGGGGGGCTTTAGGGCTTTATTGGCTGGACGCATCTCCCCACCACTTTTTTTTTCTCCTTTTCCCCCTTTTTTTTTCATTTTTTTTTCCTTTCCATTCCTTTCCGCGCTCACCCGGCGTGGCAGAGTTTTACCTCTCGGCCAGGCCAGGGCGCCTTCGCCGCGGTTTTCCAGCTTTCCCGCGGATGATCCCGACGCCGCCCGGGCCTCCCAGCCTCCGCGCAGGCACCTGCAGCCTCCCGCCCTGCAGGAGCGGGATCACCGCAGAGAGCGAGCCTGAAGGGCAGCGGCTGCCTCTCGTTCCCCTCTCGTTCCCCTCTCGTTCCCCTCTCGTTCCCCTCTCGTTCCCCTCTCGTTCCCCTCTCGTTCCCCTCTCGTTCCCCTCTCCTTCCCCTCTCCTTCCCCTCTCCTTCCCCTCTCCTTCCCCTCTCCTTCCCC
>NW_020455677.1:330476-457824 GCF_003342845.1 Nothoprocta perdicaria | reverse complement strand
TCCTTCCCCTCTCCTTCCCCTCTCCTTCCCCTCTCCTTCCCCTCTCCTTCCCCTCTCCTTCCCCTCTCCTTCCCCTCTCCTTCCCCTCTCCTTCCTTTTTGTTTTCATACACAACAGACTGCCCCTTACTTGATCTTCGCAGCCCTTACTTCTGTCACAATTGTTAAAGCTGAGGGATCACGCGTGGAAAAATGAAAACCATGGTGCCACGCTGATCGAGGTTCAGATCATGGCAATGCACTGAACGCTTGTTGAGGAAATCCCAGTGTTGCTGCAGGAGCAGTGGTTAGTGAAGGCAAAACGTGTGCTTTGGGAATGATGAGTTCAGGAGTCTGTGTCCAGGTCGGGACAGCAGCCTCCGTGCGCCCCCCTCCTGCATGTCCCCAGCCTGGTGGGGCTTCCTGGGCCATCGCTGCCCCACAGCCCCCACGAGCTTTTCCAAGCTGTGCAAGGGTCCTTCCCTTTACACCCCAAAGCAGCATCTTCTGCGGAGCCACGGGGCTGCGCTGTCTGTGGGCGCTGAGATGCTGCAAAACTCGTGCCTGAGAAACCTCCTTCTCCAGAAGTGCTCTGTGCTCATGTCGCTCCCCGCTTTAACACTTAGGAGTTAATATTTTTTCTTGCAAGGACTTCATAACCTTTTGAAATCCTGGCCACCTGCTCTGGCTGTTTACATGGAAATAGAGCTTTTATTTTTCTGGAAAGTCCAGCCTCAGTGGTAAGGGCAGGACTTGCCGGAAAACACAAATCCATGGTCTGCCTGCCTCCTCAGTGACGGCTCCTCCGCTTCCAGACTCTCTGTCATCCCCGGCTTTGCCAGGACCTTCAAGCTGCCCTTTGCGCAGATGGAAATGCTCTTCCTCAGGGATGTGAGAGGGGAGGCAAGCCTCTGCACATGCCTATTTTGCAGGCATTCAAACAGAAGAAATCTTTATAGTGCTTGTTGCTCAAAACAAGGTTTCTTTTTCAATGTTGTTTCTTCCCTGTCTCTCAGCAGAGCTGCTCCCTGGCATGTCTGAAGCAAGCTGAGATGCAGCCAGTTCTATTAGTTCTGGCTGCAGCGAAGATTATAATGAAACACGGGATGTGTGCGGTGAGGCCAAAGTAAATGGCCACTAGTGGAGCCAGCAACGTCCTGCAAGCACAGACAGTCTGCAGCACGGAAAAGCTTGGACTTTACTGCAGCCAAAAGGAAAACTGAACTTGGGGCTTGGAGAGCTTGGGAGGAGAGGTTAGGATGCGGTGCCTTTCTGATGACATTCATGCACATTCATGCGGTGATTCCTGCGTTTTGTGTGTGTGTGTGTGTGTGTGTGTGTGTGTGTGTGTGTGAATACAATGTCTGCAAGTGGGGAAGGTGTTTTACCTCCTACCTCATGTTCTCAAAGCACAGCGCTTTGGTCTTTATATGCCAGGTGTCAGCATGCCCCGATTGCTCATCACTCAGTTGGGATTAGGGCGTCCCAGTATCAGGGAGGTGCTGTAAGGATAACTCCATTAATGCGCCTCGAACCCTGGTACTGCAGTGATAACGACTCTGTAAATATTTACACAGAGCAAGCGCAGGGAAATTTTACATTATCAGCTTAACTTCATTATAAGGAAGCAATTGAGAAAGTCACCACTATATTGCATTCACTTCTATTATTAATTCAACAATATATTTGCTGCTGCTTCACGCAGTATTCAGAGAGTTGCTGCTCCAAACATTTTACAGTCCGTGGGGAAATATCAAGTCCCCAGCAAAGGCAAAAAGTAGTTTTGCTGCAATAAGAATAAATCTTGCCAGACAGACCTTTTACAATTTTAGGAGTTAATAAAATAGTGGGTGGAGGACAACCAAAGGATATAATTTATTTAGACATTCAAAAGCCTTTTGATAAACACCCATACAAGAAACTGTTAAGGAAACCTGGTAACCACAAACTGAGAGGTAAAGTCCTGTCATGGATTAAAATCTGGTTATAAATGGGTATGGAATAAATGGCCAGTTCTAGTCAGGAGAGAGATTAATAATGAGGTGCCCTGGAGATCAGGACTCAGACCAATACTGCTTAATGCCTTAATAATAACCCGGGGGTGAGGAGTGAAGTGGCAAAAGTTGATGTCACTAGAAATGTGCTCTGCATAGGTCAGGAGCAAATTCAGGAGAATTTAATAAAATGGCAGGACCACATGCACAAGCATGAAGGCAGCCTGGAAAGTACTTCAAGCCCTCACCTTGCCGATCCTTCTTGATGTGATGTGTAGACTGAGGAGCTGCCGGAGACCCGAATCCACCGTGTGAGCTGTTACTCGAGGCTGGTCTGCAGACAAATACACTTTCCAGCAACCCAGACAGCCTCCGACGGGGCATTTGTGTAATCTTCTTGCTGCCAGTCCGCACCTCCAACTGCTCTCTGCTTTGCCACCCCAGCACGACACAGTGTCACTCAGCTTTTGAAGGTGACAATATTCACAGAGATTCAGACCACTCTTTTCCAACAGGGATTTGTGATTATTTTGTTTTTTGACCAATGGGTCATTTCCAAGGATACTCTTCTGGGAAATAAAACACCTCATGAGAAAAGATTTTTTTTTAAATCCTCTTGATATGACTGGTAAACTCTTCCAAAGTATGAGCTGCAAAATAAAAAGGGTTTAATTCTTTCCTCCTCTTTCATCTGATGACTTATTACACTAGAAGTGCCTCCCACCCCAACACGAGCATCTGGACCAGCAGGTGGGCTATGAAGGTGGCTCCCAAAGAGGAGCAGGACGAGTCCCGCAGCAGGAGTGAGGGGGAAGAGGCACCTGTGGGTGGGAAGCGCTTTGTCATGGACCCTGTGGTACCCAGGAAGGGACCCGGGGCTCCCTGCCTTGTCCTGGGCTGTGGCCAAGCCACGTTTGTGATCCAAGCTAAATACATGTAGCTTCGGGGATATATGACTTTGGGGATTCTTACTCCTCCTTCTAAGAGAGACTAGGCCATGGGTTGGCTTCAGCACGCCGAGACATTTCCCCGATGCTTCCCGGGAGGTGGCTGCCCTCCGCCTGCCTCCTCACATCAGCACAGGGAGGAGGGAGAGATACTGCTCTCCCGTCCGTCCCCCCAGCCCTTGCTGCCGGGGCTGCTGCCATGAAGGGGTGCTTGGCTTGGTGTTGGTGGCACCTTCCCCTCACGGAGGCTTGGAAGCCACCCGTCCCACAGCTCCACCTGTGCTGTGCGGCCTAGTTCATGCGTGAGCCGCCCGAGGCACCGCTCCTGCCGCCCCCGGCTGCCACGGGACACGGCCACTTCCTCCCCCTCCACCTCGTCCATCTTCCAGGCCTGAGGGAGCTGCTGCCCCGAGGGCACTGCCTACAGCACTCATGGAAGCCCAGCATCCTGTTAGCCCGGGCGTAATGAGTCACCATCCACGCTTTCATTTAAACGTCTTTAGGAGCTTCAGGATCTCTTGAGTTTTTATATATGGCTTTAGAAGATACTCGTGCTGATGTCTTGCCAGGCCATAAAATCCTCTGTAGCGGTAATACTTTTTTTGGAGGGCCTAGCCTAGCAGTTTTGGATTAAAATCGGGACAGAAATATAGGGGCTGGAATGGAGAGGCACAGGAGGAGGTTGTCTGAAACTTGCTTGCGCCAGTGGCACAGAGCAATGGGAAGGCTTATGGGAAGAGTATTTCATACTCAGGGGACAATTTCTTGCTACCCAGCAGTTAGCAAAGACATATAGAAGCAGAAGACCTGATTCTACAGCTCCTTCCCGTGTCTTTAGTATCTTCCTCCAAGGGTGCCGTCAGGATAATTGGATTAATGGTCTTTAGGGATGGGAATGTTGTTATGTGCTACTTTCTATGAGAAAAGTACCCAAGACTGATTCCGTGAAAGATATCAGGTCATTTTATAGCCTCTCGTTGAATAGACAAGATATTTGAATTTTTTCCCAGAGTCGGTCTAAAAAAAAAAAAAAAAAGAAAAGAAAAGAAAAAAAAAGGCATGTGAAAATGCCAGAGAATTTCCTCTTTTCCTTTCCCACCCAAATACAAAATCAAATAAAAGCAAACACATGGGACACAAATATAGGAGCAGCCCCCTCTGCACGTACTTTCTGTGTTATGCAAGCTCTTTCCAGATGTATGGATTAGGTCTCATCCAACTACTGCTTAAGCCTCAACCTTAAGACACTGACCGAATACCTCACCGAGTCAAAAACTTCAGGAGCCAGTGATGAGACTCTGAGAAAACGAACACATTCAGCAGCTGTGCTTCCACCCTCTGTAGAGCTGTTGGTTGTTGCGTCCATCCTGTGGCCCCATTTCCATCTCTTCATTCCAATCAGACCATTTTCGAGCCTTTAGAAGTATAGATCCTAAATTCCTGGAATGTTAACATGAAAAATAAAATATATGAATAACTTGTTTTCCTTTTTCTGAGCATTTTTAAATCAACTGCTGTTGCTGTAATACAGGAAATCTATAGCCCTGGTAGCATGAGCAGGAAAGCACACTCATGGTAAATTAATGCAGCATCAACAATATGACATACTTAAAGAAAATAACTGCCTCCTAAAGACACATTTTAAAAGAACTTCAGGATCTGCACATCCTGGGGGATGCACGTCTCTCTTATGGCCTTCCCTCCATGATGCCTCTTCAAATAGGGCTGTGAATTAAAAATTTTTAAAGCACTGCACAAATTATTCTGTGCTGACATAGTTTTTATCAGCTGGGTGTGTAAGAGAACCAAGAGTGAGTTCCTAGCCCATTTGAGCTCTCTAAAAGACAGAGTCATAATATAGAGATGTCCAGCAGCTGGGGCATGGTTAAATATAAGAATTTTTTAAATGGACTTGAATGCAAGTCTCTTGGCTTGCATGTAGGTTGTAGGAGAGGAAATTGCTGATGGAGGCACAGAGGACATCCAGCTCCTCCACCGAGAAGACTCAACCTCAGAGTATGTCCAGTGAAACACACAGGACAGGCTTAGATGTGAATCTAAACAAAAGGAGTTTTAAGAGCCTAAAGATTTCTAAGCATCTCCGTTTTGGACATAACTGCTTACAGAGGTGGTTAATGACTGAATCTCTCTGTGAAAATCTCCCTCACAGCATTTTGCAGATGCCCTGTGAAGTATCCTCAGATACTGTGGCTACATGTCACACGGGGGTTTTTATTGAAACCTTTCTCTAAATCATAGCCAGCAAAGTCAACAATATTGTTTTGCAAGGAGAAAACTGACAGTCTACTTGTTAAATAAAGGATTTCATTATTTATAAAATATGCTTTGATAATTTGGTTCCATTTATCCTGAAAATAAATATGTATAGAAAGCCGCTACTCAGGAAAATTAGCTCAAAAACTTTTCAATCCTCAAATCTAGGAGAAAAGCTGGAGTCACATTTGAATATAGCAAAATCGTGTTCTCAATTGCTTTTCCAGAAATGCAGAGAATTTGCTATGCTTCGAGCACCCTGATGGGCTGACAATATTCCCGAGAGATTTGTAGTCTCTCAGCTACTGCTCCAATTCATAGAAATTAAACCTTCCATCATCTGGTTTTTATATTTGGAAAATGTCAGCTATACTTCCTATCACATATATTGTTGCTTCAATGCACTGAACCTTCTGTGAATTTCAAAACACATAACTCAGCTCGCAAGCATTTCTTTTGTAAATATTGATAATGGTTTCAAGTTCTTTATTAAATAACTTTTTAATGAGTTTGAGGACAAAGAACTATTTTTTCACGGTCTCCTGAAGATAAGAATCATAGCATATCTTTCTGTACCATGGAACACATGGTTCTCAATACCTCATTGTGCAGCAGAGGTTTTCCTCACATTTACTTTAACAAAAAAAAAAAAAAATCCCCACAATTATAAGAAGTAAAATCTAACCAGGTTTTGTTAAAATGTCTGAAATTGCATGCAAATTCTAGGCGACGGCTTTGCAAGATATGGAGAGCATGAGAAGGATCCCTTTACTATTTTAATCCAACAGCAAGAAAAGATGCAAAACTCCCCAGTCACTCTTTAGTAGGGTTAGATGGAGAGACCATTTCTCCCCCAGTGTAATTTATTGGCTGGGCTTTTACCAGAAAGGAGCCCTGTGCATAAAGTTAGGATTGAAGACAATAAAATATTATGGAGCGGTTCAGCTGGGGACGTTTCCAGGGAGAAGGTTTTTATCAGTTGGCAGACGCGGCCCAAGCACCGACTGCAGACTGTCCAGCAGACTCCACCGACTGTCCAGCAGACTACAAATCATTTACCTTGGGTAGGTAAAAGGAAGTCTTTCGAGTGCCTTGAAAAATATTAACTTACAAAAGTTCAGACCTCCGTGTGCTAGATTCAGCCCAAAAGGCTGATGTTTATTAGCAAGTATTGGGCGCTCTAGGAAACTGCTTGCTGCTCATGGAAGCAGGTTATTTTTTTAATATAGTTCAATTAAAAGTTGGACTGTGCAGCAGCATGCTGGATCAAATATGTTGTACGACTAATTTTCTCTATAAAAAAGCAAATGTTTACCTTTGAACTTACAAATGTTGCCTTCAGGCATTCACTAGTCCAGCCAGCTGTAGTTTAAAAGTGTGATGCGGGTTCTACCGCCTGCTGCTTCATTCAACACTCAACATCACTCCTGTTTGCTAAGCTGAATCGCAAGCCAGCTATGAGCAGACTACTGGTCCCTCAATAACAGCCACTCTTCTCCCACATTCCCTTGAAGACTTCCAGGTCTAATAATAGCATTTTCCTGAGGTGAAACCTTAATGATCACCAATTTAAAATGCAAATAGTTGGTCTGACTTGCACATTTATTCAAGGGAATGTGTATTGGATCCTTTATCTGCAATTACCAACAGAGGTCAAGGAGCAAACAAGGATGTTTTTTTTCCCATCCCATCTATAGGCGAGATCTTCCTTCTCCTTTCCCACTCTAATGTCCAGAAGAAGTTTGAAATAAGCCAGCTAAACTACTCCTTGCCCAATGCCCAATGCTCCTACAGGCACTGGAGGATGGACACGGAGTTCCTGGACCCCTCATGGTGTCATTAGTCCTACCTGGCTCCAGGGAGCTGGCAAAAGGTTGGCCTGTGTAGGCCAAAGTCTCTAGATAAAAAGTTGTTTCAAAGGTGGTTTCCACTTGGGGAATTTTACACATTAAACAATAAAATGAAATACAAACAACAGCTTTTTTTCTCTCTCTCTCTTTTTTTCTTTTTTTTTTTTTTTTAAAGGCAGAGTGACAGCAAAGCCACAGGGTACCTCTATTAAAAAGGTAAATAGGAGATAAGGGTCGAAAAGGAGCTGTTGTTGGTTACTGGCTGGCAGGTTCTTATTTGCACCTATAATTTCAAAGATGCTGCCTGGATTGCAGCCTTTAGGGTGTGGTAGGGCAGCTACAGCATTGCAGAGGTACCTGTCAGCTGTCTCCATTTAGGAAGTCCATTAGTTGTGAATTAGAAGAAATGTCCAATCTTCCATCTTTGTCATTGTGCCAACACCTAGGAAATGACCTCTTCCTAAAAGCTAAGCACCTGCAACTCTCATTAAGGTCCTTCTAATGTCACCCATTGTTTTTCGGACTCCTAAAAGGGCCTCTTGCAATCTACCTGCTTCAAATTCCCTGAGGATTTATTGGCTCAGAACACAGATTACTTGTCTTGGTATCGAGGATTTCCTTTCTTTTGAACAGGAACATAAAAACACAAAGTAAGTCTAAACTCAAGTAATGTGAAAATATTGAGTTTGATTCCAACCCATACATTCAAAGTTATAGCTCAATGTCTGACCTTAACTTGAAATGTGATGCCTTGACTCTGCATCTGATCATATGCTATATAAAATGTTTGGAAGCCTTTGGAAAAAAAAAAAGGGGGGGAAAATATTCTTGGCTTTGGTTGCACTGCTATTATTATGCTTTCTTTAATCATTTATAGGTGCCTCAATGAATCTTTACATTTTTCAAGCTTGGGTAGCAAGACTTCTGAAATCTGGGTTGCTGGAGATCGTAATGATTATGCACTGTCAGAAGTGTGCTGTGCACTCACACATGGTATGTCTCAAGATCATAGGGTCCCACACAATGAATGTACAGCTTGATCCAAATCTTCCTGAAACCTTTCTTTTTTATTAAAGTGAGATGCAGATATATCTTTAGATGAGATATATCTTTACTATAAAGATTGAAACACTGGACTCATCTTGCTCAAGACGTGAGCAGTAAAGTGCATGCACCTGTGACTTTGCACTGGCCTGAAATTGCTTTCCTTTGGACCTTTTATATTCGGACAAAGCAATAAAATTTAATGTGTGCATGCACTTACTGCATTAAAAATAATGGTTTCATTTCCATACTGATTACTGACCTTGAGTTGAAATTAATTTAGTTCTTCTAGAAGACGTTCAAGTACCCTTACAACTGAATACTGCCTTTTAAGACACAGTAAAAAGGCATCATAGAGAGCAGTGAATGACAGTTTCGAGCACAACATGCTCAAATGTCCCAGTGATCTGAGATTATTCAATAGATCCTGACAAGAAGTAATCTCTGTGCTCCATTCAACAACTGATTCAAGCTTGAACTAAAAGGAAGAAGTATCAGTCATCTTGAAAGATTTAAATGTAATTCCTTCTAAGGATAGATTTTTTTTTTCTATTGTTCTATGTTCATTTTTAATCCCGTCAAAAGTCTTCTGTATGCTTTACACAGAACTTCACATGCTGCTTATTGTACACAAGAAAAGATCTTACCTTCATCTCATGTGTTCAGCAACACTATCCCAGTGACTTCTGCCTTTATGAGAGTAAAAAATGTAAGCATGCCATTAATTAGCCATTAGAGCTAGCAGGAGATGAATTAAAGTGAAAAGCAATTGAGCCTATTTAATATGGTCACATAGTTAACAGAACCCAAAAGTTTATGGCTCTGTTCAGGGAGATGTTGCGTGACTCCTGGGAAGAGATGGCCCCTACCTCTTAAGGCTGTTGTCCTCTCGTCATCCTACGAAGCTATTTTCAAGGATTTTTAATCACCTGAAGGCTGATATTGGTGCCTTCACAAATACTGGTCAGTGGTTCACTGTGTGATCAGTCTAACTGAAAAGCCTGGGATTCTTCCAAGGCCAGAGTGCTCTTGTATGAATAACACAGAACGAATGTGTGTGAAAAGGATCCAAATTAAGGGATGTACTGGGTCAAATATCCTTGTTCTGTAATTTCACTGGGACCCAATGAGCTTTGAAACCCAGTCCAACCGAATGCCATCTAAGCTGGCAGATCTAGTCAAAAGTCATCCAAGTTCTATTTTTACAGCTATTTTTATGACTACATAATGGACAGGTGAAGTATGATCACATTGTTTACATGTGCAATGTGTTTGTCCTGCTTTCAGCAATTCTAATGTAACATTTACCTTTCCTCAGTTTCGCATTGGTTATACAAGCATTCATAATAGTTGAGGGAAGCTGCAAAAGACAAGTTGCATATCAGACATCTCAGAAACATCAAGAAAATTGGGTGAAAATAGGGGAGAAGATCCTCTTCCTCATGTATCTTCTGGCTAACATGTCCATAGGCAGACATGCAGCCTACATCCTTAGCAATCAACATTTATCACACTTAGCAATTTAGTTATCAACATCTGGAAAGGTGGCAGAACCAAGCACAGGATTTGGATTACAGCTTTTTCAATTTATTTATTTTTTTCACAAGGTGTGCAATTGTCCTGGGCAAATAAAGCCTTTAAGCCTCCTAAGGAGCTTTAGAGTATGCAATTACTTTAAAGGACAACTGTTTAAAGGACACTGAAAGCCCCACCAAATTTACAGACTACAGGGCAACAACTTCTGGCTCTAGCTACCAATCCGAAACCAGTGATAACAGTTTGTCTCACTAGGAAAAAAATACCCCGAAGGATGTTCCCAAACCTACACATAGTTCAGCAGCAGGGGGTCTCTGGATGGAGCAGAGGTATTTTTCTTTGGCTTCTCTTATTAGCTACCTGTTGGGAAGTTAAAAAAAAAAAAAAAAAGAAAGAAAGAAAGAAAAAAGAGGATTTTTTTTTTGTAATTTTCTCCTTCAATATGAGCTCCACAGCAGTGCTGGAGAACAGAAGAGTCTTTCTATTAGACGTGAATCACCAAATCACCATATGTGAGGAAGGCAGCACTGTGGCTTGGACCCAGGGGGAGGAAGCCCAAGGAGTTATTTTGCAGGCTGTTTTCATGTGAAAAGGATTCAAAAAGATGCTGCTGAGCAGCTAATGCCTTGTTTACTTTCCTGTTTTTGTTTTAGCCCAAACCCTTATGCAAAAGGAGACTCCAACACACTCATTTGGAGCTTCTTGCCCAGGGCTGTCAACCTAGCAATTTCATCTATCAGTTATACCAAACCACAGCACACTTTCCTAAGCTTAGCTTGTTATTGTCTTCCAGGCTGCAGAATAGCCCAGGGCAATGGAACAGTTACTGGCACTATAAATGCTTTCAGACATTGAAGCTAGTAACATGCAACCTTATTTGAATTAAATTACCTCTTTAAGAGAGTCTGAAACCGGATGACTTCATATAATTCATTATGTTTAAGGCGGCAGTTTAGTGTGGCATGTTAAAACCCATTAAACCGTTCTAGTTTTCTTGGCTGTGGTTGTTTTTTTTTTAAGAGAAAGTAATTAAACATAAATATTTACTAATATCCCCGGCTGTGAAACTCTATAGCCAATAACAAGGAGAACCGACCCTGTGCTGGCTTCCTATATTATTATCCTACACTGGATAAAATGTTCGTGCTTTCAGCAAACAGCTGATGTGGAGCTCTGACGAGGAATTCAGAAGCTGTGCAGTTGAATTTATTCAAACCAGAGGAGGAAACCACTTCTCAGATGTGATTTTGTGTTTGTATATGCAGGATTAATGTGATGGGCTATAAGACACTACAAGTAAATTGGCTTTTCCCCTACAGATCCTGCCTAAAGCCATGCTCCAAAACTCTGTTGGTATCAATGGAAAGAGTCCCACTGACTTCAATGGGATTTGCATGAGAACTGTACTTTCAAAAGCACTTCAAATGAGCAAAAAGCAAGCCCAGCTGCAGAAGTCCTGTCTCTTCCCTGCTCTGAACCAGCCCTTCTCACCTCTGCTGTTCTGTCTCTTTGAAGCCAGCATCAGTGGTTATGCACCATGTGGAGAACGAGGCTGGGAAGCTGGGGCAGGCTGATTCTGACCCGTGGCCACGCTGTAAAGTTAGCCAAGTCTTCTGTTGCTGTAAAGCCAAAGCTGCCCTTTGCCAAGCTTTGCTAAGCTGATGGGTGGCAGACCCCCAGTAGAGGTCATCAGCTGTAAATGTTAGTCTAAATAATGCAAAATCCCCAAAACCTACATTCTGGGAGGCCTTGTCAGGAGACCAGCAAGTGTGCCCAGACAGACCCGTGTGCCCAGAGAGCGCCTATGTGCTCATACACTGGTGGAAGCCTCTTCAGATCTGATCTTCAGTGGTGGGTATACTGGATTTGGCCTTGAAAAAGTACTCTGCACTCTTTCTTCATACTCCATTTGAAGTGAAGTGGCCTCCTTGCTGTATTCTTAGAACTTTAGGACTCAAATTTAACGGAGAGATAAACAGCAAAACAATATTAACATGCAGCGATACTTCACTAAGCTCTTCTGTGGCTGGATTTTGACATTTTTACATTTGGTGGGTCTAGTTCATTCTTACAGACTCCTCTTCCCCAGCATCCGATCAGAGGATGTTATTAGAAGACCTAAACTCTTCTATATTAGCAGCAAAATAAGAATGTGCTTAACTAGAAGTCAAGATACAAACACTTGGCGCAGGTGCCCTGCTCCCAGCACCAGGTGCTGCACACTGTGAAAACCCTCAACGGTGCTTCGGGATGGACCCCTGCCTGGTCCTCAGCCTTGGCTCAGCCTCTCGGGGGCAGTTTGAGCATCTGAGGGCACTGGGGCCTGGCCACCATGGGGCTGGGCAGGTGATGCCCATTCCAACCCCAAGGCTAGTGCTGAGCTCTGCACCTTTCTAAAGGGAACGAGGAGGGCCGATTTTTGGCATTTGTATTTCCCAGTGCTCCTTTCACTCAGAACTGAAGGCTTGCCACAGACAAATCGCTCAGGAAAAAAAATAACAAAATAAAAACCACAGTTAGGGTCCAAGCCATCTCTGGACCAACACGGCTTCTTTGCACTTGCTGTCAGTCAGTGTGCCAGTCCATGCAATGTATGCATTTGGGATACATGGCAAGCTTTTCAGAAACAACTGTTAATTCCTAAACTTTTTGCCAGGAATGACCTTGTCAGAAGGCACTTTGGTCAGAAAGATGATATACTAAGCTGCCTGCCTTCACAATAGCTCATAGGAGAGGCCGGAGTTACTGAAACTCAGCCTTTTCCTTTGGAATTAGCTGGCTGGATCATTTCAGTCTTTGGGGGGTATAAAGTGCAAAGAAGCTGCCAGAATGATTAAAAATCGAGCTGGGCTTGCGGCTGGGAAGCGATCTGTGTGTTCTGCTCAAATAAATTACCCCATGTGCGCGCCCCGCTCTACCTGACGTGCAGCAGCCGCCTCTCCGGCCGGCCCCGGGCCTTCCTCCACCTCGGCCTCTTCACAGCGCTCTCCCTGAAACCCTATATCGGTGCTGCATGGCCAACGTGTAATTTAATTCAAGGCTCTCCATCTCCTCGGCAGCTGTAGCCAGGGCTAATTTCTCTGCCAATAAGTATGGACAATAAAAGGAGAAATCTCATGTTTGCTAACTCTGCTGGGTTATAAGGGGAAAAAACGCTGCTAACGCTGCATTTATTAAATGAACAAACCCTTATCTGGTTTATGCGTTGGTCAGCCAGAGTGGCCCTCAGCCGTTTTACCTTAGGCTGCAATTTTGGTCACAGATTCTGAAGAGTTCAATCAAATTAATACCTGAAAGGAAAACAGCCAACAAAAAGCCAGGGCCGAAGGCAATAACTCCATAGATATCCTTGAGAGAGCAAAGTCTCAAACTCCGCTACATCTGCAAAGACTTTCATGCATTTATATCACAGGCAAATTTAGTTTTTCTGGGTTCACAATTGCTATGTGCATGCTACCCCCCTGTCTGCTGGGGGCATTTCAGCTCAGCCACTCAAACCAAAAAGAAGGGCTGAAAGGATCCAAGGCGATTTCCATTGCGTTTAATTGGGACTTTCCCTCCAACCTGTGTGGCAGTAATAGGCTTAGAGCCTTATTTGTGCAGTAAGGCTTGATTTACTGGTTTCTCCCCTTCTTCGCTTCTCTGAGCGCGGCAGCACGTTATTGTTTCGAACCGCGGATCTTTGCTGCGGTCTCTTGTTTCCCACAAGTTGCATTGCTGGGATGTTTACTTCCTGGATTTAATTCTAATTTAGCTACTACACTAATCCTTATATAAATCTTTTTCAGTTCAGCTCTTTCCCTTAACCCTATACACCAATGTTTACATGAATTTAAATAGGCAGGATATTAGATTAAAGTTAATTGATGGAGTCAACATACTAATCCAGTTTCTACAGGTTTACACCCCTGAAGAAAATACCAAGAGCAGCCATACAAATTACCCTTTCCCATGGTCACAGTGAGGGAGAATGAGCTTGGAGAGTGGCCTACTTCTGGATTTTGAACATCCCAGTCATTTGTAGCGTATGTTTCTTAAATCATCAAATCCAGGATAATATAAGACACGTGCAACTAAGCTCAGTTCTCTCCTTCCCACTTCAGTTGAGGGTTCGAGAAAGTTGTCTGAACAGTTTGAGAAGCTACAGGCTTCCCTGAAACCAAAGACAACATACTGTCAAAGCATAATGACTCATATACAATTCCCAAACAGCACAACTATTTTTTAAAGTGATGTATTTTGAATGGTACATTTTTAAGAGGCAAGTCTGAATTCTTAAAACACAGTTAATCTAGAAGTCTAATTTCTGATTCCCATTCTATTTACACAAGTAATTGTCGCTGCAGATTTACACTTGCAATTATGTTTAAGTATAATATATATCATATAGGCCTCTGAAAGCCCATGCAGTAAATTGTGTAAATAATCAGATCTGATTGAATATTGGCACTGAGATGGCACCTTGGAGTCAAAGCTTCCTTGTGTGGTGTTTTGCACAGACGTACAAGAATACAGCTTGTAGCTGTCACTGCAGTGGTATCTTTTGCTTCTGTCTTTAAAAGCCTTGGCAGAAATGCTTAGAATTAGAGAGTCTGCACTATGACACTCAAAATAAATACAGTTAATTCTACCTTGCAAATCAATGCCTGTGAAATGTCTCCTTTCAAAGAAAATATATATATATAGTCTCCTTCAGTCTGCAGCACTTCTTGATTCCTAGACCAGAAAGCCACACAGTTTCATCACTCTCTTTCTAAGTCATAAACTTATACTCCTCTTCCATGTCCTCTTACAAAAAGTTGCGTGCAGACTTACACCAACTAATAACATGACCCAGAGTGGGGGGAAAATATATATATATATATGCATATACATATATATATGTAATATATATGTGCAGAGAATGGCAATAAATCAATTCTGAACTCCTAGTATCAACCATGTGTCCACACTTTCCACACATATTTACGTAATAAATTCAGTCACTGTACTACGTTGAATTTTTCTTGTTAAATCCTGAATGCTTTGGGGCAGAAGTTGTAGCTTTTCCCTGCCAGGTAGGTGTTTACGAGCCTGGTAGCACCAGAAGCGTTTCTGGAGCCCACAAACATAATTTAGCTGCAGTAATGTGAAATTACTGACTCTGCCCCGTGCCGACATGTGTTACATGCAATTGTAAAAAGGAAAAAAAAGTTTAACAGCTTAGCCACAAAGGAATGTTTATATCTGATTAAACTAACTGCTAATTTAATGGTAGTTAATCAGTGGCATGTAATACAAGCCAAGCAGCCCAACAGATTTATTGATTAACTGCGTCCTGAGAGGTTGTCGTAAAACAAAAACAAAAGAAAAAAGCAGTGCATTTGTTTCATTAAGCGAGCACGTACAGAGCCCTGTGAAACAGCAGCACATTTGCTGAGGGCAAATTTCTGCTTCAGCTACGGTGGTTCAAAATCTGAGTTATTCCAAGTTTCCTCTGAGCCAGCAGGTCAGCGTAGGAGCTACAGGTCCCAGTCCTGCAGGAGATGCTCTGTGGGTGTTGGGACACTTTCTGGATTTCCATGGACAGATAGGCATCCCAGGTGCACACTCTTTACCTCCTACAATCCAGCACATCCAACCACATACCACCAGGCTGGTTTTCCTTCAGATGAAACATGAGCCTGCAAAGCAGTGATGGAAATGGATTCCCACCGAGTACATCCCTGCCCAAGAAAGCTGAGCAAAGCTTTCCTGGAAGATGATCCTGAGCCCCCCTGCTCACAGGGCATCCCGAGGGGCCCTTGTGGGACTGCAGTTCCCTGGGGACACCGCAGTACCTGCTCTCTGGCCGCAGCTCCTCGCTGCGATCCCCACGTGCTTCCCTCATGGAGAGGGGCCAGCTGCCAAGCGAGAGGCATCTGCAAAGGAGCAAAAAAGCTTAAGATTCTGTCAGCTATTTATTAACGTGAGACAGTTTACTGGATGCTGCCAAAATTTAAGAGCTTCTGTTTCTGAGAGCTTCGGTTGTGCAACTGTCGGCAATGCGCCCCACACTAGCTATTTCACGAATAATTTATCATTTAGCTGGAAGACGAGGAGGACCCGAGATGGTGGGTTTCAGCCTTGCAGCAAAGGCCGTAAGCTCAGGCAAAGGAAAAACAACCACCCCACCAGGACAGACCTACCAAGCGAGGTGCCTTGTGAGCCTCTAAAGAGCAGACACTGCAGACCCCACTGCATCAGACCCCACGGATGTTATCACGGCAGCACAACCGCCATGGCAGGAAGGTCTCACTGGGGAGCTGATAAAAGCGAGCTGCTCCCTGAACCTCCTCCTGCCGGGAAAGCCTTCATGCACACCAGGCCTCTCCTTCCTGAGGAAAACTGTCACTAAACAAGCTGCTTTCCCAAACAGAAGCCGTCGTTAACGCTGTAACACTTGTTTGATCCATGGCATGGGTAGCAAAAAATCACATTTGAAAGCAGCAAGGGAGTCAGGGAGCACAAGGGGACCGGACGTGTCAGCCAAGGACGATGTTTCCAGATCATCATCCCTCAGCAGCAGCACGGGGCACACGGCACCGCTCACGGGGCCGACAGGAAGGACACGCACAGCCTCACAGGAATGGTCACACTGGACACGGGGCAGGCGAACAAGGACGGGAGAGGTGGGACGGGATCTCCATGGCCTCCCTCCCATCACTGACGGGCCCAACGCCGCCCCAGCGCCTCATCCAGGCCTGTCTGCAGTTACTGCAAGAGGGAAAAGCTCCTGCTGGAGCCGAGGGTGCTCCTCACCCACCTCCATGCTGGGCGGCAAGAGTCGCCTTGGAGGCCGCCTCTCCTCCCCATTAGGTGGGACCGGAGCCCACAGGCCCCAGCTGGGAACATTCACTCCACTGGCAAGTAGTAGGTGAAATAATCCCCTTTTGGACGGGTTTGCTCAGCCTTTCTCGCCTTCTCCTCGGGCTCTTCCCCGAGGAGCACAGCTGGGAAGGCGCAGAGGCAGCTGCTGCCCCCGCAGCCAGGAGGAAGGACGAGCCCAAGTGGAGTCAAAAATCAAACAGCAGCAGCAAACAACAGTGCTGGGGTGCGAGGAAAGCGTGCAGATCTGAGGGCTCAAACATCATGATTGCATTTTGCAGGAGCAGGGACAGACTTCGGACCTGCCAGGCTTCATGTGCACTCAGCAGAGGGTTAAATCCCCTTGCAGCACCTGCTGGGTCAGGAACGGGAGCACCAGCGGTCTCAGTTTTGGGAAATTTCCAGGAGAGCAATAGGAAAGAAAAGCACCTTCACCCACAGACTTACAGGAACAGCCCAATCCATTGCCAAGCAGGATTGATAGCTCACTCTGTGCTTTCTAGTAGAACTGCAATCTTCACCAATGCTGTGAAGGACCTGGATAGCCTTTCTGCTCCAGGCTGGGAGAGCTGGGCTCCTGCTCGCTATACACAGCTTGGCTACATGAACCTACCAAGTCATTATGAGAAGAAACACTAGAACAAGAGCTTAAACTTAGCAGTCTTTGCACTAGGAGTCAACTTCATTCAATGTTTAATTGGGACTGAAATTTGAAATCCACTGCAAACTCATACTTCCAACTCAAATCAGCAGTGGTAAGTGCATACAAACGGCCCTGTGCCCCCTGCAGATGGAGACAAACATCAACCTGGACCAGTTCTCCTCACTGCTCCACTGCCATTTTCCATTCAGGTTGTGCAGGGATAACTCCTTGTGCTGTGTAGTTTTGAACATACTATTAAAAAGTTATGGTGCTGGGCATTGCTCAGGCAAGAGGGAATACTCCATACATAGGAGGGTTTGTTGCTTGTTTATTTCCAGAGCTGAATTTTTATTTCTTTCCCAACCCTGCACATATAAAAGAGCAGCAGCAGTAGACACAGAGCACGCTGTGGAATTTCTTGCTGGTCTGGTATAAACAGCCAGCCCTGTGTATTGGTCTAATGTAAACAGCCAGTAGCCTATATAAACAACCAGCAGTTGAGCTTGGGCTAAGCAAAGCCCCAAAGTATGTTCTGAGCAGCAAGAAATCCAACTTCGATCCATATATTTCCATCTGGTAAATCATTGCTTCACAGCTTGCCAGAAATAATTATTTAAAAAAAAAAAAAAAAAAAAAAAAAAGAATAAATTTTTAGAAGTTGCAGCCTTGCACGGCTCGCAGCTCCCCAGGAGAGCAGGGGACAGTGGTTGGGTCCCCACCGTTGACTCCCCACACTCAGTGCAGTCCTGAAACAAAAGCAGAGCTCTCACATGGACACAGTCCCAGGGCAGGCAAGGGTTCAGGCCCCCTGGGATCTCAATTTCTAAATTTTCCATTAAAACAAAAAAATGAAGCCAAGTTGATTTTTTTCAAGACACATTTACATCTGTGATGATCCATATGGTCATCTTCTTTAAGAAGCTGGAGTATCCCAAAAAAGTTGTCTCATTTCTTACAAAACTGTTCTTCTTTCAAGGGAGAAATCTATTGAGAAATCTTTCTTTCAGAAGTACGCTTTGGGTTTTTTCCCCTCCATTTTAGCTTTGAGGGGGGCCTCTTCATTTCAAAATCCCAGCCATTCCTGAAGTGTGTGAAATGCCTTTTAAAAAAAATCAGTTCACAGATCAAAATCAGTCTTAAATGTAGATTATTTACACAGCTATTTCTCTGCCTTGCTCAGAGGTAAACAGTGAGTGGAGATCGAATTAGATGGAAATGGTGAAAGAGACGGGGAGGGTCTCAAAGGGGAAAAGAAAAGCAATCAAAGAAAGAGGACAGAGACGGGTACCCTCATGCGTCTATGCCTTAAAATAACCCGTGTGACTGCAGCCCACCCCGGCAGGTAGCTCTTGCACTCAGGAGACACAAGCCAGATGCATCTCACGTTCCTAATGGCTGCATCTCCACACAGCCAGCACCAGGGCTAGCCGTGCCCCAGGGCACGGACAAGCGATTACAAGAACAGGAACATTTTTCTCCCCTTTTCTCCCCTACACAACCGGAGCTCTACGCAGGGGCTGCCCCGCAAGCACCTGCAGCAGCGCGGTGGCCAGGGACTCCCATTTGGTGTTAATTCGGCAGCTTTCACAAACAGTAAATTAACCGCAGCTCCGGCCTCGCGCTCTGCGGCCGCTGGGCACGGAGCGGGAGCAGGGCCGGGCACAGCCACGGGCACCACCGAGCCAGGCAGTGAGTGCTGGCACCGGCAGCACTCGCTGTGCTCGAGGCCTTAGCTGCTCACCAAGCCGCAGCAACCACCTGTGCACCAGGTATGGGCATTTGAAGGCTCTGCTGAGCTCTCTCTAACTATTTGCAGGAGCTGAGTAAGTAGCAGACAGAGCAAGTGGTCCTGCTGCCTACCGGGATGGATGCACAGCGCATCCCGGCTTGCGGTTGTAAGCCCATTTTCATGACAAAAGTGCATGTTTGCCTTAGATGGCTGTGCTGTGGGAAAGGGAGCCTCTTTCAAGAGGGGAAATCAGTGTCTGTCCTACTTTCACTACATTTTCATAACATGAAAAAAACAAAACAAAAACACCATTAAAATAATCTTGTTGGAATAACAAATAACAATACTATGAAAAAAGAAAAAACAATCAATCTTTAGCAAATATTTGGTCAGTAGGATGGTCACTGCTGTAACAAAGCCTGGAAATAATAGCCTGAATTCCAGTCTTTAGGACCAGCTGAAAATTAAGACTGAAACATTACTGCTCTATTGAACAGACTACCCAGCACTTCACAGAGCAGCACCCAGTAAATATACTACCCAGGTTGCTCAAAAAAGAAAGCATTACGCACTTGTGAGAGCCAGTGGCTTTGTAGATTGCATTTACCAAATTACCCTTATCTTGTAAAAGGGGTCATATACTGAACAGCAAGATTTGCTAGGAGAAATCCACACAGGTTCAGAAACATCTCTCAGTTGTATTTTTTTAAGCTACACTCTTTTGAAAGTACTTATAGCTACCCTTTGAAAGTGGTTATAATTAAATCCATTCGCCACCATAAAACTTGCAAAGCAGAAACTAAAACTAATTTCTGTGAACTCTTACTGGCAACAGCTCCATTCCTCAAGGCTAGAGGAGCAAGAAGTCGGCTGAAGTGGTTGCTGCAAACACCTTATGCAGGGGAGCAGCCGCTCCCCTTAACTGCTGATAAACTGCAGCTCTTCAGAGACACCGCAGTGCGTGTGCGAGCGCGGGGCAGGTAGTTCCAGCTGCTTCCAATTCCCTCTGGAGCAGGAGCAGATAGCGAGCCCCTGGTTGCTGTGAGGGTCACCTGAGAAGAGGTGCCCTCCAGATAGGTCCTGCTTGACGAAAATGCAGGAAAACAATCAACAGTCAAGCAAAGCAGCCAGCACTGACTGGAAATCTGTGAAGAATTCACCACGCAGTTTTCACCACTGCGACAGCTGTAGAAAGATGGGCTTGGAGCAGCTTTTTGCTTAAAGGGAAAAGCCAAGTGATGTGAAATCAGGAGTAATTGAAATTAAAGTTCCAGTTTTGCTAGGAAAGCAAAACTTGTATAATTAAGCCCCTTTCAGCGTGATGGATGGTTTTGATTTGCATAGGCAGCTCTCCGAGCATACATCTGGGTAATAGCAAACTACTGTCCAGAAAACATGTCAGATGCTTTAGATTAGGGATTATATTTTTAGTCTCTCCTTGGTTGCCTTGTTATATATATCACTTCAAGGCGGTTGATTTGCCAGTTGCCATAAACCCTGTTTAAATGTTCTCGGTGTCCAACAACGTCACTGCAGGAAAGCTGCATGCCGAAAGCCATGCGGGCCCAGGGTGACCGCTTTCCTCAGGAGAGCAAATAAACACCGCTCCAAGAGTAGCAGCATTTGGATCTGCAGCAAACTTCACCAAAACAGTTGCACTTCTGACAGTTCAGATGGTTCAGATCTGATCATGTTTGTATCGTCTCAGAGATCTCAATGACAGACCCGAATCCTGCAAGTCTGTACTGAATATGACGCTTATCATATGGCAGGGGAGACGAGACTGCTGTGTGTCGTGAACAGCAGCCCATGTGAGCGTAAGCCGAGCGGAGTCAGGGATGCTGCTCTGCTCCCTGCACTGCTGCTCCGCATGCTGCACTGCTGCTCTGCACCCTGTGCTGCTGCGGGCTGCATCTGCCTGCTGCTTTTCCCATTTCCAGCACCCACGCCAGGCGGGACGTGGTGGAGGGGCCGTTTGTGGAGTGGATGTTGAAGCACCTGGGAGGAAGAGAAGCGGAGCGTGCAGCGACGCCGAGTCCCTGCACCCACAGGCTGCCCAGGACACCTCGTGATTAATCCATGTCAATACCCCTTCTCAATCATAAGCTTGGAGTATTTCTCTAGGCACTCTGTCACAGAATCACAGAATCACAAAATCACAGAAAGGTTGGAAGGAACCTCTGGAGATCATCTAGTCCAACCTTCCTGCTCAAGCAGGGACACCCAGAGCATGCGGCACAGGGTACTTCATCCTCTCAAGAGAGTGCAGTCTCCTCTGAAATATTTCTCTTCAATGAACATCATCTGAATTTATGGGGTTTTTTTTTAACATATTTTTTGCCTAAATATTTTTTGTCACTCTTTAGCTGATGTCCACCAGCACACGCAGTGGAGATGAATTTATGAGGAACAAACTCATGAGGAACAAGCTCATGAGGAACAAACCTTTAAATATGTAGCTGCAAATTCAATCCATCTGACTGAATATTATTTTTCTAGGCCACCTATCAGCTAATGATGATATATTTGAAGAGATAGAACACTTTGAGATAATAAGGCTGAGCTACTACAGTAAGGAATGCAGTATAAATCTAAACGGGCAGAGAAAGTAGAAATAGGATCCGTGATGTTGTACAGCTCATGAAAGGCAAGAAAATGTACATCAGAACCCCTGAAAAAGTTCCAGGTTCAAAAACCCTTCCTCTTGCTCAGCTGCCTGTCTCCTTTCAGCTTTTGTGCTTATGAACATTACTGCTATTATTTGTCTTCATTAGTCCCCCTGGAATATAATCTTTAGAGATCAGTGTGTTCATGTGATATTAATATGTTGCATTTAAAAACATTTGATTTACCATCAGAAAAGGTTTTTCTTGTGGATAAACATTTCAAAGAAAACTCATAAAATAGATTTTTTTCTGAGCTGTCAAGATGCATCCAAAAATAGGATGTTTTGGGAGACAGTGTCAATGAAGATTTTTTTACCTTAAAATTCATTTTATTTATAGCCTGTGATTTGATTACACTGTTGGATACCAATTATTCCAGAAGCTAATGAGCTGCATAGTTTCCCATAAAACAACAATTTCATGCAAAATATATCAGTAAAGGAAAGTCTGTAATTGGGGAGAACATTTTTCCCCCCCATAAAATAAACAAAAGGAAATGATTTCAAAGCACTCTTTTGAAATGATGTATAGCTAATAATTAACTATGCAAAACCTCTCAGCATGCTATAGATTCTCTGAGGAATGGTATGGAGCAAGCAGGAAAAATCCCCAAAGCTGAACAGAGGCTGAGGTACCTCCAGCCAGTGTCGTGGCCCAGACTCCGGTGGCTCTCCCAGGAGGAAGGAGATGTCGTGCAAATGTGTTTTCCACTTTGTCCCGGGGCATTTTATGCAGCTGGTCACCAGCAATTGCTGTTTCTTCCATTTCTCTGACAAGGGGCCACCCTCTTCCCTGCATGACACGACCGCGGGCAGCTGTGCTGTGCTACCACTATGGCATAGACACCATGAACGGTGCCTGTCCTCCAGCCCACCACAAGTGTAAATAGACACTTGTTCCAAATACCTTGCTGTGTGTCTGGACATTTCTAATGTAATAAATTATACTTGCATTTGCTGTACAGAAGTATTGCTGTTTTTTTTTCCCTCTGGATATTTTATGGGAAAGGCTTTGAGCTGAAGATGCTCCAGCACACAGACTATGCAGAGTGCCCAGAGTACAAAAACCATATTTTTTTCCCATTCAACTGGCACAGGCCAAAATAGTCTTTCCAAGAGCTCGTTGTTCCTATTAAGGTAACACTTTGATTTGAAACATCTGCAGGATCTCAGGACCTGACGGAACGTGACGTTCCCAACCTTTGGCACCTGCACTATGCGTGGTGCCTGTTTGGGGGACGCCCGCAGCAGCACAAGGGGAAGGCAGCCTTGGAGAGCACCCCCCTCCAAAGCCCAGGCTGCAGGCACCCAACACACCTCTGTCCTCCTGTGCAGGGGCACCTCTGATGAGCACATGCTCTCCCGTAGCACATCCACAGCCAGCTTGACGAATCTCTGTCCAAAGGATTGCCACAGATACCCTTACTAGCAGCTGCTTCCTTCCCTTACCACCGCTAAATGATCGGAGGAGGACCTATCAGGTCACTGCAAAAGCAAAATTTCCTTGAAAAACAAAACAAAACAAAAAATCAGGTATTTACATTATTGACCAAGATCATCCTTCTTTCCCAAGGCCGTGAGGATTTTGACTGCAGTAGAAAAAAAAAAAGAAAAAAAAAATAACAGCAAGAAAAGAAAAAAAAAAAGGAGAAAAATCCTTTACACAACTCTAATTTAGAGCTCTACAAAACAAAGGTAGTTCTGACTTACTAACTACTTTTGCCCCTGCTCAGCATAAAGGCATGCCTACTGCTAAGTTTTTGTATCAAAATCCTTGAGGAGGAAAAGGTACGTTCATAGCAAAATAAAATGTTGTCAGCTCTTTAAGCCTCAGTGGGAACTGAAAATGTCAAGCTCATACCTGTTAGACATCATTTAAATTGAAATATGGACCTTCTTCAGGCTTCAAAGCAATGCACTTCAGGTGATAATGATGGATTAACGTTGAGAGAAAATGACCCAGCAGCCTGTTAGTTACTTTTTTCAATTGAGTGGGAGCGCACCAAATTTTTCATCCATCTGCCAATTGGAGACAGCTGAGAAATGACGACTGTGCTCAGTACAGAGTTCATACATAAATATTCGCTGATGAGCACATTAAAATATGGGAGAGCAGAGGAACAGTTTGTTCAAACTGTGCTGCATTTAGGCTCGTGTTCAAGCAGCCATATATTTCTAAGCAGTGAGGGTTTGCCAAGTTCAAAGAGCTGCCCTCTTCGCAGTCAAGTTCCTTCTAAGTTTCTTACAGCATCACACAAATGCATTTTACAAGGCAACTCTGCTACTCGCAAGATTAATCCAGTGCCCTTTAAGCTGTGGGAGTTGCATTCGAATGTGGTTTAGATTACAGTGATTTAGCATTATCCCAACATCCAGCAGCCTGAACGCGCCTTTCCAAGGGATGGATCCGAAAGGAGCTGCTCCGCATTGCTAAGCCTCTTACCACAAGCTGCTAGGCTTCCTGGCTGCTTGGCACCCCAAAGGGACACATCAATCTCTGAACCCTGTGGCTGACTCCTAGGCGGGCTCCTCCTCTGGGCAGTGCTCGGACAAAGAGGACAATTTACAGCAATCACTAAGGGGCCATCACGGAGAGTGCTGAGATAAGGCGGAGGCGGGGACCATGGCTGCACCATCCTCTTCATCAGGCCCTTCCCTGGGGTTGCCAGACCCAGCTGTCGCCTCATGGCACCTTTCTGGCCACATTTACCCTCTGCAAGGGGGAACGGGTGGCAGGGAGGACTAAGGATGGAGAGGCTCCTCCAAAACACAAGGATTTTGCTGGGGAGTGCACCGAAAAAGGCCGCGCTCCAGGAGCTATCGCCCAGCAGCAACAGGAGCAGGAACACAAAGCACCTTCTTCCCGGGCTCGTTAGTCATAAGTAATAAAGTGGAAACAAAAGGGGTTTTCTTCCTAAAGGGAACGGTGAGCTGAGCTTTTCCACTTCAGAGCCCAGAGAGAGGCGCCCGTTGTTACCCCGGGCAATGAAACGGGGAGGAAATGGGACCCTGCGGATCACTGGGGCATTAAGCCCGGGAATCAGAGATCTTGTCCAGGGGGAGCAGAGGAAAGAGAAAAGGCATAAGAAAATAAAAGTAATTCAATAACTGTTCAGAAGAGCAAATATTTTCCCCTCTTCATCAGTGGAACATAACGGCAATAACAGGTGCCTGGAAGGTGAACTCACTGCGCACGCAAATGCAGAGCAGAGAGACGGATACAGTGGAGCAGAACGGGAGAGGGAGCAGCTTAGCGCCTTAACGAACAGATTCCACAGCCTGCTGATAAACAGTGGGAATTCAGGCTCACCGCTGTTGGGGGAAGCCTGTTGTCCTCTCACTGGGTAGGGAGCTGACTCGCTGTTCACCAGCACTTCCCAGTGCTCGGCGCGTCGCCTCGCGGGCTCGGAGTGGCCCTGTCCTGTTTGGGGTCCTCAGGGAGCTCCGTCCTGGCTTTCGGAGGACACTGAGACAGGGAGGCAGAAGAGGATCATGAGACACAACGGAGCTCATGACATCCCCGCTGCTACAACTCTGAGGACCGCTGTGGTTGCAGGGAAAACAGACGGTCTATTTGGGGTGCCCATGTGCTCTGAAAACATGACCAGTGACTGGCAAGCAAGCCTCCATGGATATTAGCATCCGGGTTTCCTGGTGGAGAGCTCAGCAGCTGCTCCCGCTCCAAGCCCGGGCTTTCCCTCGCCCGCTTGCTGCTGGGCGCGGATGTGCACGGGGCAGGTGCTGGAAAGGGGCTGGGGCAGGACACAAGGGGTTGGGAGATGCTCCCAGGGAGCCTCAGAGGACAGAGAGCTGAAAGGTCCCCCAGGGCAGCGTGCGGGGTCGGTACAGGATCCGCTGCCGGCCTTGTTTGCATGGAGGCAGCCTGGCCTTCTTGTGCAAATGCAGCCAAGCTGTGTCGAAGCAACTAACAAGACTTAGGAAACACAGGGAAAGCTGGACAGTCTGTCTTTTGCTGCTGCTTTTCCCCCAAAATGTTATTTTTCTGTGTAACTAAAGATCTAAGATCAAGCTCAGGGAAAAATACTCAAGCTACAGATGGGGGCTCCAGGATTTCTGATTTCTTGCAAGTGTTCCTTGACAGTGGTCTCAAATTCCAATAACTACTGTTCACAGGAGGGTCAGGATGAGGAACTGACAAGATTTTTTTGTAGATTTAGAATTTCTCTGCATTGATAAATACCTTATCCCACAATCCTGGACATCTGTACAGGACATCCTAATCATTTAGCACTTTAAGCTGTCTAGTGCCCCTTGCTGAGATTTCTGCTGCATCCCGTTACAGGGCAGGAAACCCTGAGGTGACAAGACATGATGCTGACATTGCTTAACATTTGAGTGAACGTATAGCTATTTTGGTATCAGGAATCCATCCAGGGATTCAGTGCAGAAGAACAGCTCTTATTTTGGTGGCTGAAACCCACTCCTTGCTTTCTGTGCAGCAAATCCCCAGATCCCCCAGATCCTCATCCCTGCAGACTCTCAGCATCTGGCTGGGCAAAGCCAGGGTTGAAGGGCTGAGGCCTGCAGGAGAGACATGTGGGCCAGCCAGCAACACAAAGCATAAGCCCCACCAGAGAGATGCTACTGTGATGATAAGAATGCTTGAGTTGTTATGAGAAGGGCTTTTTTTGGGGGGACTTGCACCAGTTTAGAGATCACTCTGTGCTCTGCTCAGCGTTGGGGGCTGCCTTTGTAGGGCCATCCCTCTGGCTTTGCTTCAGCCCAGTGCCAGGAGCCAGGTCTTGGCTGGACCTGCCAAGCTTTGGGCTGCTCTCCTGCCTTGTTTGGAGGATTCTCATCATGCTCTACGGGGCTTATTCCAGCGGGAGGCTAATGAATTCCAGCTGGGCCGTTCAAATAGATCATTTTGGTAACCAGCCTCCATGCCTAAGGTGTTGGTGCTGGTCTCTGCATCTGCCCTCAGCAGAGGTCAGCCTGAATGCACTTGTGAAAACGGCTGCCAGAACCAAAGGCTTGGGCCAGTCCTTCTTTAGCACTGCAGTTTGTTATTTCCATGTCTAAAGACTGTTCCAGAGACTGCAAATCAGTCCAGTATTTCATCATTTCAAAGGACTGGTGGGGATGAGGAATGTGAGAGTACAAAGCGGACACATGAATTATGGTTTGTTATCAGGCAGAAGAGGAGGATCAGACAACCACAGGATGGATGAGACTGGAGTTTCTTTTCTTTTTCCCTTTGACAAAGTAAGCTTGGAGGAGCTGCTCAGGAGGCTTGTAAGGGCTGCCTGGCAATGAGATCTGCTCCAGGCACCAGTCAGCGAGGGAAAAGGGGAGACTGGATCTGAGAATCTGTAAAGCTGCGGATGCGCAAGAGGTTCCTATGCTAAAGTAGTAGCCAGTTCATTGGTGAGACTCTGTGTCACCACCATGGGAAGGGAGAGGAACGGAAGGAAGACCCTGCTGGCCCTCACTGTTGGGCCTCCTCATTTGCGAGGGCTCTCGAGGCACAGGGCTGATGTGTGGCTCCCCATGATGCTGGCAGTGAAGCATTCTCACACACATGCTGTCCATGTTCACCAGCAGCGGCTTCTACACTCGAACGCTGGGGGAACTGGCAGATCTCATGAATTTGCCCAGCAGAGCACTGCGTGCTGCCTGTGCTAGGTGTTCCCTGAGGGTTTGTCACTGCTCTCAAGCTGGAGGTTTTCGGAATCTCCTGCCACGAGCAGCAAGCAGCAACTGGCAGATTGTCCATAACTAAATCACCACCAGCAACCCCACACTCCCTTGGGCCACCACGTCGCTGTGTCTTTCCACAGAAGAATCTCACCACATGACGCCTGGCAGAGCAAAGCCGCTGGCTGACTCCCACCACAGGCAACGGCATATCCTACTGTCCTCCGGGGCAATATTCCAAAGGATTGTCCGAGTGTTACGAGCCGCTAGCGCAGCTCTGCACACACAGCCCCACCTGCCTTCCTGGCGGCTGGAGCAAGGCCAGGGAGCGGGGGCAAAGCCGAGCTCAGAGCTGCACCAACACGCGTGCACGGCAAAGGAAAGGCAACAGCCTAACGAAACGCTTCAAACAGCACAAAAAGGGTATTGCCAACCAGCCTGAGGGGCCAGGCAAGCACCACGGAACGGGGTGGGAATTACAAGCGGAGCCACAGCCAGATCTGCATCTGTCACATCCACATCCTCAGTCTGTGGGGCTATGACCCGCTGCCTGTTTCAGCCCATGGCCTCAGGACTTGCTGATCCCCCTCTCCAGGGCCGGGCGATGACAGCAGCCGAGCTCCAAAGCAGAGCACTGCGCTCGAAACAGAAGCTCCTCTAAGCAAGGCAAGGGGAAGCAAGCAAGCTTATATTTACCCTGCTAGTAACTTTACTCAGATTTGATACAGTGACTTAACTCTGCTCTCGTGCTATTCCTCGCACCATGGACACCAGATGAGACCTTCTGAGGGAGACTGAATGTTGGCTCAAGCAGGTGTATGTTATAGTAGCACTAAGGCAGCTCTGAAACGCACCTAAGAGCAGGAAGGGTCTAATATCTGGCCTAAAAACAAATGAATTTCAAGATTAGCATAGTTACTCTTTACCTTCCACCTCTGATCCTACACAAAGCACAGATCATGGGGAACTAAGGGTGAAACCAGGAATTTTAATATTTGATTATATTGTGACTGGTGAGGAACAAGCATCAGAAGTTTGGTCATTAGCTCATCTTACATAATCTCCTCTAAATTCAGCTGCTTAGAAGAATTTTCCAAAGTAAGCTGGTATTCTTTTTTATTAAAAAAAATCAATAATACCTCAAAATAATCCCAGAGTGCAGACTCTGTGCCTCATTGGATGTACCTGTTTCTTGTCACCCAAGCAAAACTCTTCATTAAGAAGCTTTTCTTGCTCATGGTGAAAAAATCAGGTGATTTTTTTGTAATGCATTTCAATTCATTTCATTATGCCTCCCATTAAAAAGTGGATATCTGTCCTCTATCTAAGAGAAGGTGAACGCGTGATGCAATAGCCCAGTCTACCTTGTCAGGGCACAGGTAGAAGTTAAACAGGAGGAAGGAAAAAGATATAAAGTCAATGAAAATCATTCAAGGCAAGTGCAGACAAAAGCAGTGAGAAACACTTTAATTCACGTTATTTCCACAGACTGCCGCAAACCGGCCGACGATCCCAGGTGTCTCAGTGCCGGCCTGACGGGCAGCTCGTGAACCTTGGAAGACCCAGGGCTTCCTTTGGCTTTGAATTTCAGTTGGGAAGCGAAACCCAAAACTGAGCGGGTTTCACCTGGCTTCAGGTTTCACCGGAAAAGAGGGAAGCGGATGAGCAGATGCAGGTAGCTGCCAGAGGGCCATTCCGGGGAGGGCCTCGAGAGCACGGGCAGGAGCGGCGTCCCGCACGCGGACAGGCACCATGAACACGGGCCGGCGGCCGCCCCCGTGCACGAGGCTGCAGCAGAACCGGTGCAAAGAGCTGCTCTCGGAGCCTGCACGTGCCAGGGCCAGGCTCTGGGAAAGGCCTCATCCCGCAGAAGCTTCCAGATCTTCCCCACAGATCCTGCCTGTCCTGCAGCCCTGCTCCAGTAAAGGCCAAGCGTGTGCGCTGCGGGAAGGCGAATGCACCACGGCTGCACCTGGCACCAGGGGACAAGAGCCAGCGGGCCCAGGAGAAGCGAGCAAAGCCGTGAGGAGGGACTTACGTGCCCTGCCTGTCCACACGGCCGCGAGGCCAGCTCAGCCGGAGCCACGGAGCAGCCACTCGCCATCCCAAGGGAAACACGTCACGAAGGACACTGGAACCTTTGAAAGACGTGCAACACATTGATTGAATCCTCTGAATAATATTTGCCCAGTAAGAAAATCCTAAGTGAGATTTAATTATATACCCTGCAAAAAAAAAAAAAAAAAAAAAAAAAAAAAATCATTAGCATTAGAGCTGCTTCATTCCACCCTTCCCAATTGCTGATTTTTATCAGCAGATTAAAATGCTTCCAGCTGAAAGGCTAATTAATTGATCTCAGGTTTTCTGCCTCTCCTGATCACAGGAAAAGTCTAGAGTCCAAGGAAAACACAGCTATAAGTAACTGGAAGGATTAGTGCCTACACTGCTTGATTTGCAAGGAAAGAAAATGCGTTGGCCTTCAGCTTTCTGTCTAACCCTGCTGCTGCCATGCGCTCAGAAGCTGCAGGTCTGTCCTCTGGCTGATAGTGCCCCTCGGCACGCGCTCTCCCGCCGCCCCACACTCGCACACTCTCCACATGCTCAAGTTCTCCTCAGAAGAATTTAGTAGTAAACACAGAAAAGGCTGGAAAATTACAGATACGGCGGGTTATCCTACAGCCTTTCACAGAGCAAATTTTGCCTCCTCTTACTATAGCACAAAAGCCCTTCAGACACAGAATTACATCCTAGAGTGCCTGTATGCACTGAAACTTATTACCATTTTTTTTTTAAAAAAAGTTTTTCCTGTTTGTTGCATATTTTCCAACCACTTTCCAAATACAACTATATAGAAGTCTTAATCACCGAAAATTTCATAGAAAAATTGCTGGTGAGGATGGCTGGCAGAGATCCCAGTAATATAAAAAGCATATCCCTATTAAGAAAACAATATTAATATAAGTCATAATAAAGTAGAGAAAAGAACAGATGAACCGCTGGCTGAGACATTAAGGGAGACAAAAGTGACAGTCTTGTCCCTGGCTTTAGTCAGGCCATGAATTTTGGCACAGACACATCCAGTTCTGCAGGAAATTGTAAAAGCTTTGTGAGTCCAGAGACGGAGTCTCAGCTGTACTTAGATAAATAATATGCATTGATTTCTTTCTGGAACCATGCAACAATTTCCAGCTTCTAATGTCTTCCAAACAGGTTACTTTATGTACATTTACCTACCACTGCACCACTGTCATTCAGTTAATGCATTCTGAATGAAAACTCTCAGACTAAATACAGAGAAGATATGGGCAGATATTGTCCTACTCCCTCCAGTACCTCCATTAAACTATCTACGTCTTTATTAAAAATATCTAATCATACATCCTCCTAAAGAAGTTCACAAAATTTTCATATTAACAATATGCCAAAAGGCTTTGAAAGATACAGTAATAAATGAATTTTGGAATAGTGTGTCTGTGTGCTTTATATATATATATACACACACACACACATTTATATATATATATAAAAACACACACATGCACATGTTGCATCCATACATGTACACATACACATACCTATACACATTCACATACCTATATATTAGTCCAAATTATTCATAACCTGCATAAATATATCATCCTGCTTTTCAGTTTGAGCAAAATTTTGTTTTGCTTTTATTCTGGTTTCCTTTTTCGGGAGGAGGTGTTTTTGGAGTGCTTGGATTTAGAGCACAGGCCTTTAACAATTAAAAATAAGGGAGAGCTCTGCAAAGAAACACATGTGGGTTTTTGACTGAACAAACTGAGGCCTGCTGTTTTGTGCACTCTATTTCAAATCCTAAGTGCAGCAATGAGTTTGTTAAATGTGTGAATTTAAGCATATATTTTGGTAGATTAAAACAGAATAGATCCCCAGGATAGCATTTAGTGAGTGAATTACAAGCCTGATTCCTGCATTAGTTCAAGTTAAAATGTGTTCCCTACTCTGGCTCCCACAAAAGTCGTGCAGAATAGCTGAACACATGCACAGATAAGTGGCACATTAAATACTAATGTGGGCTATTTCATGGGAAATGCATTTATATTCAAGATAAATGAAGCTGTTGGTAATGCAAGCTATTTTTGTTGTACATAATAACAGAAGGGTAACAAATTTGGTGGCTTCCAGCTGAGCTTCTTTTATACCTTTGCAGCTTTAAGACTCCAGCTCTGCAAAGACTAAGCATATGTTTAGTTTTATTTATTATGTTGACTCCAGTGTGGTTACTTTATCTAAAAGTTAATCAAATAAATAAGCCTCTGCCTGGCTGATACTAATCCCCATATTTGTGTCGTCTGGCACACAAAGCAGTTTATTTTATGAGAAACAATTGCTATCCTAATTTGCTGATTTAATTTTTTAAAATATTGACAGCTGGGCTGTTTGACAACAGTCCTTCACAATTTAAAATGCATTGCTGGATGCCGGATTTTAGAACTGCTAGCATCAGCAGTGCTACTTGGATACCCTGGGTAAGACTGGGGAAAGAAGTCAGGCAGAGTGTTATGTAATTCCCTCTTATTTGGAGCTTGGTTCAGTTTTACGGACGCTACAGGAAAGCTGCTGCCACCTGCAATCGTGGAGAAACCGGGCACTTCAGCTGAAGCCTTAGTGCACGGTCTGCATTTCCCACTGTAGGCAACGTACTTAGTTTCTTGTATTGTTGCTTGCCTAAAAAGAACAAATGTACATTCTGCCTCCTCTAAAGTTGCTCTTTAAAGTATTCAAAAATATACATTGCTGACAAAGATATGCTCAAGTGTTCCTGTTTCATCCTGACAGCCCCTGTTCTTAGGCCATTTATTTTCATCGCCCATCTCCCTGGGACAGCGGACCGTCTCAAACACACGGCACACAGGCCACTTCTCCCTCTTCCAGGAGCTGCCAGAAGCCTGCCTTGAAAATACTACAAGCAGAAGCCCTGGCAGCACCGGGTTGGAGGAAAAAGGAGTAAGAAAAAGAAAGAACAAAGCCAGAAAGCTGCAAGGCGATGTCGCACTGCCTTCCCCACGTGCCTGGCAGGCGTCATGGCGGGTGCGGCCTACACGGACCTCGCACCGCGCGCGCAGCAGGGCCGCCTCCAGCCACACTGCCGTCACGGCTCCGTGTGCGGCCGACCTGCAGCTCCCAGTGCGGGAGGAGAGCCGGGGAATCAGGTGGCAGGAGGAGAGCCGCTCCGCAGGCCTTCCTGCGGAGCTCTCCAAGGCAGCCGAGGCGCCATGATGGCCCTCAGGGCTGTGCGGACAGTGGTGCAGGCGGGCGCTTCCAATCGGGAAATGCAGCTTTCCAAGGCTAGGAAGCAAAGCAGACAAGATTTCATCTCAAGAATGGCAAGAAGAACTCTCTGATAGCCTGTGAACATTGAGAGGGGCTGGCCAAGACTTCTGCAACTGCAGCTCCATTGCAAGGGCTGGCGTCACGACGCTCCGAGGCGGCCCGTCGGCTCCTGCCAGCTCTCCACATGGATTCACTGCATGCATGGATCCATCTCCAAGCCCAAACCTTTCAGCCTCTGTCCATCTCCAAACCACATTCTCACGGAAAATCATAAATCCAAGCAATTTTAAGCCAACGGCAGTTTGGCTTGGTCCCATCGTGTTAACATTTCCTGACATTAATGAGGATGGTTTCATTTTGGCCAAAGCTGCAGCATCAAACCCTTAATATTCAGCACGCTTGAGTTTTCAAATGTAGTTTCTTAAAACACAATGCACGCTGGGATTCATGGGAATTGCACATTCCTATGAAGAATTTGCATGTTTGCAAACAATAACACAGCCGTTCTGAAGTGATCCTACGAAGAGGACACTGGACACGCTGCCTTAGTAGGGGATGAGGTTGGGAGAGCTGACAGGCAGAAAGAAAACAGCTCCTGCAAACTTTCAGCAGAAATTAAATAAGTAAACAACGCTGCCTTTGAATTTCTGGGGTTTTGTCAAATGGTGATTTATTCGGGTTTTGTTTGGGGCAACAGAGAAACCACAACTTTTTCAGCTTTTACTTTTTTGTTTCATGGAAACCTTCTAAAAAATACATATATGCTGGCATTTCTCATATGAAAGAATTCAGGAGAGGACTTTGCCCATCTCTAGGGAGTGTTCAAGAGGCCTACATTTCACGTCCTTATTGCATAATAGAAAAAAAAATGTTTAATGTAATAAGTGCACACATTTTTCTTGCAAAAGCTTTCTTGCCAAGTTTCACACTGGAACAAACAGCAGTTCTCCCATATATTGTCTTCTTGTGAACTTTTGCCAAATTAGAAATGACAGTTTTCCTTCCAAGATCCACCTGCTGATTTTGTGGAAAACAGGAAAAACTCAAACTTGACATACAACCTCAGAAAATTTTGCTTTTTGCAAACAAAACTGAAAACACTTCTCCAGCTTTATCATATCTCAAGCCAATATAATTTGCAAAAAGTTAGAGCATTTTTCTTTTAACTGAAAACACACTTGGGCTGTTTTCACAGGAACCACATGCAAATGTCTGCCAACTTCTGTCTCATACATTCGGACAGAAATTAAGGAAAAAATAGCACTTTAATTATTTCAATGTAATAAAGCAATTAACAGAAGAAAAATACTCCTACCTAATTCACTTTTTTTTCCATATTAAACTTAATACACTGCAGTGTTTAGGTTTCATAAGATTTAATGGACTGTTTAGGTTTTCCTTCATTTAGATGTATGAGCTTTGAGTTTGCTTTAAATCTAGTAAGTGCCTTCATTTCTAATACTCTTAAGTGGCTCCTGTAGCTTCACAGCTCACTCTAGATTTTCTTGCATGTAGACACTAGCATGTGAAAGAAGAGCCCCAGCCTTTCGACCTAACGTATTAAGCCACTCTGCTACTAGTGATTTATCTTCTTTCCGACATCTACATAAAATAAATAACTTGTAATGGTAACAAAAGTAGCTATCGAGTATGTGGCACCATCCCACTCGGCATTATTAAAGCCTCATTTTAACAACATGAATGCAGATCCTGTTGGTCTCACCTGCTCAGCCATTAGTTTCAATTTGTCTCCCAACACTTGCCAACACGCTGGGGTGTGTAAGCAGTCCCAGAGGACCCCGCTGGAAAATCTCACCACATTCCCACACCTCTGACAATATTTCACTATACCTCAGGGTCACTCTAAACAATCTTTGCATTGTCCTATGCCATCTGTTCAGCATTTTTAAGCCTAACTGCTCAGTATTGGGATCTCACGCGTTGTAATCTCTTTTTGTTGTATCATAACCACTCATTTTTGCCCGTCCTGTCCCCTCCAGTTCACTTCTTTTCCACCATTAGCCATCATTGAGTATTGTGCCAATGCTCTGCACAACTCTGCAGGAAAAGGAAGCGGCGCAGGGAGAGCAGCGGAGCAGCGCTCCGTGAGCACGAGCGGGCGCTGGGTGACACATCCCCGAACAGCAAGCGGAGATCACGGACACTGGGAATAGGATCACTAGGAACAGTGACCAGGACAGGCTGCGCGTGCACAAAGACAGTCGCTACTGTTCCAAATTCGGCATTGACTCCCAGCGCTTCCCGCTCCACATGCCAGGCTATCCAGCACCGCCGTGGGAGCTGGGAGCTGGGCCCTGCCTCTTGGCTCCACGCACAGCTGGCTCCATGTCCCCAGCCCTGCACTTAATCTAGATAAGTGTCATGTCAAGCTTCCCCATTTGTAAAGCGAGAATGATGCCTGCCCTTAGTTGGGAAGCGTTTGGGAGCCACGAGTAAAGATACTATATGAACGCTAAAAATATTACCATTGCGCTTGCCCTGCTTGAGTTAGTGTAAAATTTCACATGGAAGTGTTTTATTTAAAACATCCTGGGGTTCTTCAGTAGACAACACCATGTCTATGCTTTGCCTGATAATTCATACGCTTGCAAGTGTTAGATAACTCCATGTCCATATTCCTAGGCGAATAATTTCCACGTTTGCAATTGCTTGTTCGTGCTCCAAATGAGGGTGACTCTAAAACCTGAGAGTAATTAAAGGTTTCATACTAAGCTGACAGCGAAAGCCCCCTGGAAGGGATGGGAGTCTATCTGTGATGATTTTAAGGAGAAAGTATTATTATTAAAAAGAAAAAGAAAGACTAAACTATTTCTGAATATTCCTGCATTATTTACCCAGCTCGGGAACAAACCATAAACAACTGAAATGTCCACTGAATTTACCTTAATGAATTTACCTACCTTTCAGAGATTTCTGAAATCTTAACTGTGCCCCAAACAGATAACTTTTTTTTTTAGTTTCTCTGCTTTCCCTGATGTGTTCACTTACCTAAAGCACAGCCATGACTATTTTTCCAAAAGAGCACATGTGGTGACATCCATCTCCAGTAACGGTTGACCTCAGGAAGTTAAGAAAACAAACGCTCTGCAAACCACACTGTGAAATATGGCTGCTGGGATCGCCAACACATTCTTCTCATTTTTCATTAGCCTCTTCTGTAGCTGTCACGGGACAAATCACCGGGCAGGAAATGACAGCCAGGGCTCTCTAAGGCAAAGCCTGGCTAGACTTAACTCTACAGATAGACTTTATCCATATGACACCGTGGTAGAAATATAAGGCATGATCCCTTGGGCACATCCTGATCCCTGTGGTTGGAGCGTGCGGATTTGGAGCACAGGCTCCCACAGGGCAGCCAGGAACTGTTGTCCCCAGCCAGAGCCAGGCACCACAAATACTGGTGTTTCTAGCTCTGGGGCCCAGGGAACAACCTGGGCAAGGGGGTGTCCAGCTCCCAAGCACCCTGTGCTTCAGCAGCAAGATGTGTGTTTGAGCCAACAATTCTTCTGTGTCTGTGAGGTTTCATTGCCCACTTTTATGTATTACAAGACCCACACAGCTCAGTTTCACTCAGTAATCACTCAAATATTGAATGGAAATATCTGTTTGTGGATTCCACCTCCCCATTTCTGCATGCATGTTTGCATTACAGCAGCATCGGATGCCCTGTCTAAGACCCTGTCTGCCTCCCCACCACAGCTCCATGTACTAGGCACCAAAATACATGAAGTCCTGCACTGTCTGTGATACTCTAAAAAAACTCATCGTTTACTGCAGAGCATGCACGGAGACAGGAGACAGGAGCAGCATTCTGAGCTTGGTAAAGTTACTCTGCCAGCAGATAAAGGCGAGCAGCATTACAGAGATGGCGAGTACTGTGCTTGCCTTCTCCGAGGCCTGGTGGCCCTCCTGGGCACTCTGCAAAGGCAGGTCCCCAGGGAGGTAAAGCAGCCACGTAGGTGTTAACTGCCCCAGCTTCACGGGTTCTTCATGGGAGCTGCTCAGCTTTGCTCCCAATAAGCAAAGATAGCTCTGCTGCAGTGACTCTGTAGGCTTGGTAATGGGGGCTTCATTGTGTCCTTAGCTTTCTTGTTGGTGGTAGGGTTTGTTTGTTTCTTTCTTTTGTTTTTCTGTGGAACAATCCACAGGGAATATAGCAAAGTTTGTTGTTTTAATTTTATTAAACTGAAGAAACAATGGCATTCTTATGAGTCCCAGAGGAAATATCCACATAGCAAGGAAGGATGGACCACAGCCAGTCACTGAGTAAAGTAATATACCTCACACTTAATGAGTGGGAAGTTCACAGGCAGGAATGATCTTGGAGATGTACTTTTTAATACAACTTCTAGCTTCATTGTAAGTGCTGAAAACTAAGCAGGTGTTCGGAGCCATCTGAGGTCACTCAGTTTTTCCATAGCCAGAATTGCCTTAGGCCTCGCCAGGCTAAGGGAGTCCTATTTATCAGTTGCCTCTGCTAATACAGGCACGGGTCCTAGGCCTAGCAATGTCCAGTACCATAAACGCCATGTCAGCGATACCCATTCACAAACAAAAGAGCTAAAGATGATGCTAAAATAGTTCAAAACCTCAATAACGTCTGTGATCTAAGTAATGTTGCCCCTACGTAAGAGTAGCATTTCCAGAAAATACTGTTGACTTTTGTTTTGAATTGGTGAATTACTTGGATCAATATCAGATTGATCAAGACAAGCCAGTATCTTCAGTTTTTATTGATATCTACACTTATGAGATATAAAATGCATAAACATGAATAATTTTATGCAAATGCATTGGTAATGAAACATATTTATTAGCCAAAGACATGTTTCAATAATGAGAGGAAGCCAAGTTAGAACACAGAGGTGTTCAGAATATATCACACTCATTTGCCTTCCCTTTTTCCTAGCTTTGTTTTCCTCCCTGATTTCTAATGTTATGTTCTTGTCTTTTAAGAGGAATGGGAAGGATTTCAGTGTCTTGAGACCAGCTTCCCTTTGGTGTCTGTGGGAAGTTTGTCTCCCTGTCCCCCAAACACACTTCACCCTTCCCCTATGAGAATGAGGAGCCCATGGAACACACCATTGAATTGAACCAAGGATGCAAGAGGACAGGACAAATCTGCTGTTCTGCATGTGTGAATCTTCTTTCAGAGACTTTTACAGAGCCAGATTATCGACAAGGCAAAACATTAAAAAACTGTGAGTCAGGTTTAAAAAATGCAGGACATCGCATCAAAAATCACAAGGTCTCTAAAAACCAAACCAAACCAATGACCAAAAACCAATGGTTTCTAAGTAATTCACACTCTCAGAAGGTAACAAAATCATCCGGTCACCCTTCAGTTTAGATTTTGCACATATGACAACTGGGTTCTTCTGCTGCTGTTGTCACTAAAATCCACATTTCTCTGATTTACCGCTCCTAGCCCTTGGATAATATTTTATAAACATATCCCAACTTCTTTCATAGTCTGTTAGTCTTTTGTAGAGTCTTAAAAAAGGGTCTTTTGAATCAGCACCATGAAGTTTAAAGTCGGCATTTTCAGTTTACTGCTTGCATCCTTTATCAGAAGGTAGTGATCATTCCAGCTGTCTCTTCTTCCTTCCAGCACAGGGCTACGAGGATGATCAGGGGCCTGGAACATCTGCCCTGTGAGCAAAGGCTGGGGGAGCTGGGCCTGTTCAGCCCGGAGAAGAGGAGACTGAGGGGGAACCTGATCAGTGTCTATAAATACCTCAAGGGAGGCAGTGAGGAGGAGGGGGGCGGCCTCTTTTCAGTGGTGGCCAGCGACAGGACTAGAGGAAACAGCCGTAAGCTGAGGCACCAAAAGTTCCACAGGAATTTGAGGAAACACTTTTTGACAGTGAGGGTAACAGAGCCCTGGAACAGGCTGCCCAGAGAGGTTGTGGAGTCTCCTACTTTGGAGATCTTTAAAACCCGCTCGGATGCAGCCCTGTGCCACGCCACGTGCTCTAGGTGACCCTGCGTGAGCAGGGGGGTTGGACTAGATGACCTCTGAGGTCCCTTCCAACCTTGGGCATTCTATGATTCTATGATTCTTCTTCTCTCCCTGACTTTAGCCTGGGAGCCAGTTGTCCCCTCTGTGTTTGGCTTTCTCCCCAGCCTTGCTGTACAACCCACTGCTGCAAGATGGTGACAGAGCTGGCAGCCTTCACAACTCATGTGGACAGGGCTGCCTTCTTGGCCAGCTCCTGAAGCCACCACCACCTACACCCAAACAGCAAATCACAGCATCTGCGCTCGCCTCTCTCCATCTCTCCCTTAGCTCTCTTCTTGCACTGCAGGTTCCTGCAGGGTATGGGTTATCTAGGGTATGGATTATCTCACTAACTATCTAGCTTTTCTGTTAAGACACCAGCAAATGGTGTTGGGTCAGATTTCTAGACACTGCTCCACAATGTAACACAAGCATTTAGAATTTTCAAAAAGACCAAACACTGCCATGAACGGCACACATGTCTTTTCCTCAGGTTCCTGGGGAGGAGAAGCTGAGTGATAAGGAGATCTGCGCTGCAGAAAGTTCAAAAAGCAAAGCCACATTTACTGGAACTCTAATCTAGCTGTAATCCATCTTGCCCTAAAAACCACCGCACAGCCCTCAGATAACAAACAGTCACAGAAAAGACTTGCTTTCTTTGGGCAATCTAAGCTGCCAAAAATGCATTCACCCTCTGTGGAAGAGACCTTCACCTCTGGATAGAGCCCGTCGGTGCACACCCTGTTAGCAATTGCCAGCTCTGAGAAAATGACTTTCACCTGGTTCCAAAAACTATGTACACAAAAGCAAGCCTGGCCGCCCATCTCAGAGCACTATTCACTGCAGTTTAGGTTGGATAAATGTCTGTCGTTGCACAGCGCACACCAGTCCTGGACCCAATGGCACTTGGCATCTGCTGGACATGTGAGATGCTGTTGTATCCTGTCCTTGCTCCTCTGCTTTTACTAACTTTGGGGTGAATACTCAGGACTGTCGTTTTTCCTCAGACCTGTAGGCACAGATGGGGGAGGAGGCTCCGGCCTCCCACACTATTCCCATTGGGAAGTAAGAAGTTGTGTTTTGTTTTATTGCTCCACAGAGTGTCTGGTTATTGCTCGCTTGGACATTGTTTTCACCAATTAAAGGTAAACCTCAGAGGGCTAGAATTTGGTTCTTTATCAGAGGTAAACATAATGAAAATATAGTGACAGAAAAAAAAAAAAAAAAACAAGGATGAAACTTTTGTTATAGCATTTTTTTGTCATGAACAGTTGCTTAACAATACACACCCTTAGGGCTCTTGGTGTCTTTGTGCCTGGCTGGTAGTCCCTTAAAAGAGGTGCCCCCGGTGCCTCTCCCACCATCCTCAGCTTGTTCCAAAGACACTTTTAATTTCCTGCTTTTGATGTGTGTTACCCCTGTGCCATGTCAGGGCCAGGTCTAACTGGTCATCCAGTTTTGCTTAACCAGAGCACGCAACAACTGTCTCTGGTGCTTGCCTCGGGTTCTGCCCAGTACCACCAGTGCCAAGTGAGCAGGGAGGGAGCCACAGCAGCCCTCTGGCCACTGCCTTTCTCCTGCTCACGGAGGCTGACATCCTTTAGGAGGTTCCAGACCCCTCTCTGAGTCTGGGGAAAGGGATGCAAAAGCTACTGGCTTCTGCAGGCCTCTTGCTGCTACTAGGGCACCTGCACAGGGTGACTGCTGCCCACAGGTCTCCTAAAGCTGCACAAGCCCCATCCTACATCCTGAGGGGCCTGTGGCACTGACAGCACATTCTGCATGGGGCTTCTGCTGTCCCCGCTGCCGAAGGGTAACACACTTCTGGCATGACAGTGAACACCTTCTGTAGTAGCACATGTGCCATCAGGCAACTATTGCAACCTTCATATGTTTCCAAACACACCACTGGCAAAACTGGAGAACAGGCAACTCTGCTCCTCAGACTGCTCTTACATAGCAATGACAGACAAGCAGGTTTTGCACTGAGAAATCTAAATTTGTAACTACTGGGCATGTATAAAATATACTTACCAGCTCCTCAACAGCATGAGGTGGAAGATTTTGGAGGGTGCCTTGGCATTCCTTGGCTTTTGGAGCCAAGTGTTAGGGCACTGTGCACATTCCTGTACACCAGCTTTAATAAATACCATTCTGAAAGGATGGAATGTCTTTTCCATTCAGTGAGTCCATCCCAGTCAATGAGACTACCATCTCAGTGTAGTTTGCAGGTTACCAGTCAATATAATTCATTGGCTGCTACCTCTTCATTTGGAGGAGTTAATGTTCATTGGCTATGACTAGTGCAATTTTCACCAGTTAGACAAGAGAGTCAGGTAATGAGTATTTAAATACTTAAATACACATGCTTAAATGGCATGTGAATCCATGATGGAGAGGCTTGTGCTAGAAAACTGTCTAATCCCAGGCTGAGGTTTCTCTTCATGTTGTAGATGTTGCACTTCTTGCCATCCTATACCTTCTTAATCATACTTTAATCACATAATCAGGCACAAATCCCTCTATAGTGATAATAGATTTACAGCTCTGAAAGATAACATGACAGAAAGGAACTACAGACTAATCTTTAACCTCCCCTCTTGCATTAACAGGGAGAAGGGCAAATCATGGCACATGGGAATGTGTATGTGCAGTTTCACTTCCATTTTTTGTTCCCATTACTCTCGCTGAGTATGAAAAGTAATCACTATAAACAGAGAACAGTAATCCCTGGAAATGCATGAGAATTAAGCTCAACATGTCCTGGGAGTGAAGGGTTCATCTTAAAACTAAACCAGGTCTTTAAGGCACAGCCCATACGTGGAGATAGTGTCCATCCTCCATCATGCCACTGTAATATCAGCATGTAAGAGGAATGAGCAAGGCTGTTCCTTCACAGCGTATCACTTATGTATTCCACAGTCTAATCCTGTGCTGTGGGACAACGTGGAATACGTCATGGACTTGCTTCCTACTTTTAGGGTGTTACGAATAGTCAATGGCTTAGGGACCAAAAAAAAAAAAAAAAAAAAAAAGAGAGAGAGAAAGAAGAAGAGAGAAAGTAGAGAGAATGAAGAGAAAGAAAAGCTTTCTTGGCCACTCACCATCTTAAAAAATAAGCTTCCTAGGTTTCCCTTTGATCATAATTTGATTTGCTTTATATTTTTGAAGTCAATCTGATGTGACAAACCTCTGTGCTGCTGTCTCCATCCAGATACAGTTTTGTGATGAAATGCTTTGTTCTCCTCTGATACTGCAACAATCGTGATTGTTGATCTGCTCTGTTATTCATCTCTGCATGAAGTTATCAGATCTTATTCTTTACTGGCTTCCACAGATGTACATCAGGAACCCCTCCAAAGATATGACGCTGTAAGACTGAAGTAAGTGAAAGGAGGACCAGACCTTGTGGGCTTCCTGGAGGCTACTTCAAGATGAGGAGACTTTGTTCTTTATTTGGTTGCAGTTGTCTTTCTGCAATGAATCTAAAAGCTAAAGGATTTCTAGGCAATCAGAGCTGGCATTCAGCCACCACTCTACAGGGAGCGGGTGGATAAGGTATCGTGTCGCTGCTGCAGATACAACAGTAAGATCATAGTCATATTTTAATATCGTTAGCCCTAAGATTCAACCAGTTTTATTGTACCAGTGCCTCAAAACATCTTACATGCTGGCATTGCTCGCAAAAATGCTCTGTAACTCATTGCTGTTGAACCCTGCAAAGCTGGAAGTGATTAAAATCTTCATCTGCCCTCCAGCTCCAATGGTGTCAGTCAGGCAAGAGGTTTTGAGCCCTTTTAAACCCACCACACATTCCCCAAATTAGAGATTTTTTGAATAATAAACTCTCTTTTTTAGCACAAAGCCACTGGCTGCCAAGAACTGCCATTGTGCAAATGACAAGCTCCAATACTGATTTTACTTCAGATCCCAAATCCCCCGTTTCCTGTTGACTCTCATTGCTTAAGCTAATATCATTCAGCCTACTCTTTCAACTGGATAGAAGGGCTTAGTTAAACCCCACTGCAGCCAGTGGAACACAGTGCACATGTGTAACAGAGTAGAAATTGCTGGCTTGGAGCATATTCATTTGTTGTGTGTAACGCAGTAATAAAAAACAAATGCGGAGACTTCATTTTATATATAATAAAAATACTGCAATATTTTATGTGTCTCATTTTAGCAGCCTGTTTTTAAATAGCAACCTTATTTTTTTCCAATTGCAAATCTCTGAACAGAGGAGCAAAACATTAAAGTATTTTTAGTTTATGGGCTAAACGTCCAGCCCAGCAGTTTGCTGGTAATATATGTATACTGATAATAACCACAACTAGCAGGGGATGCAATGCAGCCTCAATTATTTCTCTTTGCTCTGCAAGAACATATTCCTCCTGTTAAGAACTCAGATGTCAGCCAGGATTTCAAACTGCATCAGTTCACACTTCCCTGAAGGGAAGTAAAATGGTAGATTGTTCTTTCAAATACCACAAAGCATTTCTGAACACCATAGCTCAAAAGCTCAGCAAACTGAGGAAATAGCACTGAAATTTTCATTCCTCTCCTCTAGATAGTTGTTTTTAATCAATAGGCAGGATACTGCTGGAAATTATTTTGCCCAGAGAGAAATAGGTGCAACTCTCTGAGCACACAGAATATTTCCTGCTGGTCTACGTCCCTTTGTCCAAGTTATGCCAGTGATACCAAGGGTCTTCTTGAGCTTATAAAGATTAAAAGTACGTACACAGAGATTGCTTTGGATGTAAAATGCATCTTTCCTTTGCAGAACATTTGTTTTTGCCTCCTAAGACCACAGGAGTTTCCCTATGGCTGGATGGGGGCTGATTTCAGGTATGGCTTTGGGCAGAGCCTATAGGCAGGGCTCCTATCGCACAGACACGGGGCGCTGCACAGCATTTTAAGGCCCTGTGCATCTCAAGGAATGAAATAGCACTAGAGAAGTCACCCCAGTGCTGGCAGAAAACGCAGGGAGCTCACTAATAATCCCAGGATATTGCACTGGTGTTTTTATCCTACCAGACTGAATCGGCAAGTTCTGCGGAGATTCACCAGATCATCTCGGTAGCATTCTAGTAAAGTTTACAGTGAAAGAGAATGGCTTTGCTGCATGTGGATGGGCTTAACGCCTTCAGAAAAATGAAACCATCATCTCAGTATATCTGTTATCACAGAACCGGTTTCGACGCTGCGATTTCTTCCCCTGAATCACCATATTGCTGCTGAGATGTTTTTTAGGACACCAGGAACATTGAAAAGGAAGAAAAAATATTCTCTGAAAGTTGTACTGTTCTTAGCTGCAACAAGAGCCTGAATTTGGGAAATTGGAGGATTGTGGTCTTTCTCATTTTGCTCAAAGCAGACAGTTTGGAATGAACAGGGTGCATTGTTTCCTTCTGGCGTTCAGAGGTGAAGACAAATTAGCCCTTGCTTCTGACAAATTGGCTTCTTGTTTTCAATAACAAAGTCTCCTAATTGAAAACGTAAACCCCAATTTGAAAATCTCATGTGTTTTTATGCATCGTTTTTATCTTATTTGTACTGATTCACGTAATCGTTTTTGTAAATCATATACAAAGAATGAGACAACCACAGTGCCTTCTGGTAAAAATAACAACAGCAATAACCATTGTCAGCAATAACCATTGGCATCAATGGACGTAACGTTACAGGTGGGGACTTCTAGAAAAATGCATTCAGCATCACAGAAAACACTTTTCCCCAGAAACTTGGCTCTTTTCCCTACCATGTGTATTCAGTGGACAGTAAATTGTCCTATTTACATCAAAAAGGGCGCTATGGAGTAAAAGAGCGGCTATGGAGTAAAAGAGTGGTGAATATCTCATACAAAAAAAAATGGGTAAAGGGACAAGAAGGGGGTTTGTGGCCCTCTGTTTGCTCATGAAGCTCTGCAACCTGCCCAAGGATCCAAGGCAGAAGCAACTGCATGGAAAACCTGCAACCAGCTACCTGCTCTTCCCAAAGGGAGCTCATGCGGGATGGGGAGCGATGCGATCCGGAGCAGAGCGTCACCATCGCTGCCTCCATCCCTGGCAGCGCTCACATAGCTCAGTGGCCGCCCTGCCCCAGCAAATGACAGGCAAACGAGCCAATTAGCTGCAATTAATTGTTAATGCAGAGGCCCAGCACCCGCAGCACTTTTCAGGGCCCGTTTCTTTGCTGGCGGCTTCATTTTGTTGCTTTATTTTTTTTTTTTTTACTGCCACCTAATTGAAGCCACTGCTGCCTAATTGCTTCATTTATCACCGCGTTTACAGGCCACACGCTGCAAAACTAATTAGAGAGCAGACATTGTGTTCCAGCCTCCCTTTGAAATATTGCTGCCATTTACATGTCATTTCAATTCATTAGCTTTCAAAGACGCCAAGAGAGCGGGAAGGAGGGGATTATTCCTCTGCAGCAGCAGTGAGATTAGGCAGGCCCGGGCTGCGCTATTTTAAGGTTATTTGGAAACAGGGCGGAGGGGAATTAACAGTTTCCCTCCGCTCCGACACTCCTGAGCGCAAACCCAAAGGCACCTAATGAATCTTAAATAAATGGTAGCGGGGAGCGGCGCTCGGCGCGGACGGCCCTCCTGGTTTTCACAGGGAAGTGGTGAATTTTGCACTTGAGGTGAGAAATACTGCCCTAAGGGGCCGAATGTGACAAGTGCCAAGGGCTGGTGAAGGTGCCTCTGTTCGGCTCGGCCTCGGAGCGCGCCGCGCATCCATCCCCCATAAATCACCCGAGGCCTGCACACATTCGGCAGGCCTGCCAAGGCTCGTTGTTATTTCAACTGGAATCAGATAGATTTTCTACTTTTAAGGCTTTTTTCTTTTTTTTTTTTTCCCTCCCAGATAAATAGCTCAGCCTTGGCGCCAGGTTTGCTCTTCCTCACACGGGTTTCCCCAGCAGCTTCACTAGGGCAGTGCGTGGCACAGGGATGCTCCGGATCACGGAGCCCCGTGTGAGAATGAAGCGTGTCCCCTTGCCTGCCTGCCGACGCTCTCCCCACGCAGCTATTCCTCTTCCTTCCCCTTTTCAGGTCCCCCACATCCTGACAGGCTCATTTCTCCCCAAATAAACTTAAAGCACAGAAGCTAAATGCATTTGTTGCCTGGGAAACACGCCATGTAGCGGACGGGTCGGCCATCCTCGGAGACCTATAGACCTCCAAGGAAGTTTTTATATCAATAATTGTAGCCAGCCAGAAGTACCCGGTTAGCAAAACACGCTCTGCTACTTGCTTGCTACTTTTCAAAGTGTTTGATGAGTTCTGTGTTATAGCCCATGATTTATCTGTTTATTTATTTCCCTTCCTAGAGAGCTTTTGTCCTTCATTTCAGAAAGGTGTCGTTATGACAGTGAGGGGGCTGGCCAGATTTTCAGAGCGGGGCAGAAATCACTGGCTGAGTGTTCCTGGTAAAGTCGCCTCGTCTCAGCCCTCGGCCTAATTAGCTCCCAGTTTTCATTTCAATTCAACGACTACTCTCTGCAAACACGATTCTTTGGAAACAGCCCCATCTCCTCAGGCCTCCTGCAACACATGCCAACAAATGCCACTTGTGTGCTGCTGTCACATACGACACCCCAACTCCAGCACTGATAATACACTTAGCCTTGCCATCTCCCAGGAAAATACACTCACATTACTCCCTTCCTCTCGGAATCTCTTCCACCAGGTACCCATCCTCATGGGGAGCACTCCTGCCCTCGGGAAGCTGAGTGAATGAGATCCAAGAAACACTTGGTTACGCAGTATTGTGGAGTTATTTTCTAGTTAAATTATGATAGTTCTTAAAACTGCCAGCAATGATCATTTTGCTTCTTGTTTGATAAAGAAACTATTATCAGCAGGTCAATATTATATTTTTCCTCAAACATGAATCTAGAGACATACATTTAGGGCAATTGTGCACGGCTCTCACTATGACAAAAGCTGAGTACTTTGTATGGCACCTCCTGGAAAGGAAAGCTGATGCCAGGCAGGGAATGGACAACCTTGAGGATGGCCATCAGCTTTCTTCACCAGCGAGCACCCTTCCTCCCCAACAGCCAACCAGGCAGTTGCCGGTAGCTTTATTGCCCTCAGACCTCAGGGGAGCATCTTTCTCAATGGAAGGCTGGGACGCAGATCCCAGCACAGCCAAAACAACCTTCCTTGCTCTGTGCTTCCCACAGATGTGCTGGCCAGAGCAGGTGACAAGGAGAGCTTCAAAAGCCTCGGCATTAAGCATCCCCTCGTGGCAGATAAGCAGTTTTCCAAACTACCGTGACAAGGGCGAGGGTTTCCCAAGCCGCCTCTTCACCAAGACGCGTCAGCAAGTTTAAAAGGAAAAAAAAGACTTGTCTGTTTTATCAACACAGCGGAGCCCCAACCTCCCCTGCTTCCTCCACCATGCCATAGTTTGCTATTTAAACATTCTTCTCTGGCATCCAAGCTCTATAATGTAACTTGATCCTTCCAGCGACAATAAGAGCAGCAGTCTATGTTGCTGCATAAGAAAAATAAACCAGCAATTAACAAGTTCCTATATGTTTCCTGTTTACATAATACGGCTCTTTCGCAGGGCAAAAGCCCGGAAGAAACTGATAGGCCTGGAAAAGATTTGCAATAAAGGCCGTTTGAAATGCTCGCCACTGCAGCCAGACCAGGGCTACGGGAAGAGTGCAAAAGGATGGATTTAATGTGGATTTAAATGCTGTCAGAACTGACTCGAGGTGGCAGCAGGGAGAGTTTTCAATAGATGACACCTGCGGGAAAGCTGTTTTACACAGCTAGGAGTGAGCAGGAACATTTCTCATCAGAACTATTTTAAATAAAAAAGACCATCTGCAAAGCATATACAATTCAGAAATGCATTAGAAATGACCGCTTTTGAACCAAACAGTTATAAAGGGAGGTGTTCAATGGATGCTTCTTATTTGTGGAGCATCCCTAGCCAACATGCTCATCTTTTAGGCTTGTCACGTCTCCAAGATACAAAATTGTACTTGCTCTTCAGTGAAACATAATACACGTTACCATTGGTTTGCACACTGGAGTACCTACTCAAGCAAAAACTAAGCTGTGCTTACCTTTAGACAGCATAGTATGTTCTCAGGCTTTAAATGGTGCCTGTTGTGGTTTGCAGTTCTCATAGTTATTTTCTTTTGTTATTTAGGGCGTTTCGTGCAACCTGCAAGCAAGTGAAAATATTCTGTTTGCGTCCAGTGCTTTTCCCCAGCCCTGGTCGGGTATTTATGACATTTTTAGTTTTAGTCTGCCCTCCAAGCAGAATTTCCAATTCCGAAAATGAGCTTTCATTTCGACAAAAGGCATGAACTGTAAGATGAGCTTAGACAGCTCCCTTCCTCTTTAGATAGGGCCATAGGAATTGTTACATGGGAACAGGCCTTAGCCCAACTGTCTCTGACAATAACCAGCACCAGGGAGGCACTTGGGTTTGCCGGCTTGCGCTCTGAACAAGGAGCCCATTACAGTCCCATTTCTGCCATTAGTTTGCTGGAGAAAGTTTCCATCACGCTGTACCACAATTTCTCATTCAATAGAGACCCAATATCGCCAATCTTTTTCATTAAATCCCTTCAAGAGGAAAAGACCTGTAGAAGGTCCAGGTCTTACCGTTTTTGGTGCAGTCGCATTAGCAGGAGCCATGAGAAAATGACTCTTGGAAAGGCTGGAGTAATATTCCTGCCCTGACTTGGTTAGATTTCTCATAGTTAAAGTTACATACAAAGTTTGACCACATTCCAAAAAAATGGTGGTGTGTAGCAGAATTGTTGCAATGTTGTTTTGTGGTTTGCATTTTTTTAACAGTTAAGAACCAGAAAATCACATAAAACCACCCGAAGTTCAAGAGAGCCAAAAAGTTTTCATTTTGATGCTCGCTTCAAAATTTTAACTGCAGTGGGCAAACCATTTTGGGATAGTCGCTTTATTTTTAGAGTTAAATAAAAACAAACTGCCGTGATAAAATTCAACCGGCACGAGTGTTGCAGGAGGGCAGCACAAGGTCGGGGTAAGGAGACCAAAACCAGCGCTTGAAACGTGCATGAAACTTCTTTGAACCTGGCCATATACTCCATATATATGTGAACTAACATATATGGAATGTGTATTCCATGGCCAGGTGCGGAGAAGCCCCATCTGCGGTGCCGGGGTGGCATCAGAGCGCAGGGCTCCTGCAGAGCCAGGCACCAGCCCTGTGTGCAGCCACAGGTTCCTCCGCTCCAGAAAACATTCCTCATCACCTGAGGGATCAGATGATCAGGGATCTTCCTGCCATCATCCCCTCCTTGACCATCTAGTTTCTAAGCTTGAGTTTCCAGATACGCGTTTGTGGAGCTGATGGGTCTAGACAAATCAGCTGCGAGCCTGGGGGCAGTTACTATGTTTAGCAGGAAAACTTTCCTGAAAAGAGACCAGCTTCTTCCTGGGCTTGCACAATCATAAGTGCTATGACTTCCAGCATTGTTTTTTTGTTGTTTTTACCTTTCCAAATGCTGTGTATTCCACTAGTTGTTTGTTTTATTTAATGTACATTAAACCAGCAGTTTCCCTTCCTGCAGTATGGTCGGGACTTTTATTAGCAAAGATTTAAAATATACAAAATTATTGCTCAGATGTCCATGCCAAGGTTGCAGACCATACATTAAGGGGTTTTCAAGTGAACTGCTGGCAGGAGAAGGCTGGATAAATTAAAAAATGGGGAAACCATTTACTCCCCGTTCTGTAGTTTAAAAACAGTTGAACGGATTTCACTCACATTTCCCAGGACACCACTGAAGAGAATGGTTTCAAATCAAAATGATTGCTTAACCTTAACTGTAGAGTTACTACATGAAAAAGGTATAATCATCTAATTAAATGGGTAAAATTTCGGAAAAGTGGGGGTTGGACCGTCCTAGGATACATGGTCAGTCGTCTGTTGTGAAGGGAGATATGGAAAAGGGATAACTTAATAATAACACACATTTTTAGTACCTTTCATCCACAAGAATTTCAAAATGCTTCCTAGTCAAAGCATCAAAGTCCAGGTTCTGATTTCTGCTCCCCTGGTGTAAATCCAAAGTGATTTGGCTGAAGTTATTACAGTCGCCTCTTCCCTTACAAAACTGAAATTGAGATCAGAGGTTTGGCCCTATTGTAGGCGTACAGTAATAGGTTTCATTTGTGCACTGGCCTCATTCAAACTGCTATAATTTGAAGCAAATTCATTTTCCAGTGCAGGGGGAACTAGCACTGATAAATCTGGCACTCAAACATATACACCAAGCAAGAAGGAAAAGCAGTATTGCAGCTTTTTAACATTCATCCAGAGATGTAAAACAGGCAAGTAACCCTGTGAGTATAAAATATTATTACTTTAATTCAAATCTGTACAAGCCCTCTCCAAGAAACATGAAAGAACAGGAGGAAGCAGAGAGAAGGAATATGTTAAAGTGCATGCATTTAAACTGCAAAGATGCTTTCTGCTCACTCAGGAACTCTTACTAGTAACAAGAAAATAATCCTTGCCCCCAACTGCACCCAGATTCCTTCTGAAGCACATAAAGATTTAATGTTCTTAGCCCAACAGTCATTGCCCCTGTGATATCATTGTGCTATGAGGAGAGGCTCCATCATGGCTAGCAACGTTCCCAAGTTGCTTGGGAAGACGCTGCAGCCAATTTGCTTTTTCTTTCTTCTTTTAATCTAAAGCTTCTCCTGTGATTTTCCTTTCTGGACCTGATCTGATGCCTCCTGAAGTTCACTAGAGTTCCTCTGGTGATTTCAGCATGGCTTCATTTGGGGTTCCCTATGCCCAACGATCAGAAGGAAGCTTTGCAGGCTTCTTCATGCAAGAATATTGACGGACCATTTCGCACACCCCACAAAAATGCTCCCTCAAGAGCTTTTTTTTCTTTTCCTTTCCTCTTTTCCAATCCAGGGCAATGACTAAGGGTCAAGTATCTTTCAAGGAGAGGGAGGTTTCTACTTTGCTTTCGCACCAAACTCTACCCTTCCTAATCCAACTGTGTGTCAGCAAATAACTTAAAACTTCCCTAGAGAGTATTTATCTGATCTCAGGTCAGCAAGAGTGGCTTTGGAACTTATATTGCTGGCATGTAAAGAGCAACAAACCCTGCAGTTTATTGAGGAGCAGGGTCAGAAAGCAAGCCTGCTCCTAAAGGAAAAAGTTAAAAAAAAAAGTTCACTTTGAATGATGAACATTGAACTATCTGCTGTTATTTAAATAAATAGGGCTGGCACACACAAGTGATCAAGACTGAAGAAGTCCTCTTGTATTTCTGAGCTTCTGATTTGAGGCAGCCAAGGGTCAACAACTCAAGGCACTATCCAGTAAGTGATAGTATCCAGTAAGTGAAGTGGGCTTCTGGGGTTCATCTTTTTAAAACATGATACTCTAGTGCTGCAAATTAATTAATGCCATCAGTCCAAAATACTTTAGCCTAGGTACTAAATTAGGTGTAGCCCGAAGAGGGATAGTGGTAATTGATATATAAGTCCCTTTTTATAGCCACATCTGACACCAAAATCCTCATCTAATTAATAGCTAGCAATTAATTCTCAGAGTGTATTACTCTGCATTCAACCCATGAAATAAAGACTGATAATCTAAGGAAAATACTACAGTTTATTCACAGACTGCCATGGGGACTGCTAGGATAAAATTAGTTCCTCGGGGTGATCTTGTAATGACTAATATTACATAAAATGTAATTTCTTTAAACTGACTTAGGAAGGCCTTTTATAACCTGCCAATTAAAAACCCATAGAAACAGGAAGACTGGGTCTGCTGAGCCTTTCTCCGCCTGGACCTCAGCTTCTTTCCAATCTGAATCAAATCCAGAGTCCAAAGGCATATTTTATTTTAAGAAATAAAGGTCAGTTCAGCAGCAACCTTGCCTTGTCACTCAGCATGGCACTATTTGCTCAAGGGGAGACTGCAGCGTGAGCATCTGCACACCTCTGAGGAAAGGGAAAGAGAATGATCTGCCACAGCTGGCAGGCTCCTACCCAGCTCCCAAGGGGGACTGACCTTGACTCTTTTGCTACCACCCCCCTGCATTAGGGTAGAAAGCTGAAGAAGCCACCAAGAAGCCCCAACACCTGCACCAGCTCAAGCCAAAGGGGGCATCTCTGAGAGCTGTTCTCCACTCCATCAAAAACTGAACAGAAATTAAGAGTATTAGGCCAGAGTTCTCCCTAGGCTCTGCAACAATGAGTCTCGCTCCTGGCAAGGATGAGCAGCAAGGCTGGCTACTCATGGGAAAACTAGAAGCAAGGGCCTCCTTGAGCGAGTACCTGCAAAACAGCCTTAATTTCTGAGCAGAGAGCCCACCTGCTGCTCTTTGCTGCAGGCAGAAACATGGCATTTCCCACATGTTCTTCCTAAAAGTATAGGATTACAACAGAAATATATTTTTTTTCTCCCTTTAATGAAATAATTCTGAGAAGGCCTAAGTATTTCTCAAATCAAAAAGAGATAACGCTGCAGACAGGTAGGTTCTGACTTGAAAAATGGAGCATCTGGAGCTATGAGAGCTGGGGGCACCTCCTGCCGCATCCGGGCAGAGCTCCCCCTCGGTACCGAGGGCTGGGAACTGCTCTGACCATCAGGAGAAGTTTCACAGTGTATTTTAAAAACCACTGCTCTCCTGCTCACTTCTGGAACGGTGTGTATAACAAGCCAGATTTTTAGGTACAACCAGCTAAAGCAAAGGAGCTACAAGCTGAGTGCAAGTGGCTGTGGTACAAACCGACAGAATGGGATCCTGACAGTCGCATCTTCTGCTACACCTGGAAAATGTGTGTCTGCGATGTGTGCAAAGGGGAAACGTGCACCTCGTGCATTTTTTTTTCTTTCTTGTCTCAGGTCATCATCACAAGCAACAAAAGTGAACAACAGATTCTAGCACCTCCCTAATGGTCTCCACGTGTCTTTGCTCCACACATTGCGGAAAATAAAATATTTCCAGGTATCCCTTGGGATAAGAGTGTCAAAAGATAAGAATGTGCAACCATTGGCAAAATCCTTTCCTGCAGCATCTGAACTATGCACACAAGAACAACAAAATTGAAAGTTAGCATAGAACTGCAGAGGTTTCTGGCCGCTTAGGTGCCGCTTTTGTGCCTCCCAGTCGGGATGCGGAGCGCTGATGCCAGCGGTCCGGCTTAGCAGCACGGAGCCCATCCTGCCCTGTCACCCGAGAGCGGGTGCAGAAGCCCGGGAGCTGCTCAGCGGGAGCATCACCCAACCATAGCTGTCCCTGGAAGACATCCAGAGGCCGCTTACTCGCTCAGAGTCGTACTACGTCAAAACGGATCGCAATGATTCTCTGCACACAAATACATTTTTTCCTCCAGGCTGACTGGCGTGTGATTTGCGCAGAGCAACAGTCAGGGAGGCCAGGCTTTCACCACGGCATCCTTTCTCGTGCCAGATTTGCTACTAACATTTTCTTAGTTTTGGAAATGACCTAGCAAAAGGAGAGCAGAGAGCTCCTCTGCACCTCCGGCTCAAAAGCAACGAAAACATTTCTGCTATCCTTGACAAAGGAGCTGTCAATGTTTCCTTCTTTAACATAAATTCCAAGCTGCAAAAGCTTTCTGCTCCCCCTCACCTTTTCTCTCCTCCGTTTTCCTCCTGACAAAACAAGTGACATGACAGTTCTTAAATAAATCAGATCCCAGTTGTGTTTTATGATGTCATGGTGAGTGCAGGCCTGACCCTTAGTAATCAGCATCTCGGCACACCAGGAAGCTTCCTGCTTTAACCACTCTAGCAGCCAAGCAAACTTGCCTACACTGCAGAAATAATGTGAATTACCTCACCTCTGTGTATCATAATAACCCTTACCACACATTATGCCAAATGTTCAGCACTGAGCTGGAAGGAGCCAAAATGCAGACAGAACCCAATAATGTCTAAAACAGAGTTCAGGCGAAGCTGGGTCCATGCCAGGCTGCGGGGATCATTCTTCATGTCAGCCTCAGATCTGACTCTTGTGCATATAAGCTAACGAAAGGGGCAGGGAATAAAACAGCGTTTGAGTTATTCTCACAGAGCAGGTACTTAATAATATCCACGTTTCCAACATTTGAACGTTATACTTTTATTAAGCAAAAAAACACTCCCACCAAATATCCCTCAGTTGCAGTAAAGGCTGTGAGCATGATTTTATTTCAGCCCGTGAACAAAGCCATATGGATTTCATCTGAGGGATTTGGGGGGTTTGATTCTTATAAAAGTCGTGATGTCAAACAAAACTTCAGATCAGTCCCAAAACATACTCAGTGTGACAGCCGACAATGCAAGCTACACAATGACATTCTTAGGCTTAACAACATCTCTAGGCTCACCAAAGAACCGAGCACAAATGTGGATGGGTTTAAATTTTCCAAATCCAAACTAAAAGCACCCTCCTGCACTTACATCGTCCCACTCCACAGCTGGGGGCGTGTTTGACAAACACATGGAAGCGTTTCTCATGGCCACAAACAATTTTCAATCTTCTTACACAATTCAGTAGTCTGAAGAAAGCATCCTCCCCGGTGAGTTCACCTAGATCCATCACTTCAACCATAATCTGCAACGCGCACTTCATAACACCCGTATTTCTTGCTTGGCCAGCAGTCCAACATTCACCGATGCGAGTCCTCAGAGGGCTTTGGCTTATAATCAGTGAGCTCCTTGCAGTTGCCACCTTTACATTAATCCAGAAGGGAAGGAGGTCTACTCCAAAAACGTGTGTCAGATTCTTTGATACCTCAGTTTCGAGGGTCTACAAAAAATAATTCCTAAGCCATGTCTACAGACAGTGGGAAGGCAACTATTAGTGCAAAATAAAGCATCAAAAGAGTTTTTAAAAAAGTAATCATCTCTTTATGCATTCCATAAGAGTTGCTTAGAAACACAGCAACACATTTAGGGCTATTCTGTATTCAAAACAAAATTCAGGATATGAAACAAGATCTAAGGTTATTGGCTATGTGCTTTCTTAGTCAGTCTAGCCAAAAAAACAAAAAAAGGCCTGTTTACTTCGAATGCCAAAAAAAAAATTACTAAAACATTTATAACAGCTGGTCATACTACTGAACAAACCACTCAATTAATCAGCTAACTACCGTATGTTTGAAAGAGACAACGCGAGTTTCCATTCCGAATAAAGTGCAAAATATTGATTAGTTCTGGGGCAACATACAAATAAATTACTTGCATGCATAATTAAACTTTGCAGTGTTCAGAACGCCTAGGTGCTTTTCACACATCATTTATCAATATCCTTTCTTTCATTTCTCTTTGCTTTTACCTCAGGTTTTTAGAACGATGGCCAAAATAAACCGAATATTTCCTTCTCTCACTTCCTGCTTATGAAAGAATTTTCACTCGTGGCCTCTTGCACTTCTTGGAATCAAATTTCTTCAAGAAATCCGCTGCACTGTTTTCTCCAGCAGCTAGAATGCAGCATTTTAATTACGAGTATTATTACAATCTCCCTTTCACTCCCGTATCCCACATTCCTCCCTCCTCCTTCGAATGCCTTGTCCCTCCCAGACCAGCTGTTTGGAGCAAATGTACAAATTTACTGCTTGCTTCCTTAGTATAATGCCCTCTCAACACTGCTCCATGAGTGCTGCTCTCTGAAAAAAGAAAAAGAAAAGACAAAACAAGCCTCAGAAATTCATGGCATAGCCCTTCCATGTGGTCTCTTTTGAGGTGTGCTTTATAACTTAGGCAAGGCTTAAACTGCCCCAGTGTGCTGGAGAGTCAAGCTCGTAACATTGGCTTCCCCCAACTCCACGAGTGTCTACGGGGACGCTGGGCCCCTCGCTCCATCAGGCAGGACCGGGCTGCAGCGCCCACCTCTGCCGTCACGAGCGAAGGCCACACGGACAGTGCCAAGCCCTGGGGCCCTCTGCTTGGGCATCAGCTGCAGTGAGTGGGCATGGTAAGGAGGAAATTCTTCAATCGATCTCCAGAAAGACTGGTAGTCACTGAAAGAAATTCCACGGTCAGATGTGAGTTTCCCAAATGTTTGTCAGTTCAAAGGACTGGGAAGGGGGAACTTCCTTGTTGGGCCTGCTCCCCGAGGCATTGCAAGCTAAGCTGCTAAGGCCACCTGAGAACAGGCTTCAGACTGAAATTCTTGCCAATGAAGGACTCAGACAACACTACATAAACGCAAAAACATTTTAGATAATATACCATCAAATTTTATGCTAAAACCTTTGATCTTATTTTCTGATACTGCAGACAACAGATTTATTTTAGCTAACATCCATCCAGGATGGAACTGGGGGACCATAGGGTTGTTTACTCAAATTCAGAGGAGGTTCGGGTTTGTTTTACACAAATAGGGGAGGTTCCGGTTAGTTACTAGGAAGAACCTTTACATGGAAAGAGCAGTCAAGCATTGGAACAGGCTGCCCGGTGGAGTCACCGGCCCTGGCAGGGTTCAAGAAACATCTAGCTGAGGCACTTACTTAGGGACATGGGTTAGCAGGCACAGTGGTGATGGGTTTACAGTTGGACTCGATGATCTTGAAGGTCTTTTCCAACCATGACTGTATGATTCTATGATTTCTGATAACGCATAGGAACAAATCCATTTCTTGCAGTTATTTAACTGTTTGGATTTTGTTTCAATAGTCTGAGTATGTATGTAAGCTGATACATACATATATGCATAAACATACCCACACATTTGCATGTCCATAATATGTCTTTGAAATAGGTTTGATAAAACCATTCAAAACAAGAAAATAGACCAAGAAATAGAATGACACATTACTCAGACTCAGCTTCACTCTGCAAAAGGTCCATGAGAGTTGAACACAGAAGTTTTTTCATTTGGCACGTTGCAAGTGACACATGAATTGAATTCCTCAGGAAGACTCTGCAGATCTAGAACTAAGGAGGTGAATATATTCAGTTATACACAGGGATTTTGAATCTGTCATCATTTTTGGAGATAAGTTTCTGTGCAACATGTTCTTTACAAGAATGTCATAGTCCCAATTACTTAAAAACTTTAGGTGAGATGGAGGAAGGCTGATGAAAACAGTGTACACCACATACAGGAAAGTTACTCATGAAAGCTGCACCAAATACCAAATGATGTTGACCTCTGAAGAGGTAACAGAGGGCAAGAAAGTGATTTCTAGTGCAGAAACTAGAAAAGAGATTATCCTCAGAATAATAGTTTGGACAGACTTCTTCACTGTTGTTTACTTCAGCAGTTAGAATGCACCATTTCACGTGTATTTTAACAGCAACAACAAAAACGTTTTAATAAACTAATAGTACTAGAATTTTATGTTACTTTTATAACATTGCAATAATTTGTCAGACCAGACAAATGCTTAAAAGGATGAGCCTGAGCAACATTGTTTTCTTTAACAGCTGATGGAGCTGAGGCAGAAGCAAGTAAAGCACATATTTTTAATCCTCTTCTAACTGAGGTATTTGAATTCTCCCATGCCTAAAAGCCATGCATAAAATGAAGTCAAAATGTCTTTTAGCTTTAAAGGATTTCTCATTAAGTTTCTTCTTGTGTATGTCCACAAAGAAATTTCTTTTCTATTAAGATCTGCAGAACATATAACTTGAGCCAATAGTAGAAGTTGGCTTAATAAAGAAAGTGAATGAAATGCATAGGAAGCAGAGATACTTTACAAATACATAAATCATGCAGTTAAACAAGCAAAACAGAGTTATGATCAGTCACAAACCTTGGATAAGTGAACTCAGAATAGCAAGTACAAACTGTGCAGGCACAGTTCCCAGATCAAAAAGTTTGCAAACCTCACAAACTCGAGAGTTACAAATGTTAGGAGATGCATTAAAAGGAGGGGTTCATCGAATAAACAATTTGCAGTGATTATTATGATCGGCTTTAGTCCAAGACATGCTCTAGGAAGGTGACTGTCCTTACAAGAGAGAGCAAGGTTACTAGGGTCCTTCACCAGATTGATTGATATTGTTGAACAGATGGACACATTTCCTAGCACAAAAAGTCCTCATGGAGTTTGAGAAAAAACAGCAAATGTCAAGCCAAGCACAACTTGGGAGCGATTGCTCCAAGCTTCACTTAAATTAAAGAAGGGCTTGTGTACCAGAAAGTTTATGCTTTATCTACACAGAAGACGGTTCACTGTATACAGCCTGCTAATCCTGCATGCTAAACCCATCATATAACTGCAACAGAGCTACATCTTCCAGGGCAGCGATGGTGAGAGAAGCTCAGCACTTAAAATACAATGTCATGAAAGGTTTGCCATGAGCAACTGTCTTCCAAGGTTTTTGTCTGATCCATGCTTTGCTCCGTGATGAAACCTCAGCACAGAGAGGCACGCGCTAGCCAGCTCGGCCAAGTGAATCCAGTTCATCTAAGAAAATCTTGAAGTAATTTTGAACAAAGACTAAACATCCATAAGTAAAACTGAAGAACAAGACCTATGAACAAGAGATTAATATATTTGATGATGAAAAGTAATCAAATCGGCGGTATCTGACTGGAACATGATCAAACCCAGCCCTACCTATAGAAAAGACTGATATCTGAGCCTCGAAGAGAAGACCACTTATTCTCCCTCTCGCCATCTGCAGTGTGACACAGTGCAAGCAGAAGGATTCTAGCAGCAACAGCTATCACCTCACTTTTGCTTTCACGTTTCAGAGAAATACATTTTCCAAATTTTTAAACAAATTTTCCAATGAAACAACGAAAACCTATACTAGAGATATGACTGCTATGTGATGTAAAAAAGATTACAAAACCCTTGCTTAATTAAATTAGATTTTGTTTTCTGCTCTAGTAATATCTCAAACACTATTGCAGCAAGGCTGATTAAAATCAATATCTACTTCTGCACAATTTTTAAGGAGAGCAGCTTTAGGCATTCATATCATCTTTCAAGAATTATGGAATCATACATTCCCATCCCTCTTCTTTTCATTTTCTTGCTCTTTCCCGGGATTATAGTCATTTATTGTACATTCCCTTTGGTTCCTAGCAGTTGATTTTGCAAATGCCTTCTCATTCAAAGAATTCCATTGACTTCGATGGGAGTCCTTATATAAGTATGGTGCTCAGGACTGGGCTCAAAGCTGTACATCTTTTGAAGCAGGAAATCCTCTTTATCTGTTCTGTAAAAGATGATAAATAATAATCCTGAGGGAGACAACTCACAAGAAGTGAGTGGCTTAGCAAAAGTTGCATCTGGCATGCATGTAAAATCAGGTTTCTTTAGACTCCATGTTTTCTTCCACTTTTGCAGGGGAGGGAGGAAAAGGGAAGCTGAAGGCAAGGGAAAGTTATAAATGACATTTCCTGAAGAATATTTATTAGAATAGGTTGTTTCCCTCTAGATTTTTCTCCATCATCAGAAAGGAGCTCTTTGTCGGCATGCTTCTTTAGCCCTGTGACCAAACTGAATCATTACCTTGTTATGCTCATAACATAAATATTCTCAAGGCAGAGAGCCTAAGGACCAGCCCTGCAACAAATTTCTTGACCTCCTCCCACAGCCCCTTGAGAGAGGTCATCGAGGCACCTCCCACGCCACCACTACCACCACCCCACGGAGGTGAAAATCATGAGATCCCTTTAGAACTGCCAACACATAAAACACACAAACACGTGGCTAATGATCTTAACAGAGACTTGATTCTGGGGCCTTTTGTGTCAAATGTTTTCACATTTCCCTTCTTCTCTGCAAATATGAGTATCATAAACTTTATGTTTTGGGGTTTTTTTTCCCAAGATTTTTTTTTTTTTTTTTTTTTTTTTTTTTTGAGTAGCCAAGCTCTCAAGAAAGATGGTAAGACTCCGATAGTTATGCGTGTCCCTAAATTACACAGCTGCTGGGCTCAGGAGGGGAGAAAGCAGGACAGGCTGATGCCCCTTGCCCAGCCAAGAGCAGCCCACCAGCCCCATGGGCTTCCCTGCCCCGAGGTGCTGCCACCCAAGCACAGCTTTGCCCGGAGCCACGGATGAGCCCCAGGGAAAGAGGGGAGGAACAAGGGCAAAGCCAAGGATCCCCCTCCCTCTGCTCCTGTGGAATGCGCAGCACTGCCAAACCTGGGAGTGCTCGGCTGCTGGGGCAATTTGTCCTCTTTTATTCAATTAAGCTTATTTGCATATCTGAGGTTAATCTTATCTGAGGTTAATCTTTTCTTTTGCTACCCCAGGAGCAAATATACACCAAAAAACATGCCGACACACTGAGGAGAAAATCACATGTTTGTGTATGCCCGTCGCTGGAGTCAATCGCTATAAAAGATATGACAAATTATGTGATTCCTTCTCAAAATTAAATCTTGTGATGTTTATGCAGAGCATAAGGATACTTGTGCCTTTAATGCAACAAGCCTGCTTTCTATTTACATAGATGAGTGAAACATTGCCCTGGCATTAGAGAGAGGGAAGTGTGCAAATTCAAAACCCTTCCACAGACCCTGGATATAAGAGTGCATTCATATGTTTGTGTTTAACATGAACAAATTTATGATCTGATGTGGATTCCTCTGAGTACAGATGTATTCCAACTATTTGCTGAGTCCTAATTTTGAAGGAACAAACAGGAGGGCTTGGGGGGGGTGGGGAGTTATTTTTTATTTATTTTGAGGGTTTTCAATGCAGGTTCTTTTTGGATTTGGGGGCTGGGAGATCAGAGGAGACCTCTGACTGAAATTTTGAAAGACACAGGTAGTGAGAGCCAGCACATGAGCAGAAAATCAAGATTAGGAAAGTGAGTAGAGGAACCACGATCTCTTTGTTCATTGCTGTAGCTGCAGATAGGGCAAGTTTTATGAACACTGCAAATAGGCACATGCACATTCACCAAATGGTCCTCTTTTGCTGTTGACACTGGCAATGGTTGCATAAAGTAAAATCCACATCATTAACCTCAAAATCATTCTAGACAAAATGGCACATGTTGTGATTAGGGTGTCCATAGGAAGCCAGAGGAGAAACAAGCCATGCTATTTTTGGGAAGACTTTCTGTAAACATCAAGGAATCCCTCTGGATATTAATTCAGCTCTTGTTCTGTGTAGAGATGCCTACTGTCGAAGCAGGACATAGAACTAGCAGCAGCTGTATCTCTCAGTGACCACAATCCTTTCTTTTTTCTTGCCATTTCTCTTGCTGTTTGGTACCCAGAGGCAATGGGCATCGTGGCCTCCCCATGGCCCTGACAGCTCCACCCTGGTGCTGACACTGACTCACAGCAGGCCCCAGCGCAAGAGGCTCAATGTGCTGGGTGCTGTTCAGCTCTGCAATAACTCCATTACAACGGGATTTATTTTAGGCTCAGGATCAAAGTTTACATCTGAGGCCAAACCAAGGGATAGGTCTGATGGTTCTGTGGTCATGAGAGGGGATCTAATCGTGCAGCTATGCTGGTAATCTCACAGGTCAATCTGCCTTTCCTGCAACTTCTGCCATCTTCAAAAGTGGGAAAGGGAAAAGGGTGGCTATTTGTGTAGTCTGAAATATGCTCTGGAATAAGAACTAAAGCAGATATGAAAAAAAGAAAATCTGAATCCAAGCACTTCTTTAAACCTAATGGGGGATTACATTCCTGGATTTCATTCTGTCCTACTTCTCATGCATATAAATACATATTTTTCAATAATCAGTCATCTGCATCAAACTTACATGTCTCAGTATTGTTTCCTTTTATGTAGCTGGCCAAATTCCCATTGATTTCAGTTGGAGGAGGGTCAGAACTAATGTGTGTTACCAAAAACATGCAAAATTGTATTCTAGCTGGCGGTTTTAAAGAGCTATGGATCTTCTAACAATTCAAAGCATATAACCTGCCTTTGATACAACATAATTCCTTGCATGTCGGAAAGAAAATCTATTTCATATTGTGTGTCTTCCTGAAATACCCTTTTGATTTGAATGGCCTGTTGGCTGATAAATAATTGCACCCTTTTGCTTGGAGACCTTCCACTGTGCGCGGTTCAGTGCCTTATTTCTCTAGTCTCATCGTTGATGCAAACTCTACAAATGAAGGAACTGAACCAGCCTTGCCTACATTTTCTGGCTGCCCTGATTATGCTCACTACTCAAACCAGAGGTTATTTTAGTTTCGGGAGTAATATTATGAATAGTAACCACTTTTTGAAGGATCTAGGAAAGTGTTTCTTTTAAGAGAACAGTTAAAGCACCAAAAAGGGGCTTTTTTTTTCCATGCAAAGCAATAGAGGACAAAACATTTACCTTAGGCTCATGTGGCGAAGCACTTGATGCTCTCACCACCAGGTATTTGAGTCATGAAAGAAGCCACTTGGTGAGGGCAGCATCTCAGGGTTCTTGGTGAGGGACACGCTGCACGAATCGATGCAGCAGGTGCAGGAACCAGACACAATCCAACCACATTGACAGTACGGAGAGCAACACTGAGGATACACCTTTCTCCCTTTGCCAGAGGTAGAGACCCGGAAAAGCTGCAAACCACTGACCCTCTAAGCATGTCAAGTGAAAAAGGAGCCAGCCAGGCCTCGCTTTTATGGTGACCAAGAAGAACAGCTTCCAAGATGCTGGCGCTGCAGGGAAAGGAGACACACGGACTCTGCGATACTTGCCTACAGTTGAGAATAAGGTGAAGATCAGTTAGGAAAGCCCAAGAAAAAGCAGCTAACTGGGGGTAACAGTGAGCTCTGCTAGCGGCTGTTAGGCAGTGTGCCTAATTCCCGCAGAGGATAATGAGAGATGATAGCGAGAGTGTAGGTATGCATTTATTTTCCAAATGCAAAGAGTTTGAATCCCTGTTTAAAGGCCTAACATCATCTGGAAGACAGGCTCTTATTTTCGGAGATAACAGACTTCATGCTTCTGGCAAGTGATCCAAGGTAAGAACTTTTCAAGCTCCTTTGTGCTTCAGGTTTTTAACTTCAATTCACGCCGCTACTCAGGACACAGCACATACACGTACCACAAAATCTCAAATTACCTACAGCTTTGATACATATGTTACCAGATAAATCATACAAATTTCTGTGTATTACCCTTCCCTAAGGAAATGAGCCTGCGCAATCACACATTTTGTCTCCCTCTAAATTCCAAAATCATTCCCAAATGTCAACCACGTTTGACAAAGGAGTACGGGGTTGCAGAGATAACGACGTTCCTAGAAATACCGTGAAAATGTCCAGCTGGGCAGCAGCAGCAGCAGCCCAAAGAGGAGGGCAGGCTGAGTCTGGCATTAAGCATTCTGTTCAGCAGCAGGAGCCTGGCCAGGAAGCATCAAGAGACCGGACAGTCGGAGCACAAGCGGCTCCCAGGAGACATGACAGGTATTGTCTCCTCCTCATTAAGATGTCAGGGGGGTTGCCGTGCAGGAGATGCAAAGCACAAAAGGGAATGAATGCAAAGGAAGCCTTCAAGGCTTCGCTTGATCCGCTGCCCACAGAGGCGCTTGCTCAGGCAACGCTAATGGCTTCTCCCTGGCACTCGTTAGCGTGGCAGCAGCCGCGTTAATTAAGTGGATGAGAAAGTCCCTTTTTCACAGGTCTGCTGCCCCATCCGATGCCGCGGAGAGCAACTTGATACGCACGAGGACACGGCTCGATGTGCCCCCGAAGCTGAGCGGGGCTGCACAGCGCCAGAGCTTTGCTTTGAACAGGAATGCCCGCTTGGAAGGGGGAAGGAAACGCTCCGGCGTCGGGTTCCCTGTAAAACGCCCTGCTTGCAGCCGCACGGCTTTTGTAACCGGATTCAGAAAATAATTAAAACAAATGAGTATCTTGCCCGATCCTTCAGATTTATGCTGAAGGTCAATGGTGTTAACCCATAATGGGTTTGACCCTAAATAATTAGCCAAGGTAAAGCACTTGTATAGCAGCATAAATTATATACATCAGGAGGGCCAAGAACAAATCCTCATGAACTCACCTGGTGCTTGATCACCCACTTTCAGAAAGTCTCCCAAAAGCTCTTTGCAGGTTAACACAACAAAATGACAGTTATTGGCCTTGCCCTGAAATTAATTGAGCCGCTACCTTTTTCTAATTGTTATTGAAAAAAATAAAATAGATTAAATCTTTTTGTTTGTATTTTTCTAAACATGTAAGGAAGTGGATTTAATGAATCTGTCTATATTTTATTGCATTACAGACTAAACAGCCAAGACTTTTTTGGCAGACAACTTATTACTGGTCAGGAATCTCTAAAGAAACTGAGAAAATAATTGCAAAAAAAATAGTGGTATATTTGCCCATGGGATAACATTATATGAGCTTTTCAATGATAATCTAGAAAAGAATCAATGCGTTTCTAGGCTCAGGTGTAACATTAAGGAACTAATTCACATACTGTTGAGAAACAGAAACAGAACCAGTTGTAGCTGGTTCTGGATGAAGGAAAATTTATAAATTCATATTTTAGAGATTCCAGTGGATTCTCTACCAAGACTAATATATTTTTCTAAAACATCATACCACAGTACAATACATGCTTGCAATAAGGAATAAACCTTATTCTGCTAATAGATGCTTAAATGATCTTCCACAACAAGCATTTCTGTAGATCATAGACCTCTATTCAAGATTTTGCAGGCTTATGAAATTTTCAAGCTATGCTTGAGAAGTCCTGTAACAGAATTCATTAGCCCATGACCTGCCTAAAGCTGTTAACCTGGTAGGTTTTTTCTAACTTTCTAGTTCACGCTTTGGTCACATAGTAGGTTCTGCCAGGAAAAGACATTTCCTGGCAGTTGGATTTCACTTCTGTTGCTTTAACTGTTAGCTAATCAGTTAAAATATTTGAGGACAGAAATGCAAACCACTTTGCACAGTAAAATTCTGAGTGGAGGTAAAAATGCAAATAGCTTTCACCCTGTGTTTTCCTGAATTGAGACTTTCTGAGTCAGAGACTCCTTTGCAAACTCTCTGAAGATTAATCCAAGCCTCATTGTAGCTAATGTTACTCCTGTCAGTGAGTTTACTGGGCTTGGACCTGCCTTTTTTTCCCCATCACGTTGTGATTGTGAAATAGGATGTCTGCCCTCACTTTCTGTTTCTCGAGGAGCGGAAGGAAGCTGATATACTGCATATGGATGGATGGTCTAAGACTGTTGTAACTCATATTTGGCTGCATATGAGTGTCCTGTAGTTGCCCGGAATAAGTAGCATGATAACCGAAAGAAGAGCACTGTATCCACTTCGTAAAAGAGTATTTATAGTTTTATCAAACAAAAGCAACTTTTGCTTATCTCTTAGAGGGGGGATGTGCTAAATGCACATGATCCAATGCATTATGAAAACACAGTAAACCTTTGAAGATTTTAGGCAATTCACCTAACGTTTCCTAACCTTCCTTTATGAGGATACAACGTATCAGTCCCTGAAACCACTTCTACAAGGCACAATGTATTAAACTTTTTAAAGATTATATGTGGGAAAATGGTTTCTTTGTCATTCAAGATGTGTTTTTAGGACTATAATTTCCTTCAAGCGAACACAATTCCGCTAGCAGCAGTATATTATTTTGACAGTAAGTCAGTTGGCATAAGACTTCATTGTGTATGCCTTTTGTTTATATAATCCTTCCTAACAGTAACAAGGTGTTTACTGTTCAGCAAACACATTTTATTTTAACTGCCAACAGTAAAACTGTCTGATAAAGTTTGATTTAGCTAAAGAAAGCAAGTTCTCATTTAGCCCAAATAAATCCATGGTGCTATAGACAGCTGTTTGGAGTACATAATCCCCCAAGCTCTTATAGCAAAGCAACTCTTGCTATTGAATGAGCGAGAGAGAGCAGGCTCAGCTGTTCAGGATGTGCTCCATTACAACTGTAATCTATAGCATCATCCTGCCATATTGTGAAAGCATTACTCACATGCAACTGCAGCGGAGCAAACGTGCCTCTGACAGATGCTCTGCAGACTGACAGCTGACACCGTAATCTGTGTTCTATGGATTTTTCACTAAACACGTCCTGCAGTCCAGATCGATGTGGCCCGACTGTCTGCTTCGCCCCATTCGCCTGCTAGGAGATCAAAATCTAATACTGTTCCTGGGAGATTCTCAGGGAGTTAGCTGTCTCCGAGTGGAAAAAGTTCAGATTTCAGAGAAACAATGAACACAGACACTTCTCAAAATAACACCATTTTGCTGCTTGGGAGAAAGTGGAATTAGTAAGGCTAAAGGCATTTTTTTCTGCCATTTTATGGCTGACTTTATCTTGGAGAAATTTGCCAAAGCAAAGTGATTTTTAAGGCTAATATTATAAAACTTTTGAGAGCAGCAGGGGAGAAATAGCTAATATGTCACACGGAGTCCAAGAAGTTGTTTGTAGTAAATGCAAAATGAAAAAAACTCTAATTTTTACTTCCTGCCAAAATCAGAATACGCCATGAGAATACGCACCCAGGCAGAGGACAGCATATGGATAATAAAGCAGTGCTACACAGCCATTTTTTTAAAAAGGCTGTAGAATGGTTGTTCTTAGTCTGGCCATTACAGTAATGCTCTAACCCTAGTCTTAATGTACTAGTATTTTTCCTCCTCTTCTTTTATAGAATGACTTCATTAACACTGCTCCCCCTCTCCTTGAAGTTAATAGCAGAAGTGCTGTAACTCACTGAGAACCGAAGTTCAGGATTAGCTTAAGTTATGAGCAACATAAAGCAGTTGTGGTTTGGAAAATGCTTTCAGGAACGATAATGAGTTCAAAGCTGGAAAGGAGTCACTTACCTGCGGTGAACATCAGGAGCAAGCACAGAAAGGAACACAAGCTGGGTTTGAAGCGAATCGGAGATGATCACACCAAATTTCTGTGCAGGACTTTCGTGGCAATTGGTTTGTTGTTTTATTCACTATTATTAGCTGTGTCATCTTCAAACAGTCTAGATGCCAAGATTATAATCTCCCATAGAACGTGGAGTTCCTGGAAGGGCCAACCAGCTCTGCTCCTGATTTTCATCCTGCCACAGCCCACATTGCATGGAAAGACAAACAGATGTGTGTGCCTTCCTGCAGAAGGATTACCAGGGTAGGGTTAACAGCAAAGGGCTGCAATTCCTCTTTCTGAATGAGCAGTTTCATGTTTTCAAAGAGCATCTTGTGGTCACTTTTGGGCTTTCACTGTATTGATTCACTCTTTGTTTGGTGGAACTTTGCCTTTAAACTCAAATTGCATTAGTGTTTTGTAGTTGTATATGCAAGAGGTAAATGATTATGTGCAAACTCAATGAAGGCTACTCATTAAGGACACAGAAAGGGGAATATCTGGCAAGGATGTTGAAGAGAGACAGGCAAATAGGCAAGCGTGTTTATAATTTGATCGGGAAATCAAGTAAATGCCACTAAAAGTTATTTAGGATGATTTGTTAAATTTGTGAAATTTATTTTCTCTCTGGTTTCCACAAACTGCCGTTGTGTTGCAACTGCTGAACACACACGTTGCGTGTATGATGTGTTGGGGAGCAGATGCACTAGGCCTTTGCGTTGTCACACCAGGAATTCCAGTTATCTCTGCAACACTAGTCCTGACAACAGTGAAAATTCCATTAAAAACACTGGCTATAAGACCACAAGTCTAGGGTTTATTTTGGTTTTGTTCCTTACAGCAGCTTTACTGATGGAATTGAGTTTGTATTGAACATTGCAATGCACAATGTTACAGACCACTAAGGTAGGGCCAGGCTGGGCCAGCAAGGTCCTCGGTTCATGTCGTATTGATTGATGCCATGCTTAAATATCTGGTGCATCTAATTTATAAATGAGGAAGACCTTGTACAGGAACACACTGCTGTTATATAAATGTATGTCATTATCTAATCAATAAAACCATATATTAAACACTGAGCACTTCAAAGAGAAAAGATTTAAACATTATTACCAAATCATGGCACTCATCAAAAAATCAATAAACATGAAAACGCTGTGCTCAGTGGCCTGCAGAGCTCTTTGTTGGAAAAGCATGCCATTGCTTCCCATAAATGAATACAGCTCCATTTAGCAAAGCCACCAAATTGCCCTGCTTTGCACAAGGAGCTAACAAAATCTTATCAGTGCAGATAGCTGGCAACAAAAGATGGTGAAACCCCAAAGAGGAAAAAGGCAAAGATCAAATTTGGCCATCAGGCAGATGTAAGATACAGATGGCCCATAATCAGATAGCCCAAGCTATGTATCTCATCACCAAATTACCCCAAGCTCCAGGGCAGGCTCCTCATTTTGCCTGATGCTTACAGAATCAGAACAAGCTGCTTTTATAAGCTCCTGGTTTCCCTCCAGAGCCCTTAGTTACTGTACTAAGTCACTACTTGGTTACTGTCACTGATAGTTAGTGTTCCCCTGGTGATCACTCTCCTGCTGATACTGATGTTAGTACACAAACAAGAAATCTGGCTGCAAATGGTTTAGGGGTTGCAATTAGGCTGATAACATGTCCTCTTCCCAAGAAAAGATACAACTGTCTGAAATGAACCTAGTGAGACTGTAAAGCAACTCATGCTGTAAAAAGCACTCTGCTTGTGAGTCTGTCTGGATTCTTGGCCCGTGTCAACTGCAATCCGGACATAAAACACATATAAGGAAATGTCTACGGTAATTTTTGGTTGTATTTCCACAGTAATCTAACAATGGTATTCCTCCAACATTCAAAGAACCTGTTGGTACACACCAACAAACCCCAACACAAATGGCCCTCTTGACAAGGCTGTTCCCAAGGCTCTGACTTGCAGCCGCCAAGAGCCACAGATAAGCCAGTAAGAGCCACCTGCTTCGTACGGGACACAGGACTTAGATATCAACTGCACTATGCTCTAAACATCCCAAAAGGTTGAGCCAGGTTGACCTCCACAAGCCAGCTGGACTATGACCAGGTAGAGTCTCTTCCTTTCTAGCAGACCTTGTAGAATGGGGTAATGTGTGTGCTGCAGGAAAACCCTCAGCTCACCGATGCTTCAAGGATTCAAAAGAATCAGGGCTGCAATTCAAACTCTTTTCTGAAGGTCTGCCAACAACCTTTAGGAAAACATAGACAATATTTAAATTCTGCTTTGGGGACTGAAATATTCTGAAGACCTCATGCATTGTTCTGTAGGAGAGCGATTTCTAGTTGGCTGTGGTGAAACATACCATCATCAACAGCTCAGGAAGGAAAATTTTGTCTTTGAATACCTCATCTAAGGATTAATTTCATCATATACTTTTGTGATTAGCAAGAAAGGGAGACTCTTTCTCAAGCTTAGAAAGTTCTTAAGTATCTTTATAGCTTTTTTTATAGCTGTTTACCTCTACCATTATATTATGCCAAGTCCTACTGAACGTTGTTAAGAAGACCTTATATAGAATAAATGCACCCTATAGAGACTGTGGAGAAAAATAACAGGAAAGATAGCATACATGACTATGAAACAATTTAACTCTTCTAGAGTAATCCAGGCATATCTGCTTTGCGTGTGCACGGCAAACACTATATTAGCTGTGGCAGTAGAAGTACATCAAAGAAGAACCAGATACATCACAGAATTCTTTACTGTTAGGATTTTATATTAAATCTTGCAATGGGCTTTAGATTATTGTTGTTTCAAAATTTCAATGAGTTTTCTGGTCCTTGTTTTCAGGATTGAGCACATGTCATTACCAGCAGTGCACATTCAAACAGAATGCATGAAGAGACGACCAAGTTTTGAAATACTTTCAGGTCTGGTCTTCATCTTCAGCTTCAAACATATCTTTAATACCTATTCTTGTCATTATTGGAGACAGCACCTTTTGTTTTTTTGAAAAAACTAGGAATGGAAGAGAACTGCCATACCAAGAAGTGACACAAGGTTAAGATGAACAATATTTCATAGTTGAGTACCTGTATACAACTTGGTTGTTTCTCTAGCTCCTTTAGCAAATTATTTTGTTGTCCAAAGCAGAAAAATTATACAACTATTTTCACCTGACTTTTAACCCAGGTATTCATTGTCTGTACTGACAGACAGTTTCATTCCCATAAAGTTTCCAGTCAATAGCTCCTCTTTCATCTATGTTACGACTGTTGAGTAAGAATGGTACAGTCAAGGGTGTTTTGCTTATTCTGTTGCCAGTGCTTCAGCTTTGTACTTTCCAGTGTGAATTTTACATGTCTCAGGGAGTTGCAGCCGGCACAACAGAGTAAATATTATCTCTGGCATATACATGTGCATATGAAGTCACAAACTCAATTAGACCAAAGAGAGCAAACACACATCTTTGCATCCTGACAGTGGCATGCATCTTGGCTACAACTGTATGTATTTACATGGACGTCTGTGTTCTGTCTTCATATGACGTTACTGCATGCAGGGCAGCTGAAGCCATAAGCTTATACTTTCTGCATATTCATGTGACAGAAATGTGGAAGCTCTCCTTTGATTAAAGAGAACTTTCACAATATTCTTCATTCCTCTCTGTCCAGAGAGAAGTATTTTTTGCATTTCAAGATCTGTTTCAATATTTACTACTAGATTCCTCTTCCTCTTCCTAGTCTGGGATTTTTGAGACCCTGCTTGGAGCCTAATGCCTGCATCCATTTCTCTCTTACGTGACCAGAGAGGAAGAACCGTATCTTTGCCCTAAATTTTTATGAATTTCCCTCAGAAGTCATGTGCTCCTGAGAACAGTTTTCTAGGCAGTTTTATCCTGTTTTCATGGAGTTATTAGTCCAAAGCTGATGTTGGCTTGCAGTCTGTGCCGAATAATAGCAGAGAGAACAGAACCTGCTCTTGTGTTTTCTTCTGTATTTCATGAATTTTTGCACTCAAAGGATAAATGCTCAGGTGCATGTGCCTACTTCTAGGGGAACAAACATGCTTCTTAGGAATTCCCTCATGAAATCATCTCCTCAGAAGCCAAGAGAACTCTTACCTCAGTTTTCCCTGGCATCACTTCTCCATCTGTTGCACCCATCTTCACAGCAGCAGAGCAGGGAGAACTCAACAGAATTCAATATCCTTTTTTCTCTCTCTTTTAGGTAAATGAAAACACCACGCAGTATGTGGTGGACCAAATTCTCTGCTGTGGAAGAAAGAGGACAACTGTACAGCTTTGCATTTGCAACAGTAAAATATGTAGCTCAGTGTTTTATTGATCTCAGTTTTTTAAATGTGTTTATTTGATTTTATTTTGCCAGCAAATTTATGCAAGTATGATTTATATGCAATAATCCCCATATTTTTTTAATTATTTTGCCATAAAACCTGAATAACTCCCCCTACTTTGATCTCCAACACATTCGGCAGAATACTGCAGCAGGCATGCCTAAATCAGTTAAGCCATGCACAGAGCTGTTCCTGGAGGGAAGCTTTCCCACATCAGAAGATTGTGTAATAAAACTTAACACAGCTCATTAATTTTCTCTCTTAACCAATGCATCTGACAAGAAGTGACTTTGAAAACCTAAAGAAATGACACAACTCTTATGCTTTGCGTGAAACATCTGTTTCCAGCTCCTTTGCTATTAAATTGACATCTTTTTATTTGAAAAGTTCCTTTTATTTCCCAACTTCCTGCAATTGGTAATGTATATATCCCAAAGAGCTTAAATTCACAGCTTTTAAAACTTGATTAACTAAATGCTGGGTTATTCCTGTCCCAGAGGAAAAATACCTCTCTCTTCACAGACAGATTAAGTGGTACAACTATGCTTTTTAATCAATTATTAAGAATTTGTTTATTCAAGCAATGTCAGACTTCATAAAGCATCAAAATAGATTTCAAATCCCCAAATAATGTAAACACCAGTGTGATTGCATATGAAAAATATTAGCCTTGTAGGATCTGGAAAATCGATAGAACGCTAGCATGTCGTACGAGCTCTCTCGCCCATGAAGGCCACAGACAAGATCAAGTTTCTCTCCAAGTCTGAAAAGCTACAAGCTAGTCACAAAAGCAAAAGCCTTGCGTGAAGCAGTAAGGTGATTTTCAGCAGAAGCAAAAATAACCTTCTTTACCATGATTTTTAACGCACATTTCCCCCACATTCATCTTATATTGCTCCTTTTAATTTGCAATTGCCAGCATATTTAGGAATAGAAAACAAAAAAGCTCTGGTGAGGTTTTCCCAGGCTATCTCACGTTACTTGCAGATACCAAGTGTACCTAAATTGTGGAAGCTGCTTCAATTCTGTTCAGAAGAACGGGACCAATATATTTAATTGCATAATGTTTTTGTAAAGAAGTTACGTATTGTTTTGGTAACTGTGATAAACCAGCTACACTTTACTGATTAATACAACTTCAAAACCTCTGAATTTGTTTGTACATTCCTGCACCTTCAAGAAAACTTAAATCTTCAGTGTAAATCTAGCACTAACCTACAGATGTGATGGATTAGAACTCATAAGTACAAAGAAATGTGCTACAAAATGGACAAGGCTGCATTAAAGTAATAATATCATGTATTTATTTTTCCACAGAGGAGGGAGCAAATCAAGAAGGATTTAAGAAATTAAAGATGCTCTGCAAATGTTTATTAACATAAGCTTTAGCAAAGCAGGCTGTGCCCTATTTCATTTGTTAAGAAGATAGTTAAAAGCAATTGGCTATTTTTTTTTCTAATGAAGGAAGCCTGATTAAATGCAATCTGTAATAAAATGAGACTCACAATCTTTAAAGTTAGAGAAGCTGGTAGGAAACATTTCTTTCCTGCCTTCATTGCTTGGAGAAATTCATTTTTTCTAAATGGTCCAAAAATTCTCAATGAAGTCCCAGTCCTGGAAGCCAGTGAATCTTTAAACATGATTTTAAAGAAGATCAATTGGGGAGCACCCTGAAATCTCCTCTGCCTCAGTGGAACTATTTATTATGTCCACACAGAAGCCTTTGCTGGCTTGGGGTCTAAATCAGAAGCAACTGTGAGGAGGGAGCTCTCCCTCCTCTTCCTTCTCCCTTGGCTGCATCCCCAGCTTTGCACAGCATGGGAATCTGAGCCCAAAACTCAGCTGCTGCCTGCGAACCTGGAAGATGTTCATTCTTTTTGTCCAGTTTCTAGAGGAAGAATGAAATGTTCAGCCAGCTCTGCTCTTACCTCTACCCCAGGTGGGCCAAGTATGGCCCAAGTATGGACCATTTTATTATGCACTCTCTAAGGATTTCTTGCATTTGAAGGACAGGCTTAGTTGGTCATTTAAACTTCTTTACACTGTGGTACAAATGGTGCTCAACATCAGAGAGAGAATGAAGGCTTGTACCAGCCTTGTAATTAATGCTTTGAGTTTATAGCCCCAGTTAAATAAAAAATATGCAAAAATGAAAGAGGGGGAGTGTGAAGGGGCAGGCTAGGTTTCTTCTACCACTGACAAGCTATGCAGTGAGTAAGGCAGGACTATAAGGCAGGACATGGCCAAGATGCACATGGTCTGCATAACTTACAGGAACAGGGAAACTGTGGAGTGAGCCACAGATTTTTGACACATGCAAAGGAAAGCACCCCTTAGCCCAGGCGGTCTGTTCACTCTGTTCATTTGGGGGAGAAGAAAATGGCTGGAAAGTACCTTGTAACATGAATTGACCTTCATATTTGTGTTTTGCTGCCAGCTTGGTCCATCTCTGGGACTTTCAAAGCATGGCTGAGACAAGTATGCAGGAATAAGGCAGGGAGATGAGCTCCTTCCATATCCTCTTTCAGCCTCATTTTTTATGATTCCGATATCCCTCTTTGAAGTGCTCAGCATATTTTCATTTCAAAATAAATGCAATAAAGAAATATATTTTCCCATAACAGAGAGACTAATCCTTCTTAATCCTCCATGTTTCACTTACAAACTGTTACAGAGTGGGGCACGGAGATGAGTTCCCAAAGGGCCTCCCCCTGCCCAGAGGTCTCCACATGGGCCAAACACAGGAGAGAGCCCTGGCTTGGGAGCCGCACTCCAAACGCTTAAGGACACTACGGGTCGGCCACCCTTGCCCTGTGGAGTAAGTGACTAACATCACGGCACTATCAGTGCCCAAATAAATAACCTACCCATGTTCACACAGGAAGATCATGGCCAAACTGGTAACAAGATCCAGATCTGCTGCCTCCCAATCCGCTACGCCACAGAAATGTGACATATTGCCACAAGCTGCACCCCAGCCTTGAAGAAAGGGGGAAGAGACAGGGAAATGTCATGAAGGAAAAAAATCAGCAAGCAATGTATGGCAATAGAAATATCTCTTCTGAGGCAGTGGTTTAAGGTTTGCAAGTTTCAAGAAAAATAAAGGAACTGTCCAAACTTTCCAGGAACAATTTCTCTTTATGGGGTCTGAGGAAAGAGATTCCTAAGGCAAAAGATGAAAGATTTCATCTGGATTATTTTTCCTAGTTGTATATATAAAAGAAGAAAGACAGAAATTGCGATTTGGAGAACTAGCTTAGGATGGGGTAAGGGAAGTAAAGACAAGCTGAATCATATTTAATATAAAGGTTTATATGCAGGTTTTTAGATATAAAGAATATAAAGGTTTATAACTGTTCCAACAGGATCCTGTCCAGTTGGCACATCCTGTTCCCATCACAAGCTGCAGCTCAGTGAATTAGAGGCTGCATTATTGCTCCAGCAGTATCACCTGCAGACCTATGTAACCTCAACATAGGGACAGCAATTGTCCCCTGGTAAATCAAGGAGCTAGAATGTATTTGCTACAGTTAAACTTAATTTCACCTGTCCTGCTTCTATGTGATCTTCCAGCCTGAACCAAGCCCAGGCTGGGCCTACCCAGGCCCAGCCTTCCTGCTACAGCCTGGCACTACCTGCAACAGGAAGGAGGCAGAAGTTATCAACATAAATATATGTGACTTTGGTGATGCAGGACAGTAGGGAAGGAGAGAATAGAATGACAGCGAAACAGGCACCACGCCGAAAGCCAACAAAAACTTTATGCCCCACTTTGCACTAATATTCTGAAAGTAAATCACTGTTGCGTAAGGGTGCCAGCCTTATGCAAAAGGTTAAGAGGAAATAAAATGCTATCCCGCTCTCTCTCATGTCTCAGCCTCACATTTCACTCACCACCAACCATTTTCTTTTTTTTCTATTTTATGATTTTTCTATTCCATTACAGGAGGAATCTAAAACATAACATACAGTGTTTCTCCTAAACCTGCATAGTAGAAAATTTTCAGTGTTATTTATAAAGCCTTACTTACTGAGCCTTCAGATTTCATTTCATATGCTGGAACGTGTATCCTAGACATAACTTAGAAATAAAACAACAGCACAAGCAAATTTTTTTTTTCAAAGAAACTACTGATAACAAAAAAAGAACAGTTTATAAGACTTAGAAAAAACATGTTACTCTACAAAGTGATTACACAGCATCAGTCCAACTGATGGTTCAGGACCGCAGATGCCAGGCGGGGATATGCAAATTATGAGTCACTCCTCGGTGCATGTCAGGAAACATAATTAGTTCCAGTAAAGAGTTGTCCAACAGGTCTAAGCTTATTGGAGAAATAATTTTATTACAGGGCATCATGCATGACTTCAGCAAGAAACTACATTTACAAATGAAGCGAGACCAGCTTTGAGATCCACGCGAATGGAGAAGTTTGAAGAGCTGCCAATAATAGGCAGAGACGATGCCAAGTTATTCCTGAGAGCCTAGATCTGCCAAATCGGTTGCACACACTGCGTATCAGCTCGGTGATACAGGAAGAGAGACAGCAAAGCCGTGCCTAAGATGTGGGTGCCGCTGGAATTTTGCAGCTGTGCCTGGGCTGTAATGAGAACCAGCCTTCCCGTGAACCGCGCAGCCCCGCGCATGGAAGGGGAGACGACGGCCCAGGTCCCCCGTCGTTACCCCCTCGCGGCTCCACACGGGTTTTCCACGTGGGCACCTCGGGGTGCAAGGCAGCGCTTCCCACGCACAGCGCTGCCCATTGGCGCCGCAGCACTGGAATGGGCGCCCGGAGCCGGCAGGGCACCACGCAGGGCAGCTCCCAAACACCAAGGTCCAGCAGGTGGACCTTGGATCTTCAAGCAAATGTGACATAAACTTCCCCTGATACCTTACACCCATCCCTACATGCAGGCACAACATGTCCAGCGACTACTACTAAAGCATCTGCTCAGCTGCTCCAAACAGACAGAACCTGATCCTTTTTACAGGAGTGAATTAATGTAAATTAACAAGAAGATGCAAGAGGCAGGGCTCGTTAAACACATTTAATGTGTTTGTTTTGCACTAAAACACAACAGCTTGTAAAGCTGTTTTTACAATTTTCGTGGCTGCCCAAGCTAGGAAGCTTTTTACTGTAGTCAGTTCTGGGTAACGTAGTGAGCCTTGCTGCTAGGAAAGTAGTAGCAGACCTATGTCTTTACTGAATATGGATGAAGTAAAGAAAAAGAAAGACTGATATTGATAGAGTTATTAAAATATTCAGTCAGCTAAATTCTGTATTCCATCTGGCGTTTTCATTTGCATCTATGAAAAGTGAATACAAAAATGTCAGAATTTTGGTATTTTTTTCACAGCCACTAAGTAGAGAAGGACCTTTACTTGTACCAGGCAGTGAGGAGCTGCCAACCCTACCTGCTTTAGATTTATGATTCCTCCTTGAAGTGTAGTCACACTTAAGTTCTCTTGCAACCTTGGGCATATCACTTAATCATCTCCAAACTTCGGTTCCCATTTATAAAAAAGGGATAATATTTTCTGGCTTGGAAAGCCCCTAGACTGGATTCCTAGACCAAAAATTATCATTTATTTCAATTTTAAACCTCTACTCAACAAAAAAAACTGTACAGCCTATTAAAGGCATTTGTATAATTACACACTTCTGGCAGGAAGCCGCTGGATTTGCTTTCAAGCACAGGCCATTCCAATCATCACATTAGCTAAACTGGAATTGGTTTAACATGGACACCTCTGTTTTTTATACAATTGTATTGTATATTTCTAACTTTGTATATTAGGGAAGATTCTCCCTAGTAGCAAAAAAGTTTCAGAATAAACTTTTGAAATTAGCTCTTCTTAAGGCATCTACATCTATCCTTCCAGTGGAAGGTATGGTTGAGTAGGAAGACCTAGGAAAGACCAAGTCGGGTGGCATTTGAGGATGCAATGAAGCCAACAGGGGGAAGAACAAGATTAAGAAGGAAGTGAGTAGGACTAGCAATCACAGAGGATGAAGTTTTAAATCACAAAAACTATCTTAAACTGAAGCTTAAGTTCAGTGTTCTAGACTGAACAAAGATTTTGCTTTTAATCTCCCATTCAGAGATGTTGTTGGGCCTCGTTGCCACACATGATCCATTCATAATATGTTGTCTTTACTCATGGAAACCTGCAGCTCTGGTTGGGCTAAAATTACTAAGGCTTTTCACACCAGCTTAAGCTCACGCAGTCTTCTAAGGTTCAGGATTGAAAGCTTCCCTTACTCCAAGTAAATCAATAACCTTTCACCATGACGAAGGAAATTAAATATGTTTCTACATAATACAAGTTCTAATTAAGGTAAGCCATAGTTCATGCAACTGTAAACTTAAAAAAAAAGACTATCTTTCAAACTTGATCAGAGATGATACCAATGGGCCCATGCTCTAGGTCTGCTGCCCTGTGGCAGAGCTACTAGGCCCATAGAGGTGGCCCTTGTGGAACCTCTCATGCCATTTTTTGGGAGCAGAAAGCCCGGAGCAGCAGGAAAAGGACTGGATGTATTTTTGTTGTTGTTGTTGTTGTTGTTGTTAGGCTTATTTTGCCAGGTAGGTCCATCAGTTCATCCCTGCACCCAAACTTTCCATGACAGATGCAGGACAATCCCTACCCTGCTGCGAGCTTCCTGTAGCTGTGTCCTGAGATGGCCTCCACAGAGACCCCCACTTGTCATCTTTGTGTCACCCTCTCGTATTACTGTCACTAGACAGCAATTTTCTGCTCTTGGCTTTCCGGGACAGCAACGTTTCTTTCCTCCTCAGTTCGCTTCTCGCTATTTTGGGGTCTGTGAGGAAACACGAGACATTTTGTACCAAGGATGACGCCAACAATTGCAGACACTGCTTCACTTCATCATTTTATCAGAAACACTGACAGCAGTAAATATGGTGTGACAGCTGAAAAAAATGGGAATTGCCATCTTGAAAGAGAGCTCTGTAAGGTCTATAAAGCTCCCAATTTTTAAAGGAAAATTATTTTGTTCTCTGGGGCATCTTAAGATCACAGGATAAATTGCAACAAGTACTAAAACAGCACAGGACAAAGTCTGGTCTCCCTCTAAGCCTGAGCTCTCCAGTAGACTTAAATAGGATGTTCAGAAACTCAGAACAACTCAGAAAATGGATGGCAGAATGGTTCTGTGGCTAGAAAACTCTCCTTTTCCTGAAAGGTTATAGAAATTCAAATCATCCCAAGATAATTTGAATGTTTAACTTGACTGGAGTTTGTAAATTCATCTATGCCGAAAATATTCCTGATCCCACAGATCATCAGATCAGCTCTAAGCTCATAAAGAGAGATATGAAAACATTCAGTGGCTGGAGTAAGACAAATTCACACCAAAGATAATGTGCATTTTCACAAGGGAGGTAATTTAGCTACCAGAACAGATTACCTGTGGACATAACATATTCCCTGTCACTTTCAGACTTAACAGCAAAACCAAGTGTCTTTCCAGACACTTGGTTAAATTAAAGGCAAAGAGTTTGATGCAAGACTGGCTGGCTGAATCAGCTACCTTAGATAAGAGGTCACCATTAGGACCTGTCCTTCATTGTGAAAAAACAGGCATCTACTCCACACAAAAGCTGCAATCCTGTAGGGATGTTTACACAGTACTCCCTTGATCACGTAAACACTGTCAGATTTAACATACAAGGGCCTCCATACGTGCATTACAACATAAGGACGTGGCCACCTGCAGAAGACAGCTGAGAGCAGGATTGCAATGGAGCCACGGAGCTGCTCCCGCCTCGACCCGTGCGCAGGAAGCACCACCCATGTTGGACTCACAGGAGAGAGGAAAAAAGGAAATAGAGATCATACGGTATAAAATTTTAGCCATGCAAATTCTTGCTTAATTGTCAGAAATAAGTAGTAAGTTTTGTGCTACACAAAAGCTAGAAAAGAAAGCCAATAACATAAAGTCAAAGACTCCCGGCCCACAAGTGCATGAGGTTGGCAGCAACCTCGTACCTTGTCCAGCTGGATTCCAGGTTTTGGCATGGGCAGGAGGGGTTCTTATTCGGTAAAGCAGTCTTTGACTTAGCACTATGTTCTGTGTCTAGCTCTAGACTGTCCAAAGCCAACCAGGTAGGAAGGAAGTGAAAGGAAGGCAGGAAGCCAGAGAAAAGGCCTGGGTTAGAGTTAAGCAGACATCAGTCACTGTTCGATCTCTCAGCCTCCCAGGAGAAAACAAAAATAAAAGGAAAAAGAGAAATAAATATAAAAGAAGCCCAGAGCACCAGCCACCATCCACCACATACCATCCACCAACCACCCAGGTATCTCCCAACATGCTAAAATCAGAGGGTATTTATTCCTGGAAATTTCTGCTCAGCAATAAAGCCAGAAGTTAGCCTATTGCTTCACAGTATGCACTTGGTCCATTTATTTTGACAGGTACAGCTTCCTTTCAATTCATAATACTTCCTAATGTGCTAGGAAATACAAGTGGTGTAAATTCATTTCTTTTCCAGAAATCACTACTTTACTGTGCTCCAAACGCTGTAAGAAGCTGGAAAGATATCATGGGGGAAGCAACATGGTACTGTACAAAAGTCCTGTACGTCCAAGTATTTGACTGGATTTTTTTTGAAATTGGTGGACATTCTGCAATGGTTAGAGCCAAATCACAACTACTAGAGGGTTGATTGTTCAAGAGGGGGGTTTCACCCCCAAAACGTGTACAGGTCTTTCTCCCCACATCAGCCAAAGTGCCTGGCCGAATCTGTCTGGGTACTTTGTAGTGAGGCTCAAAGGTCTTGTGAGTTTTAAAACCCGTCATTTTAACACTGGAATTACACTTAAAAGTGTGCCCGCCTTCCCTGTAGATAAATTCAATAAACAGCATATAACTTGCTTCAGAAACATTGCCATCTTGAAGATTAATAGAACGTTATTAGAATCTATTCCCTTCTGGCTCCTTTCCTGTTGAAGATTTAAGATCTCAGCTGGTAATTCTAACCTGAACGAATGGAAAGCGTCGCTTGGCTGAAACGACACCATGGAGTAAATCAGTCGAATTATTCCTAACGTGTATGCAGAGTCCAGCCTTGGAGATCTTTAGGGCCATCCAACGGAGAAAGGCAACCTCCAATTCACTGTTGATTTTAGACCATGATTTAAATATACGAAAATATATTAAATATTTCAGCTGCACAAATCTCTAGAGTAATTAAAATAGAAAAGCTCTGAAACTACCCTATTAAAAATTTAACTAGATAATAAATCTAAGGATGTGGAGACTGTCAAAGGACTTTTATTGCCCTGCTCTTGCTTTTAACTTAAGGATGATTACAAAATATGTATTTTTCATTAAAATTTTGGTTAGATCTGATACCAAAACCAACACTGACATTCTTGATCTGAAGCTGACTGTTCATTTTTCTCCAAGACATTGCTTAGGGAAAAAAAAAAAACTCCTCTTTATTGAAGTTTCATATTTTACAAGGAAATCTGAGTGTTTTTAAACTGTATTTACAATTTCCTAGGCGTATACACTGTCCTAATGGGAAAATAAATCCTTGACATTATAGTGAGTCAAAGAGTCTGCTACTTGTTTAATATCTCATTTTAGATTTCCCATAACTAGATATAAAGTCGCAGGAAAAATGCAACTTTCATTAAACAAACTGCAAAATAGTCATCCCTGAGAACCCACTGGGGTACGTTTGTAATCAAATAACTCCCCACGTTACTAATGCATTTTTCTGGCTCTCTTACTTTTCTTAAAAGGAAACTGCTCCCTACTAAAATATAGCTTTTAATTTGTGGAGGGTAAAAATTTAGTACTTAATAAGCATACTTACCAAAGACTTTTAAAAAATTAATAGAAACCAAATAAATCTTGGCTATTAAAAAAAAAAAATCTGACACACAGGTTGAGTTATACCAGCCAGCACAAGTACACAGTAAGATTCCAGATGTGCTATTTTCCTGTACACTGACAGCTATCAAACCCACCCCTGCAATAAAGAAGTCCTGAAATGGGTTTTTAATCAGGTCTAGATTTCCATTAGCCCACGAGGACTGATGTCTGTGTGTTGTGGTTTTTATTCTTTACAGCACATGCCTTTGCTCTTAATATGTGGGGAACACATATTAAGTCTAAACCTTTTTTTTTCAGCAACCTCTTGAAATGGATTTTTTTCATATCTAAATTGAAGCCAAATAAATGCTATTAACAGTTGCATTTGTACAAAGTATTTGAAGGAGGAGTTGGATTCAGGGTTGTTCAATTAACATTTCCCAGACAGCATGTGAGAACAGCATGTTCAGCGGATGGACAATGTAACGAAATGTTCCGAAATATGAAACAATTTCAAGGGAATTCAAATTACAAGACAAGTTTGAACACAAATAAAATAAAACTCAAACTTCCCTTTTGAAAGCCCTTCAGAGGCTGCCTTTGCATTAATTCATGTCTTCCTGGAAACTGTTAGATAGATATCAGTTTCTTCTTATATATTTATTGTAAACATTGGTACAAGATGTTCTGATTGTTTCCAGGAAAATCCTATTAGTTACAGTTGTATAGAATCAATTTCACATAAAATCATACAGCACAGCTACATAGAAAGAGAAATCTGTAGGCATCTAGCACAAGGAACAAGGCACTGTGGTTTACTTCCATGGCAAAACTTGAGCAGAACAACTGGCACCAGTAAAAATATTGTAAATTAAAGATATTAGAAGAAGCTGTTTAGGAAAAAGCACTTAACCACAGTTAAAGGCTAACATAAAAATTTAAACAGTTACTATTGTTTGTGTTCTAATAGGATGTAATTGACCTCAATCACACAAATAAAATAATCATGCAGACCAATATTTGGACTCGTTAAAAAGCTGACATATCCCTTTAATTTGACTAGATGTCTAGGGTTTGACATTTTTTACCTTTGCAGTGCAAAGATCATTTACAATTACTGCCAAAATAATAGTCTGCCTCATGAAAAAGGGGCGAGTAATGTGCAGTTTATAAACTGGTCTGCTTTCCTGCTTCCCCAGTCTAAATGTTTTCACATCTGATCCTTCAGAAAGCAAAAGCAAAACACAAAAGGAAAAGCTTACTCAGAATTACAGGACTACAGTGCTACATGAATCAACACCAAAGTTAAAGCTGCTGGTCAGCAATTGCAACACGGCCTTTATTTTTCAGATGGCTGTGGAGAGATGTGTCTTTTTTTCTTACCTTTAAAAAGCAGCTTTTCTGTTTTGCTATGTTATATCCAACAGCCTACATTTTTCCCCCTTTACTTTATGGCTGATGCTATAAAATATGCTGATATCAGTCATATATGTCACATATATATGACTGATATAACACAATAGTTTCACCTCCCTTTCTTCACCTATTTCAATTTGCAGACCCCTGCACTCAGAGGGTTCGGACAGGCAGCTAAATGACAGTCCAACTTCATTCCCTAGGTTTTCCAGGCCTGTCCCCCTCCCCAAAGGCAAGGGGCAGGTCAGGATACTGCCCTTGCCCTGCGCTGGCCATCACCTCACCTGCTTCTCCGGCTGGAGAGACCTGGACGCTACCAGCTGCAAGTGGGACCTTCTTGCTCCTCTCTCTGCTTCCAGTCCTGCTCTTGGCAAAAGCCGCTTGGGAAAAGCACTGGCCATACAGGGCTGGTACATTTTCCTCCTGATGAAAAGAAAAAAAAAAAATGATGGGAAAGGGTAATGTTTTTCTCTATAAATTTGGCCTGCACCAAAATGAGTATTTTTTTTTCAGTTTGTCTCTCCCAAAGCAGAAAAAAAAGTGCAAAGTCCTCCTGTGAACGCCAAATGGAAAGCGTCATTCTCTGTCCTGGCGGGATGGAAAAACAAAAAAAGGTCTGTTTTCTTCTAAGGGTTTTTCCTGCTCAATTCCCTACAGCAGCCAGCTCAGCGATGGCCCCACAGAGCAGCTCTCTCTGCCTGTGTCTTTTGGGCCGTTGCTGCAGCAGGCCAAGAAACACTGAGGCAGTTTAAAGTGCAGGAGCAACAACTGGTGGTGTCGTTGTACCAGGTAGGATTCCCACCACAGGAGCCCCTCCATGACCTAGGGGCTTGGGGAGCCCTCTCCATGCTCATTGGAGAACAAGTCTTTCATCTCCCACAAGGTCCTTTTTGCCACATTCAGCCAAATTTCACATCAGAGGACTGGATGTCGTCCACCCAGCCGGGATTTCTGCTTCAAGACTGTGTTGGCAGCAACGTTGCTTCGGTTGTAGTCGGCTCTACAACTGAGTGTTTCTATTAAGTGACGGACTATCAGAGAAACACTTATGACATCCTCGCTAGTACCAAGTGAGTTCACGATGATTTACATTTAATAGCAAAAGCAAATCAAAAGAATTATTAATGATGCTACCACAGAGCTTTTGGAAATGGTTGACAGAGCAGTCCCAGAATCCGAGGAAGTGGATTTGGAGCGCACAGAAAAGAATATGAGGTTTAGCTTTTGGGAAATAGCAGCCTGTACAGATACTAAATCAAATAGCCACTTCATTAATCTTCTGGTGATTTTTAAGGGTCTTCTAAGGTTTTTCTAATAAAAGTCATATAAGCCAACTTTGAAATAGTGGCATTAAATACCATCAGTTATTATCTGTCTGTAGTTCTTAGAGAAACTGAGACAAGTCCTTCCTTGTTTCTAACCTTTCTAACTACTTCATTCTGTTTCCTTTGTTTGTAAAACTAAACTGAATACTGTCTTACTTGATCCTGGAGTTTAAATAAGCCAGAAGAAAAAAATAACAGGAATCGAAGCTAGACTAAAACTCACATTATCTACAGCAATATTTTGCTTTGGAGAATAAAATGCAAAAATCAGAGAAATGTGAAAATATGGAAATATTGAAGTACAGCCAAGCTAACATTCTCTTGGGCATTTTATATTGCTTGGCAAATATATATGTACAGTAAAGATATATTTACTGCAAGCCTGAATTGCATAGAGCTACTCTTCCAACCAAAATATCATATTGCAAGAAAATTATTTATATTTTTTTTTTCCTTCTTAAAACTCCTTCTTTATGCTCCCTGATAAGCAAAGTCTACCAGCCAGAAGATGAGTTGACAAGAATGCTGTATATGTTGGCACAAACCTTGCTGTGGAACTAAGAAAACAGTCCGTCCGCAATAACCTCTGCACGAGGGTATGGGTGACACTGCTGAGGTTTCCCCCAAGTCTGGGCCTTGCATTTGCGTTGTCCTCATTTGTTTGGAAGGTCATGAGTTTTGCTTGCTCTGTCTCTGGTGGAAATGCCAGGGGCCTCTCCCTTTACAGAGCCTGTGATAGCTGCATTTCTGGCGTCAGGGCTTCATCCCTGGGAAGGCCAAGCCGTGACCTGAGGTACAGATTTCCAACATTCCTAGAGCCTCCAACTCCCACCTGTGACTGTAGGTGGCTGCACAGCCTTTCAGTTGCACCTTTCTCACCACAGAGCGTTGAAAGGGGCCTTAGGAAGTGGGTGATGAGCACTGTCCTCATGTCCTCATTCAGATAAGTACCTCATCAGCACCTCATCACAGGTAAGTGCCCAAAATAACTGCTGCCCCAAACAATAAAGGGGTGAGGACCTAATGAGAAAACTCACTTCCGCACAGTTTAACATGACAATACTTGTCTCATACTTCAGAGTCTAGAGAATGGGATGCTCACTCAAGAAATATTAATATATTGAGTGGCCTTTATCAGAGCCATCGGCTAAGATGAGTATCATCAGATTAAGCATTTTAGAAAGAACAAGAGTCTAAGGTTCCTCCTCACCCTCCTGAGGGTCACATTTGAATAGCTACAACCTCGATTTAAATAAACATTTCCTTTGTCCTTCACATTAGATACCTTGCTGGCACTACAAAATATGTTATCGTTTTGAAAATCTCCAATATTCTGATATCGAGGCCAGTTTGTGACACCTGAGTCCCGTCACCTCGTTTATAGGCAAGTTCCATTCCTGTTGACTCTCCTGGTGCTCTGTAGAGGAAGGGAAGAGCGTGCACCAGCTTTGCAAAGAGTTTGGAGACAGAGCTGCCCCGAAGGTTCTGCACAAGTTGACACATTGGGGCTAGGTCCTCTCAGAGCAAAAGGCAAACAGGCTGCCTAGACACTGAACTTCCAATTTAAACCACAAAGGTAGATGGCAAGCACTAATTCAGGAACAGGTGGCTTTTTGCTCATAATATTTTATGGCTTTTATTGCTTTACAGTGGAATGAGCTAACCCACAGCTCCCCTCTTGACCTACCCAACATCCTCAAGCTTAGTGAAAAACAGGTGTTTGGTATCCTGGCTTTCCCTGAGCACTGCCACAATCCAGGGACTCTCTGGCCATCTAAAAACCTCTGACTTTCACTTTAGAAGGGAAGACAAATAATGGAGCACATATAAAAGTAACAGGTACACTTCCCCCAAAGAAGTAATAATTGTCTTTTATATCCTGAACAAGTGAAAATGCAATAAAAGAACAGTGATTCGGAAACCTGGAAAAAAATAATGAAACTTCTTTAATATGAGAGAATTGTGGTATACCTATGGCTGTCAGGAATCCTCTCACACTGTGTTTCCTCTCTCCCCACCAGGTCTGAGCTAAAACTTCAAGCTCAAACCAGTAAACACTGGTGGTGATGGGGACAGTAATTTTGCAGCTGGCAAGACACTATATTTCATGTCCCTGAGATTTGTATATAATAAATGCTGCCTTCTGCCTCTGGTCATTGACATTACTACTTACATCATTTCTTCTAGGAACCTACCGAGTCTTTTACTGCAAAAAAAAAAAAAAAAAAGGCCTAAAATAAGGAAAACCCAATTATAATGAAAGGAGCAGTCTTATTACAGCAGAAGTATAACAGGGATGTGGAGCTTCTAGAGAGGGTCCAGTATAGAGCGACAAAGATGACTAAGGGACTGGAGCATCTCTCCTATGAGGAAAGACTAAGTGAGCTGGACCTGTTGAGCCTGGAGAAGATTAAGAGGGGATCTGATCAACATGTAAAAATACCTGAGGGGAGGATAGGGAGGATGGGACTAAGCTCTGTTTGGTGGTGGCCAGCAATAGGACAAGGGACAAACTGAAACACAGGAAGTTCCATCTCCATATGAGGAAGAACCTCTTCATTGTGAGGCTGACAGAGCCCTGGAACAGGCTGCCCAGGGAGGCTGTGGAGTCTCCTTCTCTGGAGGTCTTCCAAACCTGCCTGGATGCCGCCCTGTGCCCTGTGCTCTGGGTGCAGCAGGGGGGTTGGACTAGATGATCTCTAGAGGCCTCTTCCAACCTCAACCATTCTGTGAAAAGCAGTTAAAAAAAAAAAAAAAAGGAAATAGGAAACAGGAATTTGATAGGAAAAAGAAAATTAATAGGTCATAACACAGAGAAAGTGTCATATGGAGTGATATTCATCGCTGATATTCAGCTTAAAGTTTCCATTTTCATTCATGATGAAAGATGATGCAGAGCACACTCACTTAATAGGATTACCTGTTAAATCAAGGGGGAAAATAATACTCTTTTCTGAAAAGGATTCTTTTTTTGGTATCTTTGGAAAAGTCAGGTGTTTGTAATTAAATTAAATAAACCTAAGATAGATTAATAGGCCACTAGATAGAGAACTTGTGAAAACTCTGTCCTATTCACTGAGGCAATTCTGACACTTGTGATGCATATCCCACATGGATAAAGTTATACAAATTCAAATCAGAACTACATAGAAGCCATTCATCTGGAGTTCCTACAGCTTCTCCACATGATAAACATGGTTGCAGAAAGAAATGCCTACTCTTCTATTAAAATGGTATTTTGTTTAAAGCATTTCATTGTACATAGTGCATTTAGTTTAAAAACAATATGTGACCTGAGAAAAGGGAAAAACATCTGCCTTCTTGTGTTACATCAGCCCATGGCGGTCTGTAATTTACTTTTTTTTTTCCAGCTTAAACATTCAGGAATAATGGAAGGGCAAGCCAAGGAATATTAAAAAACTCAAACAAAATAAAAGCTGAAAAATATATATACATAAAACAGATCTTTGAAGCTGAAGTGAAATATTTCAGATTAACTGGCTAGTTGATTAATGAAGCCAGAAGGAAAAAGTCCAGATCAAGTTTAACACTGTGTGTGTGCGTATGCAGGCCTGTGTGTGTGTGTATGTATATGTATATACTTCATGGATTTCAAGTAACTGAAATTTATACTTTCTGATTTCTTTTGTCCTCATCAGTAGCCCATATTTTGCTTTTTAGAATTTATTTAAATTTGATTTAATTTTCTCACAGGAAGTTTGAGATATCATGTTTCAATATTTTTCTGTTTTTTTTTTTTAGTTTTTTTTGTTGTTGTTGTTGTTGTTGTTGTTTGTTTGTTTTGTTTTTCAAATCATTCTATGCAGACACTTCAATTACAGCTCTCTCCTACAGGTAAATACCACGGAGAAGATCCCATATTAACTGAAAATAAAACCTAAGGAATTAAAGATCATCAGAATACCTATGTCACCAGTCTCACTAAAGAATATGCATGCAGAATGCAATCATAATAATCTTGCTTCTTTTGAACGGAATAAGGGTATGACACATTACCAGCATAAGGGCACTGTCTTCATAATACAAAGCAAAGCAATTTTCATTATATAATGAAAATGCAATATAAAAAAAACCATTTTATCCTCCTGTTGTAGATGAGCGTGCCCATGGATTTAGCTGTATTTACACACCATTACCCATGGAATAATGTGAATGACCACGCGGTGGTGCTTGGTTTTGATCAACCGTTCGGGGCGATGCACATGCTTGTGTGCATCTGCATTTGAAGGTTTGGAGAGAAGGAAGTAGAAGAGCCGATCTGTGAGTCGCAGAGAGGGAAAACGGGCATGAAAATAGATGTCCCAGACTGAAACCCAGCAGAACTTGTGGAAGGAGGAGTGTGGGGCCTACCCACACGCCACACAGACCAACAGAGCGCCCACGGAACCTGCAACGCCGAGCAACTGCTCAAAGCATACCTAAGTTTTAGGTCGATATTTTTGGTGCAGATATGACAAAAGACCTCCAGGTCAGACAAGGGACAAGACAGAGTGCTTGTCACAAGATGGGGGAAAAAGGCATCTGGAAGAAGAAAAGAGGGAAGTTCAGCAAGAGTAGTAATTTTTTAAATGTGGGGAAAAAAGTGCTAATAAGTCTCATATTCTCCATCATCTTTCTATTAAACATTAATTTTAGGGTCTTTGACATAAACTATGGAAGAGGGAGTGGATACACCTTACACATGAACTCCAGGGGAACTGTCTGGATATAAACAACAGGAATAAAGACATTTGTGTGAGATGTCAGCAAATGTATAAACAAGGACTCAGGGAAGCTGTGCTCTGCTCAGCAAGGTATATCTGACTTTTATGGCACGTATTCCACACAAATGAGTCACAGCAAGTCAAAGGAACAGCGAGTGCAAGAAGGGCTTGAAATGATCATGCCAAAAATGTGGAGAGAAAAGCTAAATATGAGGAGACCTGCAATGCCAAAAAAGGGCTGAGGATAAGGATCAATATCTCCTCAGGCTCAGCTTGAAGGCTTTCTGCTGCGTGGAAGAGCTTTACGAGGTAGAAGAGTAGAACGCTAACAGATTCATTTCCTGGTACCAAACCAATAAAAACGCCAAGCTGTAAAATATGCCCATCTTAAGGTAACAAATCAAGCATTATTGTATATTCCCTGCAAATATTTGTAATTACCGTGAAGTAGTACAGGAGCCTTAAGAATGCCAAAGCAGAGGAGCTCCTGGCCATACTTCACCACTCCGTACACAACAGGACAACGCGCAGCGTAACTGCGCGCACGTGTCCACGCTCCAAAGGCCTGAGGTGAAAAGCGAGTAGGTCAGGACAGAAAACTGATGTCTGAGGGACCAGACGGCAAAGTTAAAAGGCTTTGCAAGTGGTTCAAATCCTTCTGCCTGGAGACACTTTTCTGTCATTAAGCTGTGCGTTCAAAAGGCTTTTCTGGAACTGTTGTGGCCGAACTGGGCATCGCTTATGCACTAGTCTTTTTTTTTTTAATGACCTCCTGATCGTTATACAATCTTCACTAATTTGAGCAATTACAGAGGCTCATTTTCCAAGACTGAGACGCTAATGTTCTTAAATTGGGTTTTACGGTTCGGAGCTTTTAATTTCAGATTTAAAACCCATCATAGCTCACATAACTCCAAATAAACTGCAGCTAATGAAATTCACAGAAGTGAAGTGCTCACAGAACATTTCTCACTAGCTTTCCCGGATGATTTATTGACAGCTGGTTGTAAAAACAATTTTATTAAAGGTCATAATGTTTGCTGAAAAAAAAAAGGGTTAATTTATGGTGTAATTAGCCTTCCTGCAATAGGCATGATGCCAGACCCATCACTTACGAACCCTGGCTTTGAAATAAACGCTTGGTGTTTTTCATTATATCTTTGAGAGCGTGTTCAAAGGCGAGACGCCCGCGTTGGGCTGTTACTTTCTCCCCGTTGCCCCTTTTGGGCTGTTACAGGGTCACAGCATTAGACTCACTTGTGTTCTTGGCACTCACTAATAGCAGAGCAGGGCCTGAGAGGAGCGCCGTGGTGACACGTTCCCGGCTGTGACATGTCCCAGGAGGAAGGAGGAGAAGGCCGCAATGCCTCCCCTTCCCTACAGGGAGCCAGGTGGGATCTGCTTGGTGTCCCAGCGTGCTCCTAGAGGCTACAACAGCTTAGGATGTGCAGGAATGACAGGGCTCTCTGCGTGAGCAGAGCTTGTAAAAATATAACTGGAGCATCAGCTCCACACTGCTCTCTGGTAGAAAAGCAACCTGAGCTCCTATCTGCAGGAGGGCACTGCCACTCCTCTGGAAAGCAAGGTCTAGTACCAGGATCTGTGTTTTCTTATGTGTTTCCTTTTTTTTTCTTTAGTTCTCAGCTTTATTTTGCTGCTATTTTAGTTCTGATTCACAAAATGAAATCAAAATGAAAATGAAATTTTAAAAAAATCATATTTATTAAGGGAGAGAATATTTTTGCCTTTCTCCTTGCCCTTTCCCAGAGGACGTTAGACTGTACTGCAAGAATAGAGCAAGAAGAAGAATAGAGCAAAGCAAGAAGCAAGAATAGAGCAAAGAACTTACAGAGCAAGCTGCTATTTAGGAATTATCATTTTCTCTCTACTTCTTTTCAACTTATTTTGACTTTATTGTCATCAAAGTGTCTATCTAAGGTCATGCATTGCTATGATAGCCAGCTACAAAACCTTTGAGAGACTCCCAAAGATTTAGCAAGAGTTTGTAGTTTGAACTTCAGATGCAGGTTTAACATTTGTATGTTAAATCAGGAGAGTTGTCACTGGTTTACTGATTTTTTCCTTACCAAAATCTAGAACAGGCCCTACAAGGATTCTCCACAGTGGAAACATCTTGGAAGAAGAGCGCCTGGGAGAACAATTCCCATGGCAAGTGTTAGGAGGGCATTAAGAGGCCCAGATCCTGAAACGCCGAGTTAAATCTTTCCATGCTCCAAGCTGGTCTACCCACTCCGTGCTGTTCACAGCATGGGTTGTCAAGAAAGCTTTTAATGAAATGCAAAATACAAGAAAAAAATTTCTTAACCCTGCAGAAAAAATGCAGATCCAATATCCCAAAATCAAAGAGAGCTTTTGAGGAACAAGCACGGGAAGGTATCACTGCAAATCAGTGATTCTGCCCGTCGTTCCCTTTCTCACCCTCTCACAGCCCTTTTAAAAATTGATCAACACATCCAGGCACATCTCCATCAACTGTAAATGAGGCAAAACAGAAGGGAGGCTTGAAAGGGAAACAGTTTTGCTGCAGAAACTCTCCCAGGAGGGATTTCAATTATTTCCCAGTGGGAGTCTCAAACTGGGCAAGAAAGGAGCCATGTAAAGCCAGAAGCCTCAGAAATGTTAAGATAAACCTACCATTAATTCCACTTCTTGACTAAAACACTGTTGAAAAGAAAAAAGGCTCGCAGCTGTGGGGGCACCTGAAACCTAACACAGAGCTGTCCAGCCCAATTAACATTTTCCCCATTTGTGACTACATTTGACTTGTCTATGCAAAACATCTCAGACAGATTTATTCAGCAAATCAATATAAACATTGAAGCATGGCCTCAAATTAGTTAGCTGTGAATATGCACACAAAGGCTTTCAAGGGAGGGTAACACCACGAGCAACGTTGCTTTTCCGTACCGGCGGCATCTGGCAGCAGGGATCGGCAGCGTGCGAGATGTGGTCTTCAGAAGGCAAAATCACCCCTCGAAGGCCCTGCCGAACCCAATTCTGGCAGTTTTGGTGGCAGTGCCCAACACCTTTGCTCAGAGCAAAGGCCTGGGGAGGATCAAAATGTTGGACATTAATGGGTGAGATGAACCTCCTCCGGAGCCTGAGGCGACAGCTGAGGACACAAAGCTGTGTCTAGACAAGGCTGGAGCCAAAGCCAAGGGTAAACATGTCCTCCCTCTCTTTGAAAAAGTCTCTTGTTTTGGGTTTTTTTTTTTTTTTTTTTTGCCCAGCTCTCTCCAGAACCATCATTCTCTTTCTGTTGCTCTATTTTCTGAGACACGTCATCACTTACAAGATATGAGCAAGGCCAGGAAATGTGAAATTGTTCAAGAAAAGTAGTTTCTCACAGTGCTATAGAAAACCTGAGGCTCAGGTTGGGGAAAAGCAGTGGAAGGGACAGTTGGATAATTGCTCATTAAAACTCTACTCTGTCCTTTCTTAGGAAGCCTGTGATTGCCAATCACTTCTTTCTACTTTGCCTTTACTAAAATAATGCAATATAGGTTTACAGAATCTCATGAGAACATGAGACAGCCTTTGTAATTTAATCTGAGCAAAACACATACTTCATCAAAAGAGCAGTTGGTTTCAATGATCCACTAAGAGTCCCAAAAGCTTCTTTAAAAAAAAAAAAAGACTACAATTATTAAATATTATTTGGCAGCACTGTGCTTTTTCTGGCTCGGCTTCTTCAAAACAAATGTTGTATAATTAATTTTGTTTCCGTCCAGTTGAATGATCTAGAGTTAATTCCAATATAATTAAATCCTTTCCTTGCCCCACATCTCCCCTCTTCCTAACCAGTCCTCGACACTACCCTCCATACATGGCTAGGGTGTAATTTTGTGAGGGCTCAGAATATTCTTCTCCTACTGACTTAGATAAAAGACATTCCTCAGCATCTGAAGCCCATAGTGAGCTTAAGTCCTTCTTTCATAAACGTATATTGCATCAATTTTAGTTTTGCAGAGCTAATAAACATATACATGGCCAAAAAGATTTATTATGAAATTAAATCAAGTGAAAATAAATAAATATATATAAATATACAATATTTATAAATATATATAAATATACAATAAATGTAATCAGGAATCAAGAAAATTGTATTAATTAAGATATTTCCTAAGCAGCTAAGGGATATCCAGAGGTTTACAAGGATTACAAGGACTGTTCCCTAAGTCAAATAGCAATCTGTGCCTGAGATTTCCAAATAAATAACCACCTGTTGTGGTCAATGCCCTGAAAATTCAGTGTCCCTGGCACGTGGTCTCGCAGCCACTCCCCGTGCTGCACACAGCAACACCGGCAGCTTCGGCGTAGGGCTCAGGGCAAACACGTTTGCAAGACAGCACCTCAGGGGCCAAGACAGAGCCCAGCAGTACACTGGAAATTTGTCGTTAGGAAATCTTCGGCAGCAAGAAACTTGGGCATTTGTAGAAGTTGAGCCTGGATAAGGGCAGAATGCACAAACGGCGCCGCACTTGACAGGAGGAGTTAATAGCAGGGGCGTATGAGGGAAGCTAAAGCCCTTGCCGTGTGCTGCTTAATTACTGAGTGCTGAAGCTGCATGCGGAGCACCCAGCACTTGGTTTTGTGTAAGGTATTAACATTAAGCACTTATATAATGTATTACCATTAGCAACATCCAACTGCACATATCAGATAAGGCCTGTTGCAATTAGAACAGGCAGCATTAAACGCTTGTTAAACACGAAAATACGACTCCAGAAGAAGGGCAGACTCTGCTTAAAATAAATTGGCAATTTTTTTTTTTTTTTTTAACACACAGAGTACAGTTTTCTATCAAAATCTCTTGCTGAATCTGTCACCTTCCCTGTCCCTCCAGAACTGGAGAAAACATGCCTGAAAGTGCTCTAACTGTATGAAAACAGGTTAGCTATTTTTAACCACAAGCTAAAACACCAATAAATGTTATACTTGTTCCCAGCTTTACAGAGTGACTTACAGTGACAAATTTATTACTAATTGCACAAACAGTTTATTATGCAGGACTGTAAAAAATGCTCGGGGTCTCAAAAATGAGTACTAAAGAATTATTTAATCTGGCAAATGCTGATGAATCAAGCCCTTATTTTTCTTGAATTTCTTAAACTCAGAGCTTTATGCCCTGCAGTAAGTATGCAGGTGATTACAGAAACAGATGGGTTTTAGGCCAAAATGTTAAAATTTGGCTAGCTAAAATTAGGCATTATATATGTATACTGTGATTTCTAAACGGGTTGACAGATTTTCATATTCAGCGAGTACCTCAGCACTCAGCTCTGGCCCACCAGGCACTAGTGCTGTGTCTCACACTCAACCTGTTCACCCCAGCGTTTACACCTGGCCCTATTTCCTGGACTCCTTGCCCAACGCGGCCTCTCCAGGCCAGGCAGCCTGGCTTGGTGCAGAGGAAATAAGCCCTGTCTACCTCTCTCCTCCGTTTTGCCGTTTTGAAGCTCCACTCGAGATAAGACTTGTAGCTTGGCTGATCCTCCTTTCTGTCTGAACAAACTCCCAAGCTGCATCCAAGCTGTTCTCCATCTCTCTGCCCTCATCACTGCCTCTCCTCCTGCCAACAGCTCCTCATGACAACGGGCCTTCAGCCAAAGGCCACCTGCACAAAAGCCCTGCTTGCCCTTCCCAAATACTCACCCAACCACTGCGGCTTGGCACGCGGGTCAGCCTTAAACACTGACCACTGTCCAGCTCACGGACATACGTGGGAAACGGCAGCAACGGAGGCTCCCTCGGGACAGCTGGCAGCGCTCCCCAAACGCTCCGCTCTGCGTCCCTGCTTCCCACCTTGCGGGACGGGAGCCGCATCCTGTCTGCCTGACATCTGAAGCAGGACACAAGGGAGGTAGCTGGGCCCAGGAGTGCACCCAGCCTCACCCCAGACTCACTAAAAGTTGACACTGTATCTGCAGCTTCCCCTCAGGGCCACGGCAGCTCCTGCAGCACTGGGTCCTGGGAGGGGTGCAGCAAACAATTCACATGGGGGGCATTAAAATTAACCTGAAGGACATCACTTTACAGGAGCGCAGATAAAACTAGCGATGCATCTGGGACCACTCCAAAGCCATCATCCAACTCCAAGCTTCTCTGTTAGCAAATATATTTTCATTAGAGTAACAACCTCCACGGGCTTAAGCCCATTTCTCGCACCATGAGCATTAGGGGTGCACTCTATTCACTCTATTCATAACTTTTTGGGGTTTCTGTGCATCCTAGTCTGAATTTTCTTTTCCTGAGCTCTTAAAACCACTTTCTCAGAAAGTCTTTAAATGCATTTGCTAACATGTACCCCAGAGGACAAATCTTTAGGGATATATTTTATATTTTCCTCCAGATTCTAGGGGATTTGTTCAGATGACTCCCTTTAACATACTAATAGGTACCACGCTGGGTTCCAAATCCAGGCACACTGAGATCAAAATAGACTAACCCCTAAACCACAGCCCAGTGCATGAGACCTCGAGGTTTTCACCTCTTCCCTGGCAACTTCATTTCATTGGCTTAAGACGCTGTAGGAACTTTGAAACTTTGCTGTTTTCACTCAGTTGCATCCTACTCAGCATCTCTGACATTTAAGATAATTCTGTAAAAGTAAAAAAATTCCTAACTGAAACCCTTCAACCACAAAACAGGTAGACTATGTGGTTTTCCCAAATTGGGATACCCCAAGTCTAATTTTAGGTTATCTAAATACAATTTCACATTCCTACCACTTGCCAAAGGTACTGTGAGAACAGATGCTGAGTGTAATTTTAGGCTAGACTGAAAGTACTGATTAATTCCCAAGACACAGGTAAGTTTTATGATGAAAAACTGTTAGTTAGGGCATAAATTTCAAATCAACAGACAAAAACTATCAGAGAGGAACTATGTTCAGAGCCAGATCTGGGGTGGGACTGAGTGGGAGATCAGAAGCAAAAGATCCTGTTATCCCAGAGCCTGACACTGAGCTACAGATCAACACATCTCTTTTAGCTTGGCAAAGCTTTATACAGTCAACATTTCTAAATTCAGCGTAATCCCATTTCCTATAGAACTTCTGCAACTGGAAAGGGGAATTTCTTAAGAAGGAATTTCCCAGTTTGCTCCTAATTGAGGAAATAGCTAACAGGTGCCTCAAATCCAAGCTCCACTATGCATCTGTGAGTCTGTTTCTCTTAAAAGAAATGGGTGTTTCTACCTAAAATCCCCAAATAATGGTAATATTCTGCCACTGTTTGAAAAGAAAAAAAAAAAAAAAAAAAAGAAAAAGATGGAAAGACAGTCATTAAAACAGTATTTCAATGATCTGAACTGCAGGCAGGAGTTTGCTGCAGTGCCCAGGACAAGTCACACACAGAATCACACAACAGCTGAGGTTGGAAGAGACCTCTAGAGATCATCCAGTTCAACCTCCCTGCTCCAGCAGGGACACCCAAAGCACGTTATGATATTGCTCTCTGTTCAAACAAGCCTTCACTTCACAACAGCGAGCCTACTAGCATATAAATCAGCATTTTATATAATGAACAAATCTCTGGTGGCCGCTGGAGAGGCAATATTGAATGCAAATAAGAAAGGATCCAAAAGGCCTATTCTTCCCCCAAAACATTCACGTAACTGCTATTCATGGTAATGACTACAAGGCCTATTTTATTAAACTTTTTGATCTCAGGAGATCTTGTAAGCAGACTGGGTCCTGCTTAATCAGCACTTAGAAAGGGAACCTACAAAGATGAGGTCTATCGCAATCAGTGGCTACCTGTGTGCCTAGGAGTGAGAACCTAAGTGTCAGTCAAGTCTCCTCTTTAAACACGAAGCTGAATAATATGCTATAAAACTAATATCGTAACAAAACACTTTGAGGAAAGTGGAGATAAAGTCAAACAGTTCACATTAACATCTTGATTTACATCAAGATTTCTAATGAAATAAGATTTCTAATGAACATCAAAATTTCTAATAAAAAAATGAATAGAATTGAAAAAAAATTGTTATTACTGTGTATTTTCGATTTTTTTCCAAAGAAAATTCTGAGATTGGCTCATCATTATAGTTCATGATGAAGTAAAATTCCAAATTTCAGATTTCACTTCAGTTTGACATTATACTCTTCATTTAGCCCTCATGACTTCTGCTGGATTTAATATTTACATCTTTCACTCCTGGCAGTCACTCTTAGCTTCATGACCAAAAACAACTTCAATTTCCAGTTTGCTTCCTAAAAGCACCATATGCCTTTTGTCTGATTTCCTTTTCTGTGCAACTTTTGTAAACAGCTCTTGAATGTCTCAGGACAAATGGTGCAGGGAAAGAGCGAGTATTATTATTCATGTCTATAGATGCATGCATAGAAGGAAAACAGTGAAATTAAATTTGTTTTATAGTGAACATCTAAACGTGTCAATACTGTTTATTATTCCACTACCTTACCTCATGCAATGCCATGTTCACATTATTGTGAAAGAACAGAAAAGAACTGGGTTCTAGTCTGCAGTACATGACAACCTTCATTCCTGACCTTGCCCAAATTGTGCTTTTCCAAAGAGCATTGGAGTCAATAAGAGAATCATTTTATTAGGCTGTGACTTAGGCTTTCTCCCTGCCTTCTCATTTGTAAATGGCTTTTTTATTATTTACCTTCCTTACTGGATGCACTTTATATTATGTTTGTTGAACACATTGAGGTTCTTATCAAAATATTAATATTCACAGAGCATGGTTTGTAGTTGTCATTTTTGGAATTCCTTTTATTTTTCCAATTGGCAGTTGCTCTTTGGAAAAATCTTCTGAGCAGTTCAAAACTTCCAGTGGAAGAAAGACTTGTTTTCACTTTCTTTTCACTATCAGTAATTTTGTGCCCAGCTTCTTAAAGAAAAACGTAAAATATATTTGCTTTTGTCAACAGCAAAAAGTAGAAATAATGTTTCAAGTCATGCTTTAGCTCTCACGAATTTGGTCTATGTGAAAGCCATATTAACAACAGTTCCTTCCTGTATGTCTGCTTGCCAGATGGAAATTTATCTTCAAAATCTGTACAGTAGTGTGATATTACTGACGTGTTATTTCTGTGCAGTGTTGTCTGTGCACTGGTGTTTTTGGGGAAAGAAATAATCAATCCATTTTAAACTCAAAATATAATTGCCCATTAATAACCCCTGATACTGAAAGAACTTTTAATCATAGCCAAATATAAAACTAACTCATACTGAAGGGTATTTTTTTATAGTTAATATAGTAAATTAAAAACCTAGCAATCGACTGGGCTGATGCAGTACACTTGCAAACTATAATCAATAGTGGATACTATAATCAATTGTAGACACTAATGTAAATTATGTAGCCAAAAACTAAGCTAAACTCAACTATTTCCTTTCAATTAAATCTTATGTTAAAACTGATACAGATTATTCACGTACAGATCATCGCAGAAGTATTTCCAAATACACAGCACTGCAAAATAAGCAAAAATTTTAGAAAGAAAACCTTTTATCTTTCCACTTGCACCCAAAGCAAACACCAAGATTAACCACAGGCTCCCTGTCAGCTTAACCTCCCTTTGCCTCTCGCAGCATCCAGGCCTCCGTGCTCACACAAGGTCGCTCCCCTTTTGCATTCCAGTAGGTTACTCCAGGTTTGCACTAACATGAGAGCCTGAGGTACTTTCCCCGTGGAATACTCATATTAGAAAAAGAAAAGCAGTTTGGTTAATACTCTGATCATCTCCTTAATCTGATGATTCATTCCAAGCGAGAAAGAATGTCCTTCACTTCTGGCTTTGCCACCTGATACCTGTCCCACGCAGCGGTGCTGAGTAAAGAAAACATTAAAGATTGCCATGTATTTCACTGGATGATTGCTAGGCAGAACCACAAAGTTCACCTCACGGCAACATGCTGTCTATAGGTGCTTGAATATCTGAGATGTGGCAACTAGCTCGGGGATTAAGTCTGGTTATTTTTTGTCCTTGGCCCGGCTGGGAATTCAGCACAAATACGGCCTGAAGCCCCCTGGTACCACAGGAGTGTCTGCAGATGAACTGCACATTCATCCAAAACAGGAGCCACTCAAACATGATCAGCTAAACTCCAGGAAAAGCCTGAAATCGTTGAACTAACAAGGCAATGAACAATACTGGGTAGCAACAGGGTTTTTTCCTTTGAGGGAGCAAATGTCATGGCCTGCTCTTTGCCGTGGCTCCTGCTGACGAACATCTTCTCTGAGAGGGCTTCTCTGTGCAGCAGCCTCTCCCTTCCTCCAAGCCCCAGCAGTACCAAATTTTCCCCAGCTTAAGCCCTTTCTAATAATCTGGTGGCTCAAATTTCAAGCTCACCTAACAAAGAGAGTTTTATTTCATAGCCCTGTATCTGAACCTTGAAGCCTTTATTTATTTCTCTGGACCGGGCAAGAAGGGGCAAAAGGAGCAATTTTAATATGCATAAAAATTTCCTGTGGAAAGAAAGAAGGCGAAACAGCGCTGATCAGGACAGCTCACAGGCTGATTTCTGACTGCCCGTTGTCCCAGCTCGGTGGAGTTTGGCTGTTTTCATGCATGGGGACCATCCCAAATGAGCAGAAGAAACCCTGCCCTGACTCCCTGCCTCTCTGCCAAGGTGCTGCTGTTCATACCAGAGCTGAACCTCTGCTACTGACCTGCTGCGCAGAGGAGCAGAGAGGAGCAGAATGAACAGAAAGAACTGAGACCATGCAAATGCTTCTAAATCCAAGCTGAGGAATTAAAAAACAAAAACCTATTAACCTCAGTGCCTTTGAGAGGCAATTTATGTCTTACGTATTTTAAAACACACAAACTGTCTAAACCCTTAAGGGCCGACCAGTCTCTGCTCCCAGATACCTCAGTGCGTCTACTGTCCCTCTTCCCACCCCGGCTCTCCATGATGGAGCAAGGCCAGGCTGTCCGGCTGCCGTATTCCTGAGCACCTCCCTGGGCCTCCCTTCCTCCCTCCAAATCGGATCGCTGCACTGGGCAAAGGGCAGGAAAGACACGGGCTGGGCTACCTTGGAGACACAGCACAGTGGCCAAAGGAGACGGGAAAAGGGAAACAATACTCTGCAAAGCTCCAGATCCACTGCAAACTTCCTCCAAACAAGTTTTCTCTGCCAAGATCCTGTGTTAGAAAAAATAACATAATCAGGCAGAAAGAAGGCTTTTTTGGTCAAAGTTAAAAGGGACACACTTGTAATAGAAAACAGGTTACAACGTTTGCTACAGAATCACTGTTGTGCTTCCACAGCGCACAAACCACAGCATTCAAGTTTATACAAACAGTGTCAAAATCTCATGAATTTCCCATCATATCCATCAGTAGAGAAGTCTTTGGGAAAGCCTTTTCCCATGTGCTTATCAATGCTGCTCTTCTTACTATGCTGATCACTGGGGCTTTGTTTAAAGGGCACAGTGGGCATCTTCCCAAGGCTTTATTTTTACTCTTTTGGTGCCCTCCAGATTAACGAAAACTGAGCCCCTGCTCCTGCTGCTGTCAGACTTCTCCCTCATTTTTTTTTTGCTGACAGCCAAACCTGCCCTTCCTTCTTTCCATTTGATGTAGAATTTATGTCAGCCACATGGGAGAAGGAGGAGTAGCTTCAACCACTGGCTTTAATCTCCATGTGAAAGGCAAGGCAACCATGGGGCAACAAGGAGCATTGAAGTCTTCAGTATAAATGTTGTTGCTCATTACAAGCTCCCTCTCTAGGGATACAAAAAAATCTTCAAAGGGGAACGGCACCAATTTCACACACGCCAGCATTCCCTCTCACACACACGTGCCTTTCACATCTCATACATGTGGTTTCCACGCAGGAAACAATTACTGTAATTAATAGACCCAAATAACCCCACTGTTCATTTAAAAATGCACTTTAAAATGACAGAGGCATGAAAAAAAAGTGGCAGGGTGCTTGGGTCTCATTGCCAGTGTGAACTAAAAACCTGGCTGTGTATATAGTCTGTCAGCTCTGTATTTTTCCAGCCCTATGACACCAAATTCAACTCCAGCACAAAACAAAATATGCTCAGGATCTGAATGCTTAGGCACCATTGGTTCCTCCCACAACACCTACCACAAAGAAGCTAGGCTGAAGTACAAGGGACTGACACTGGAAGACTGCTCTTTTTTTTGCATCAGGAGGTGATGATTGATGTTGCTAGAGGGTATAAAGTTACTTCCTACAGAAGGTTAAAAGAAGGCTTCTATTTTGCTCATTCTAGAAAATCTGCGTTTGCTTAAATTATCGTTCCTCAAAAAAGCATGGCATATAATAATATGTCAGAATGCTTTTAATGCATTTCCTTTACGTTGACTGTTCAGCTACAACTTTGTCGGCCATGGGAACACGATTGTCTCTGTTTATCCTTCATAATAAACATAATCTCATCACGTCAGAGAATTGATCATTGGTCACCTATTGGTTGCCATCCCTTTTTTCCTCCCACTACCTGACCACGTATTCCTTGCGCTTGCAAGACTTCTGGCAAATCCCAGAGGCCCTTTCATGTAAGGAGGGGGATAAGGAGTCTGCAAAGCAGCTGCCTGCACATCCAAGAGTTTCCTCGGAATGGGAAGGGAGCCTCCTGCTATGCTCCACTTCCAGGAAAGAGGCAGCAGGAAGGAAGAGGCAGAAGAAGAAAAAACCTATGACTGCATGGCTGCAGCTCTAGCACCACAGGACAGGCACAAGGGCTCCACAGGACACTCTGCTGCATCCTGTTACAAACCCTGCCCACTCCCTTACCCCTGGAAGAGGCAAGGAACCAAAACCTGTGTCTGCCCATGCAGCTAAACATCTCCGTCCCACCTCGGCCCACAGAGCTTGTTGCAGCAGATCTGGTTTCCTGTGAGCCCGAGGTACTGGGGACGCTTGTGTAGGTACCATAAAACAGCAATATATTTTTCCACCGTTGGTTTCTTTTCTTTAATGATGCTGAGGAAACCCAGGCCATTTCAGTTGGTAAAACAGTTTGATGTGTTGTTCAGTTCACGTATCTCACATGAATCATCCATTTGATTTTAAACTCTTACTTTAGCTTTTCAAAATAAAGAGTTTGGGGGGTGGTTTTTTTTTTAAGGCCCATGGGAAGAATACGTTAGATTTGACTTCTGGTATTTGTCTTTCATATGTTTCAGTGAAATTAGTTAGATCTGGAAAATGTTGCCCTTTACCTGGTAATTCAGGAAACCAAAGAAACTAATACATTTATCAAATGAACAGAAATGGCCCTCTGGATTTCAACAAAGTTTCCTTTTGTTGTATATACTAAATTCCAGCTAATCAATTTTCTACACATCATAATGTTTCAGAACAAAGGTTGAAATGACAATGAAACTTGATTATTACAGCTCTTTGCCTGTAAAAGAGAAGGGAAAGTAACATTTTATAGCGTCAACATACACAGAAATAAATCCAGCAGCTCTTTTTGACAAGAAAGGCCACATCAGTTTAATTGGGACAGCTAAAGGCTTTTATAACATTCCAGGGACCACAATCAAGCAATACGTGAAGAAAAAATAAAGATGTATAATGAAAAGTAGATGATCAGAAGGGGAAAAATTATGTTCTAATTTGCACTTTAAGTAAAGCTACCTCATAATAGAGCTTGACAAAATAATTAAACACGTGCCTAATAACGTACATACATTCCCGCAGCCGCTCCTACGTCTGCCTGTCGTTTGTGAGCGGAGAAACGTTTTTTCTCTCTCATTCTCCGTTGTAATTTGGACACACGATATCTGCTGACAAAACAGCTCCCGTGTATTTGTCCAAGCAGCAGGTGGGGCACTGAAGGCCCCAATATGCTCCGGCACGGGGGGCCCTTCCAGCCGGCCTCCCTGCCGTGGTTGCTGGGCTCCGGCTGCAGCGACGGGCACCGCGCATCCCGGGGGAGGCAGGGCCGCATCGCCCGCTCTGTGCTTCACCGCAAGCTAAGCAAGCTCTCCTGCAAGCTCTTGGAGCTTTTCTGATTTAAATCTTCCCCGAAGCACACCTGAAGGTATCAAGCAAGGCAAAGGAAAGGGATTGATTGCACGCCGTCCAGCTCGCCGAGCAAACGGCGCTAAGTGCCTCCTCTCACATAACCAAGCTGAATCCCTTCCCAAGGGCTTTAGAGCCGCTGACCAGTTCCACTCATGTTTGAAACAATCGGCAATACCAGCTCCGTGCTCAGCTATGCTTCCCGCGCCGCTCGTGCCTGCAGGGACACAGCCCAAGTATCCCGCAGCGCCGGCAGCCGAGGGGCTCCCTGGGCCCCTGAGCACACGGATTGCGCCTCTCCGAGCTCGTTCACAGCGCCCAGGGACCGCGGAGAGGCACCAGCCTCAATGTGCACCCCAGGGCCCGCAGCTCGGAGCTCCCGAGTTTACTGCTCTCTGTGAAAACGGGCAGCGTGGCAGGGGAGAGTCTCATAGAGAGAGAAAAGCTCCTCACGAGCCCCTCCGCTGGAGACCCATACATTTATACCAGGGAGCAATAAGGGTTGTTAAATCCTCATACTCATGGTAGAACTTGTTTTTAAAGCTCGTGGTTCTGTGCGTATAAAATCACACAGTGATGCAGGATTTCTGGGCTTTTATACATTTCTGGAATATTGAGTCTCCAAAGATTACAAAACTGTTAACACAGAGGATGAGGAAGGCGAATAAAAACGTGTACCTGCAGGGAGCCACAGCTCTGTCCCTGAAGAGACTCTTGCACAGCAGATTCCACTAAACTAAAAATGCTGGGGAGAAGGAAAAGGAGAAAAAACAGTTGCGCTCAATAGCCCTAAATTGCCCCAAGAAAGACCACACTGTCGCCTGCACTACATAATGGAGTGCAGGCCTCCCAGACACACGTCCCCAACTGCCACGCCGTGCTGGGCCCCACGTCCACAACCCCGGGGCAGCTTCACGCTGGCTCCACGTCCTCCCACCCCTGGGCACATCCATATAAATGCATGGACATGAACAACTGCCATATATAAATGCATGGACATGAACAACTGCAGTGGCTCTGCATACCTATCTGTTGGAAGGGAACCTTGTCATCTCACAGAAACAGAGTTTTGCAATTATTACTAATTCTTCCCCTTTTCAAGCAGAAAAGAACTCTATCTTCTTGTTTTAGGTTCAAAGATTGAGGTGAGTGGCTCAATGACTTAGGTTCACTGTATGTGAGGCTGCTTTACCCCCATAACTGCTTTGCCTGCTGATGGGTGGTAGATCCACAGGAATGTGCCTAGCTCACAGAATAAATCCAGCAGCTCTACAGAACAAAAACTTGAGTGTGTTTTTACCTTAGAGCTTTCCAAGGGCCATTGCTAAGCACACTAGTGGGATTTTTTGGTCTATCTTCATACATCACAACATACTCAGAAATATTTTAAAATAGAACATTTTCTCTCCTGCTGGGTGGAAAGCATAAGGCAGCTCGCTACACCTTCTGGCCCCTTTCCCCTCCTTTTCCACAAAGCAGGGGCAGGGGAATACCCAAAACTCCCAAGCTGGAATACACAGAAAGTGTCATATTTCACAAAATACATGTAAAATCTTTCAAACACTAAGGGCATTGGAAAAGCGACATGTGTTTCCCTTGGTCCTACCCTTGGCAGGTCATTAGGATCTGAAAGAAAGGAAAACAGTCTACAATGTCAGCCTAAAAATCTATGGAAAATTCACGAAGGAACAGATGAAGTGCAGCTCGTCTCTGGAGATTCCTGGAGATTACCAGGTCTCTCCTCTCTGGTCTGCGACCATCCTCTGGTCCTCCAACCTCTCTCCTGAGCAGCTATGCACAATCTGCCCAGGCTGTTTTATCTCCAAACCAACTTTGGTACTTCCCTAAAAGGAGATTTTAAAATAAAAAATAAACAGAAAACTCAGACTATGAGAGAAAGATGTTGAAGAATAAGATGCGCTCTATGAATTTAGTATCTGGATGAAAAGGCAGCTGTTGAGCAACAACACTTAGGGAAATGTCTCCTTCTGAGAAGGAGACAAATAAGGCTCAAAGCAAAAAGCTCTGACCATCACAGATGATAGTCACTCTACAAGAATAAACAGTCTGAATGCCTGTATAAGTACAGCTGGCTTGCTCCAATGAGTGTCAGGTATGAAAGGAAAGAGGATGCAGAGGAGGGAGGAGAAATGATAGTGCCTCTGAGTACTGAGGAGACACATGCGAGGGACAAGAGCGTGGAGTGTGATGGTTGAATCTGGTGCCGCTTACTCAGGCAACACATCCCAAACACCTACTTGAGAGCCCACCTTGGAAAACCTGATCAGCATGGATCCAGAGAAGAGCATTTGTTGCTCCACGTTATGCTAGGTTGAAACAAAGCTACAAGTATTAGCTGGTTTTCATGTATAGACAAAGTAATGGGAGTGGGCATCTCTGAGACCTTGAACTTCACGTCTGTTGAATGAATGCCTGAAAACATGAGTCTCGATGTTCAGACATTTTCTTCTGAATTAAGAATGCTCAGTACTCAACAGAATGGAATTTTTGCCACAACTTTTATTATTTGGAAATAGGATATTATCTATTTAAGCATTAAAGATTAAGTTCCATTAAGTTCCATTTAAAAGTAGATATTAAATTCCATTAAAAAGTAGACAATCTAACCAATTTGTCCAGCCCTAAGACCTACAGGCTTCTCTCAGAATGTGTTTTACACGAACTGAAGGCCTAGCACTCCAATGGGAGGTGCCGTTTGTGCAGCAGTGCCCCAATCTGCATTTTCCACATTCAAATGATGGGATCTCCTGAGCACTCCAGAAGCAGGGCTGAGATTTCATCTTGTAATTAATATCAGACAAGCTCGAGGCAGGGTGTCAGAGATGGCACTGATCAACCTGGCCAAGGAGTTTGCAAATCTTTCCATGCATAGAGAGAAAAAGTCTAAAGGGTAACTGCAGTAAAAATTAAATCATGCTCCTTCTTCCATCCAGCACTGCAGAGACATCGCGTGCTACTTCCTACACATCACTGCTCACTTACAATCACTGTGTTTGGCTTGGCAACATAGCTAGAAAAACAACAGAGAACTAATACTGGGGAACAGGGGGGACACTGATCCTCTTCTCATGTCATTTTTTCATTATTTCCATTAAAAGTATAATTCCTGCTGATAAATTTTTAAAACCTACAAAACTATACTAAGAAAAATCTACAAGATGGAGGAAAGAACATAAAAATAAAACTCTTCCAGATAAGATGGAATTTATATATATGAAACAACGATACTATTTCTTTGTCTTTCTGACTGCTTTCTTTGATGAAATAATCACAGTACCTCCTTATTCTTCATCTTTAATGGCAGGTTATTTTGGTTCCATGTGAAAGATTATTTTGATTCTGTGTGAGAAAGATTTTGGGAGCATGTAGGTCTGCATCTGGAAAATTGCACTGAGATAACATACCAAACACTATTTTTGTATAGGAGAGGTCTAAAGACTCAGATTTCATTAAGAACACAAAGAAAATAGAAGTTCTTTTTCAGCAAAATTCCTGGGCACCACCGATTGCCTCAGTGGGGCTGTGAAACTCAGGTGATGTGAAAACTTGTGCTAAACAAGAGTAAATTCAGTCATATTTATTTTCACCATGCCTATCCCAATCCAAATTTGTTATTCTTTGTACTTCACACTGCATGGAATTTGCATGGAAGGGGACTCTGTCAAGGAAAAAAACTCTTGAAATCCTCACTGACAAGCACAAAAGGACCCAGAAAACACAACTGCCCGGGTGAGAAGCAGAGCTGCAAGTTTCTTCCCTAGCAATCCAGCATTCTCTGCACTGAATCATGCAGCCATCTGCAGAAACCAACATTTTTTTTTGTGGGTAAACTTAGTCTGTCTATCACTGCGATGTTATTTCATCAAAATAAGAATCAAAGCTTTGGGAGAATGGAGAAAATGGTAGATTTTTGTAACTCTCCTAGTATCCTGATATTCTTAGTATGAAAAGATTAACAAGCACTAAAAATTACCGTACTTTTAAGCATGGTCTTTGCAGAATCAACTATGCCTACTTTCTGCTAACAGTAAACACTAATTAGCAGGAGTGGTTAGCACCAACATAAATCACAGCTGTCCCTTTCCCTCTCCTGGGCACTGCACTGGAAAATATCAGAACAGCAAAAATATTTGGAATGTTTCTTACTTTTTTTTATTATTAATGATAAAATATTGGATGTCAACATGCAATGCTTTGTGCATTGCATCAGACAGCTCTAACAGTAATTGTGATGAATGGGAGTGGAAGGGCCAAGGTTACAGGCATTTAAGAAGGCTCTGTGGATTGAAAATATTAGGATTGATTAAAGGTCAAATACTTTATGGATTTATCAGTGTTGTATACATTTTCTCGTGACACAGAATCACTTACACTACCTACAAACGAAACAGAAAAGAGCTGCAAATCAGATCATTTTTAAGTCTTTAACCCTCCTACAGGCTCCACCATTGAGCGTAATTAATGGCACTGAAATGTTTTGATTAGTCAAGCAATAAACCAGCCCAACCTGGACTCCCCACCCGCCTATAATGCCTTTAGCTTCGCTCAAGCTCATAGGTAACAGTCCTTCTCAATTAACACGCAGTGTTTACAAACCACCAGCGGGCAAAAGGTACCTCTTACTATGTTGTTTAAAGTCTGCATTTAGTCAAGAGAAGATCTTTAACATGTTATTTCATCTATTCTCCATCTTCCTTGTTTTCTGTGAAAATAAAGTTTGAGATGGATACCTGTATGTTATTTTCAATACTATGATCTTTTTGGATTCAGACAAGTCAATAGTGAAGATTTTGACTCTATTTATTTTACACTGGACTTGAACTGGCTTTCCTGAAGTCTGTGTGTTGATTAGGACAGAGCAAAAGGTGCTTGAAATGCAGGAATCCAGAGGAAGGAGCCTTAGATTTGGAGCTTTTCTTTAATAAACTATGCAAGACAACTCTGCTGATTTCACTACCATTAGGATTGAGTCTTAGCGTAGTTTTGTGCTTGATTTTTTGAGCTTTTTGGAGCTTCACTGGAGCTTTGCACACACTCGGAACACTGAGTAGAAAGAGCAGATTTTTTTCTAAGCCAAAGCTTTTCTTTAGGTAGGTGCCTTTTTTTTTCCTGTTCTGAAAGGTGAACATAGGGCTGATCTCTTTCTGTGTTACTGACAGCAATATTCACTACAGCATCCCTGCCCAGTTATCTGATTTTCTTGAAGGATGGTCTAAGCTGCTGAGTAACTTCTCACCTAAGACTCCAAACGGAGGAACTGCCATCAGCTTGGATCAAAGGATCCAAGAGAATAACCCTTCTGGAGCAGGTTACTGGTAGCTACATTAGGCTCACTAGGGCTAAAGGTCACCTCTTTTGCATGGAGCTGTTCTAGCGTTTGCCCTGTGTTCTTCAAACCAGGACAGCTCTTGTTCTCAGCTCTCCTGTGTGGTAGCAAATCCAAGCCAAGCGAATGCACACAGCAGCATTAAAAGGGCTTGAAATGGGAGCAAGAGGAAAGCCAGAGTGTCTGTCCCTTTTGTAAGTACACAGCTATGAGGAAGAGGCAGAGCAGGGGTTTTGCACATCCATGAGGACTTCTGCAGTGGAAGGAGGACACCTTTCTATCCAAACAGCCTTGGGAACAACCTCAGGGCTGTCTCCTGCAAGAAGGAGCTCCTCTTACTCCTTTCTTGACAGCATGGACGTGCATCCTCCAGTAAACACCTGCACAGCTACAAGAGCCTAGGGATGCTTGTGGGTGAAACAGGGGAAAAGAAAAGGCAACAGAATGGAGCCAGCTTCATTTAAATTTTCACCTGTGCTATGTGCCAATTTTCTGTAATTACGATTCCATTAAACGTGGTAGTAAGCTCCAGTGGGTGGACATAGACAAACTCAAACCCGTTGCCTCAACAAGGAAGGTTTCAAGGATAACCTCATTTAGCAGTGTAACATTTGATTAGGAGTAGGCTTGAATACCCTAACTCTAAAGGTTAAGCACAGGCATGTGTGCCACAGATGATGTGGTGAATAAATGATGTAATGCTGAAAGATCTGTAACGACGAAAAACATTCCAACACCGCATTTTGGCAGAAATTGGATACCATAAAAAATACAATTAAATGGCTATAACTTGCATGCTGAGTGAATCAGCGTACTGTAAAAATAATACAATATTTACTAAAAGCTTTCCAAAATATTTCATTTCACTTCAAAACTACCACTCTGCCTTATGTCCATTGTTAAGTGGATCTGTACTGTGCAAGCTGGTTTTTGTAGGTGTGTTTTTGGTAAGGCAATGCTGTAAGCTGCAAGCTTGCTCGAGTTCAATAATTTTTCATATCCCTGTGGTAAACCCTGCAGCAAAAGAGGTCCAGCGTGACTTTGCTCTTCTCTAAAAAGTGAAATTTAGGTTATGTCACAAGATCCCGACGCCACTAGGGCTTTGAGCGACCTGGTCACACAGTGGTCCCCACCTTCACTGGTTTTCATGAAAAAATAATAACATGGAATAATCAGAAAGTTGGTAGTAAGTAACACAGTTTTACCAAAAACTCATCTTCCAGACTAATCTTGTAGCTTCATTTAGAAAGTGAACTAGTTTTCCAGACAAAGAAGCATCTCCTGTTTCTAGATTTCTGTGAACATATGATACACTCTCAAAGATTAAATCATTAGGAAAACTGGAAAAGAAGGGAATTAAAAGAGAATTAAGAGGGTTTTTTTAACTGACCTGTGTTGATCTGCCTGCTCACTGCAAGGACGGGGATGAAGCAGGATAACTCCTGTTATTCCTGTTCTGAATAACAGAGATGACCTGGTCCCTAAGAGCAACTCATGGCAATGCCAAGCTCAATTTGCTCTCCTATGAAGCCAAATTTAAAAATTGCTCCCTATTGCTTTATGTGCATTAGCACAAATAAATGCAAAGGGAGGCATCTTAAATTTTAACTGCTGTTCTCAGCTTTATATATCAATTTTACATATAGTCATAGACATACCAGATATACATTTAAAGCTCTGTGATATTGTAAGAAAAAACATTTACAAAGATGTTTGCCAAAGGAAAGGTTGGAGGGGTCCATGGGATCTTTGCTTTTAGATGAGATAAACAAAACATTCTCATCCCCAAGGCCTCTGAATGGTGGCATCAAAATCCATTAAAACAAAAAAGGCAGAGTGAGAATTCTGCAGGAAATGCCCAGCGCTGGGAAGGAGATATCAATTAGCACAGAAAAACAAGGAGTTTTATTGTCCTGCTCATATCAGCTGGCGCATGTATAATTCACTTATTTATTCTTTTCTAATAGTCTTTTCCTTTTATGTTATTACAGTGCTTCAGAAAATCCCAAGGTCTAGGGGGAAGTTTAATATTTGCTGTTCTGGGATCATTTGAAGCCACGCATTCAAAGCGGACAAAATCACTTTTAAGTCTGCCTGTAGGAAATCTATCTTGGCAACCAGACAACTAGAATTAGTTATTAAAGGCATGTCAAATGAATAAAGACACCTCTGTAAGGAAAACCGCAAAAGCATTTACTTTTTCTAATATGAATAGTGGGCTAATACCAAATCAGCTTTCATTTTCCACTCTCCCTTCACCTCCTAGACCAGAGGTCAGATTCAATAAAGACTAACGCAACTGAAAATCATTTTGTTTTTTTGCATCTATTACACTGCAGATGTATATCAAATAGTGCTGCCTGGAAATGAAGCTAACTCACATAATGCAATGTGGCAATCGCTGTGTGGAACCGGTTCACTGCAAGCCAAAGAAGCCTATGGCATTGTTAAAGGTCATGAGCCACACCAAAAAAGTGTTTATATTCCCCCAGAAAACATAAAAGTACAACTTTCTAGCTCTAAAATGGAAGTTAAGGTGCTGAGACAACTGTGCTCAGGAGCAAATCCTACACTTCTTTCTTACATGGGGCAACCCACCTGAAACCACGTTACCAATGAGATAAGACAAAATGAGCATTTTCATGGCAGGGCCTGCAGAAGTGGGAAAAACATCCAAGCTTTACCAAAGATTTCCTACATGATGTCTGCTAAATTTCTCAGAAATAGATCAAAAGAAGAGACTTGGGGATTTTCATCTGGCTTGCACCTAGACTCGACAGCAGGACCTCTGCAGTTTGACTGTTACATCTGTCCCTCAAGCATTACTTGGAAATGTGCAATTTATGGACATACCTGCTATTTTAAATCTTCCCTGATATTTTAAGTCTTCCTTATCAGAACATGGCTGGATTTCACCAAGGTCTAAAATCAAGCATGAGCTTCTTGCACACTTCTTTGCTAGCTGCTGGATAATGTCTAATCAGAAAGAAGCCAGAAAATCCATGCAAGGGGGGAAATGAGTGTCCCAATCTGCCATTTGTTGAAAGAGGTAACAACAGATTAGGGGTTTATTTTGATCCATTTAGTCAGGAATATTTATTTGCACTCAAGTAGCTATAAAAATATCTCTAGCTATAGCTGCAAAAAGAGGTGGATTGCTTTTGACATCAGGTAGCAAATAAATCTACTAAACTAGCCAGAATTTCACAGCATCAAAGTCCTTCTTTTTAATACAAATATCCTACTTATAACATATTTAAGGCAATTAACTTGTTTTACCAGACCCAGGAAAAATAAACAATAAGGCAAAAGGAATCTTGTGGATAAAAAAAAAAAAAAAAAACATTTGTACCACTTAGAGATGCTGCAAATTAGCTATGATAAACCCTTTTCCAGATGACTTGGGAAAAGAAAAAGTTCTGAACCTTATCGATAATATTTTTTATTTTTTCAATACACACAATTCAGTAAAATGTAGCCAGGAGCTTCCAGCATCTGGCTTACATATTACTTAAGAAAAAAAAGACACCCTCTCCATGCTTGCTAAGCACTAGCCTCTTCTTCACGACTTTCCAGGGAAGATTTTCTGAATCCACTTACTTACCCGGAGCCTTAAAGTGTCACATATCAGGGACAGTTACCTGCACCTGCCCCTGGTGCACTGCACCAAACCCACTGCCTCAGGAAGAAAACTCTTCACTCTTCATAACACACCAAATTCAATACTGAAAAGAAAAACCTTTAATTTCTCGCAGGTTTTTTGGCTTGCTGTCACAGTCACAGCTTAGCTACAATGAATTTCTCTTCCCTGGGCCCACATGCTCCTCACAGAGTGAAGCCAAAATGCATATTATCAGTGAACTGTCTGAGCCAAACACAACCACCAGGGTACCATAAACAGTGAGCAAAGCTCACAAAGTCATCCAGCTTGACTTCCCTTCTCTCCCATTCAAGAGCATAGGGTTAATCCACTCGCTGTGGCACTGAATCCACTGCATCTTGATTTATCACCATTCCAGCTATTTCCAGCATCAATGTGAAAAGATTAAGAAATGGAGATAGAAATGCACCATTTCCCTGGTACTTTGTTAACTTTAATGAGCCCTTTTGCAGAAATGACCGTCAGTTCTGGAGCTGTAGGCTGATAACCGCCCAGCATCGATCTGCACGTCTCTGTTTCCTGTGTTTCAATCACACCACCTTGATGCAAGAGCTGAACCCTAGAGGCTTCATCTCCGTTGTTATCCACATTCTGGAAAGACGCAGAGCTTCATCCCTAAATCTTAACTGGTTGTTAATGCAGTTGGGAGAATTTAACCATCTACGATGTTCACTATAAAAGGTGAATAAACGTTTTAGGTACACAAACATTTTACTTCCTCTTGGAAGCATATGGAGATGCCATTGGATGGCAATCATGACCGTGCACAAGAATAGTGCCTAGCAGCCCTGCGCAGTGTGTCTCTGAAATAGCCAGAACTGGGGGCTTAGATGTAAGAGGGGGGGGAAGTACTTCAGCAGGAGATTATAATATTATTTGGAAACAGGGCAAGTTCCTTCCTAAACCACTACAGAGGATCTCTTTGGTCCTGAGTGCTAAAGATTTAAACCTACGTTATTGTAATTTTGAATTTACATTTTTATTCATATGCATCTTCAACAGTTTAAAAATATAGTTGATAAATCTTTTTAAACCCTTTTTAGTACTAAGATTTTCATATGAAACACAGGTATGTAAATACATATGCCTTGGTGATTTTTTTTCTTTTACCTGGCCTCATTTTCTTACCAAACACAGAGCTGGGTTCTGGATATTTCTGACACACTTGGCTGTAACAGGAGGGGTCTTTTTACTTTGAAACCCTACCCAGACCGAGTCTGCTCCATGTTGGCTGCTCACAGTGCTATTTTGCTGGTTTGATGTCAAAGCAATTGCCTATTGAAAGGTCAGTCAGTTGTGCTCACAGGGAGGAAACTACTCTTGCCAAGGAAAAGGACACCCCATTTAAGTAAGTTTGAAGGGGGTATATTTACCAAAGCTGAAAATCACCTAACTTTCCTTGTGAAAACTAGCAAAAGCAGTGCTCTGCCCTGTAGCCATGGTTTATGTGCAATGATCTTTTCATGAAGGAGCCGTAGGACAAGGCTTCAAAGGAGCAGTTGCAAAGTTGTCTTGATGTTAACATCCTGCTTATCACACACCAAGCTTATCTGCCAACTTCGACTCCAAGCCAATCAGATATATGGCAAGAAGTCATGGAAGGAAAGAGGGATCCTGTCATTCCCCCCTTCTCCTTTCCATAGGGCACTGCACAAGGAGTGGTACTCTTTCATTTCAGCAGATTACCCCAAACTTCCATGTTATTACAACTCCACCACTGAGCATATGCTTCATTTCCTGTGCATCCGCAAGGTACCAGGGGCTAACAAGGGTGAGCAATAGAGCCTGCAGTATTTTCTCACATACCAAGACAATAAGGAACCACGTAAGTTGTCTAGCAGATGTCTGCTGTTAAGATATGTTTTTAATCAGAGAAGGACAAATCTAATAAGCTGAGAATTTTTATTACACATTTCAAGTCGTCTCTGGTGCCTACAATGGCATTGCATATCTGTTGGGTTTCACCCATGGCAGTAAATTAGAGAGCAAGATAAAAGAAATAGATCTGGAAGTCAGTCCTATTCCACTCGTTAGTATTTTGTGGGTTTAAAAAGAGAATAAAGTAAAATCCATGTGAAAGAGCGCGCATGCACACACACACATACACCATCCTGGGTTAATAAAACTAATTTCCTACTCTTTAAATCTCCTTCACTTTCATTAACTTGTCTCTCTTTAACGACCTAAATATTTTAAAACTTTTATAATTTTTATTATGTATTTACCTGCTGAAAATTAATTCATTATTGAGACTACTCTGGTTTTAGCATATTTGTCAAAATGAAGACATATAATACTAGGAGAAATACGTGCTTGAAGCAGCTCAATGATTGCATTATGGTTACACCATATATGACACCTCAGAAAACAGAGCACACAAAAAACCCTAAAACTTGGGTTTTAGTCATAAACATAAAACTATATTCTATATCATAATGTGCTAACTGAAGAGACATGAGTAGGTAGGTCAAAAAGTGTATATCAGGGAAATAAATTGCAGCACCATGGATAATCAGAGCTATATAAGGACAACTTTTTACTGTATGATTAAAAGGAATCTCTATTATTCTGATCTCAACTTCCTTCTATTTTTTTACTCAAATCATGCACATTTTCTGTACAAAAATATTTGAGCTTTCCGGAGCACATTCCTGGCCATCATTTGTAGCCAGCACTTTCTGACACAGTGGAAACAGCTGTGACTGGGACACTGCCTAAGAGAAAGTCTGCTAGTCTCCTCTTTGGCAAGGAAGTGGCCAGTGGCAACACAAAGTTAGTTCTTGCAAGAGGTGACACTAAAAAACTTTTATAAGAGAGCAAAAAGATTTTATAAGAGAGCATCATAAGAATTAAATGTTCCAATTCACCCTACTATTCAGAATCTGTGAGTTTTCTGCAAAAGTTTTACCAAGTGTTACGATTTTCCATTAAAGAGACTCCATACTGCAACTGGGACTCTCACAAATTTCCCAGTTTTCACAGACCACAAAACTGCAGAATCCCACTGAAAGACTAAAAGTGTGTTCTAGTGCACACTAAAGTCTTCTTTATCTTTTGTATTTGAGAGATTTATTCTTAACCAAGTATTTCATTTCAATGCAAGTTCAGCTGAACATCTTTACATTTTCATAAAGCCTCATAAAGCACAACTACTTAGCATTTCAGCCAGTACTCCCCTGATGGTAGTGCACAAACACCAGCACTGTTTTATCTTTCAGGGAGAGCACAGGGAAGACAACTGCTTCAATTCAAACCATGTGAAAGGCTATAGCTTCCCTGGTGCCTCTTGTTCTGTTCAACAATCTGATTTCAGAGGCTGTTTGAAGAAGTAATACAATCCATTTGCTCAGTTTCTCAATAATAAGAAGTGACAGCCCTGCACTGCAATTGTTATACACAGCGTTAGCATTGAAACTTTACTCACAGCAACGTATCATGGGGAGCTGGCAGTGAATCTTATTTTTAGGTAGCTCGATGCTCTTGAATTCGTTGTCCTTCTTCCCTGTATGGGATCCTTCTTCAGGAAAATGTTAGCGTGCTGCCAAAACAACAACAAAACATGAACTTTATTAGGGCAGACTGACACTGCTGGCAAAGCAGCAGCAGCCAGACTTGATATCTGAGAAGCACCAGAGCTCTTTGAGCAGGTGAATTGGGGGGAGGACAGCCATACTGCTGCAATAGGCTACACTGCATTGCCTGTTTACATACTTATATTTTTCTTTCCTATGTTCAGCTTCTCCCACTGGGAACAGCATTAAATTGGTATTAAGGACATTAAAAAGATTTAGGAGAAGGTAAGGACCCTAGAAACCAAGATGATGAAGGCTACTGGGAAAATAAGATGGAAAAGAAAATATTTTCCCCAAGTCTTGGCCATGATGTCTTTGTAGACTGGTACCATCAACTCTGAGACTGAATTGCTCTTTTATAATTCCTTGAGCAAGAAAGGAAGTGTGACTGCTTCTTATTCAGCATCATGGACATCATGGATTACACGGGAAACATACCTGGAATTACCTTTCCTCATCCTTCTGAGGCTGCCTGCCCCAAATGCTCTCTGTTACTTCCACTTCCACTGTGCCACGTACTTACACTGAAGTGGCACAAAGTCCCACTTCAGGCAGCTATTCTGACAAACCCATTGGTTTCAACACTGTGCTATTTTGAACACCTTAGATTCAGAATTTTGAAAAAGGCAGCTTAAATACTGAGAATTTCAATCGTATTGTGACCCAGACTACAGTGACATCATTAACTCCAGACTTACTACTAACCGACATTAGTGTCCGAGGAGGTACCCATTTGTATCTATGATCTGAAAATACCACTCTCTCCATGAAAACATCAGAAAACTGATCAAAAGGACGTAAAAACAAATTTTAATAGAGACTTAGTTCCTTGGAAAGATTTGCACACGTTTGTCACATTACCACTTTGATGGAGCAATTCAGACATTGCAGCAGTAATGGTTTTTGACCTTTTAATCAATTCCATTTTGCAAGTACTCTATCTGAGAACCACAGAGGGTATTTACACGACCCATTCTCTGGAGATGATGGAAACTTTCTGTCAAATAACCATCTGCAGAGACAGATAAAACATATAATGACAGGATACGTTTGTGGGGAATCTGAATGCACTGAAAAAATAAATCTGGACCTGAAAGCAGATGAGTTAGAACAAAGGGACCCAAGAAAGACGTAAGGCAACAATTAGGTCTGGCAAATTAAAAATACTGAGAAATTTAATCAAACAGGACAGTCTAATCAATGAAAAGCATGCCACATGCTCTTTGGATAACTGCATTCCTTTTTTTTTTTTTTTTTTTTTTTTTTTGATGGCAGCAACAGCCCATACTTAGGATAATTGCATTCCTATAAAGCTCACCAGTCCAGGGCTACCATCATTTTCATATTTATCACATGCGGCTTCGTTCTTATTCCCCTGAAGTAAACAGCAGCTGTCAGTGATTTCAGAGGAGGCAGAAAGGACAGAGTTGGCTCGTGTGTAAATGACCTGGATTTCCAGCATGAATAGCTTTGTGATCTTTTATTTTATTGCCTTTTCCTAGAAGAGGAAATTAGTCCATCTGATGACAGAGGCAACCTGAGTATTTCTTCATGGTAATGTGTACCCAGATGCTAAATAAGTGACTTTGCATCACTTCACTTCACTTCTGAATCTGCTGCAACCTCTATTACTCAAAAGTGATGAGATTTCAAGAACTAAGCATTCATCTTAAAGCTGTTGGACACCAATGTGCAATCAAATCTATACATTAATCCATCACACAAGGGACTATTATTTAACAGTTCTGTATTTATTGCACTTTTACCCAAAGAGATAGGTGAGATCTATTTAGAGAGACTTCTGCTATCACATCTAGACCACTACTTAAAGGTGTTTAGGTTCAAAATTTATAGAGTTGTAACTGTTACAAGCACCGCACACACAAACTTCTGAATACCCTGGAGTAGCCTGACTGTAAAATAACATCACAGTCTCCTTTCCTTTGATCAAATATTCCATCAGACAATAAAAGTGCTAATAATTTGGAATTATTGGAATTACTGTGTTTTCCTGGCTTTCCTGATGGGAGATTATGGAGATTTAATTAAAGCTGCAATGTTTAAATAATGGACTCATTTAATAGAAAAAGCTGCTTTGGAAAAGGACAGTCAGTCTAAATGCCGGTCTGTGTCTGGGACCTTCATAAAGTTCTTTCGTACTTAATACTTGCAGGCAGAACAACAATTACGCCTTTGTTCACAGTGTCCCTGCAACAGAATAGTGGTAGAGGAGCTGCAAAAGTTAACTCTTTCATTAGAAGTCTTTGTATTGTTTCCTAATGCCGTATTTTTTTTTCAGCTATGGTAAAATAATCTTCAGGAGACTCCAAACATAATCCCTGCAAAAGACAACCTAGACCTGACTATTGTGCAGCCAAGACTTGAATAAAGTCCAATTCAAACCTTTGAAGGACTAATCAAAACAGGCTAGAGAGAGAAAATTACACTTGGCTATATTAGAAAGAAAAATGCCTTTCTTAAAAGCAATATTATGTCAAATAATTAGTGTACTGATAGGCACTCAGAATTTAGCTTGTATATATGGACGGTTCCCTTTTAATTCTCAATAAGGCAATATTACTGGGATGCAAACATGCTGAAAGTTAAGATATAGGAAAAAATATATATTTAAAACTAACTGGAGTTGGGCATCTCCTCACTATAGACTGGAACAGACTGAACTGGAACAGGCTGCCCAGGGAGGTTGTGGAGTTTCCTTCTCTGGAGGTCTTCCCAACCTGCCTGGATGCCGCCCTGTGCCCCGTGCTCTGGGTGTCCCTGCTGGAGCAGGGGATTGGACTGGATGATCTCCAGAGGTCCCTTCCAACCTCAACGAGTCTGTGATTCTGTGACTGTAACAGGCAGAAATACCAGGCTGAATATAGTATTTCTTATATACTTTTCTAAAATCTATTGTTCCATTAGAGTTAATAACATTGTATAGTGCCACTAAAAAATATCCAAAAAGGGCTTTAATCTTAGTTTCCTCTCCATTATGAGCTATTTTTATTTCATTGCATTTTCATTTCTGAATTTCGCTTCATGCCCTCTTCATGCTTTCTATTTGCCTTTGGTTTTTCCATGACAAATCGTGAAGTTACATTTTATTTTAAATAAGAAAGCTGCTTTTCTCTGTTGTTCATTCTATCCCACTGTGTATTTCACATTTTGGTAGGCTGACAATATACTTATTCTGATACACTTCCCTCATCTCGGATTGGGTTTCCAGTAAGCCTCCCAAAAGCACTGTAATATTTACTAGCATACATTTTGGCACACTTGAAATGTGTAATTGTATTTATATTCATGCCTTTTGCATGTATAAATCTATGTAGACCTTGAAAAAACTGCAAGTGTTTTTCTTAAGCTTTTTAACGATTTGATCCAACTGGTGTCGCTTGCTTTAAATTCCAACATTACTTTTTCTGTCATCTATATCAGTATAAAAAAACACACAAAATTTAAAACAATCAGATGCAAAAACCCACCAAGCAAAAAATCTCTTACTTAGTTTGGAAGAAAGGCTTTATATATATATTTATATATACATACACACACACATATATATGAATTTAATTACCTGTTAATTAATTTCTACTATTCCAAACAACAGTGATATAATTTGCTTTGAAAACCACAAAAATGTAGTCTGTGTAGTATTTATAGATATTAATTCTATTATCAATTCTTTTATGTAAGTGCTTGTTTTTAAAAAAGTACTCTAAAGCATGATCATATTATATGTAGAACTTGTGAGAAGAAAGTACTAAGAGCAAAAACACAACATAGAAATAATGTCAAGTGTCTCGATAAAGATCAATTTTAAGTTAAAGGTGACATTCCACTCTGATTACTGCTCTGTGTAATCCCCCTTCCAGGGATTTCAGAATAGTTCCTGATCACAAGTAGATAATCCATAGGGTTCATTATCTAGAAACACCTAGAAGAACTATATTTAACGTAAATAAAAGCACATCTCAGCAGATTTTATGAAACAAATGTCTAAAAATATATATTTTATGGGAGCTTTTGAAGTTTCTTCAATTTAAAGAGAATTTAGAGGCTTTATTCCCTTCAGAAAACAGAAGAAGAAAAACTAGGGAATATAAAAACCTAACATTAAACCCTTAGCTGACCATCCAGGTTACTGTACAATTCTTATGACTTCTGAGTAGCTAACTTTCTGGAAAAGCAAGCACTCAGAGCAGGTCTTTTATTCAGGTGTCAGATGCAGATACATCTTTTTAAAAAGTTGGCTACAACTTAGAACAATTATTCTACAAATAATGCTGTCAGCATAAAAGACAGTGTTGCCAAATTGCATAAGAATGGGTATACAGGGCACAGCAAAACACCCAAATTTGGGAAATACAGCAAAATGGCGTTAAATTGTGCAAAGCAATTAGATCTGAACCTTTGCATTCTTTTCAGATTACTGAACTATGTATGGCTATTCAGGGTTTTTTATTTCCTTTTTTTTTTTTCTTCCAATTACAACATTGTGCAGAGCTATATATTTCAAAGTGCTTCTCTAGGAACTAATATATAGTTCAACCAGGGTGGTATCCACAGTGTCACCACCAAGGGCAAATGGATAAAGTTACCTGAGGGAATTATTCCTTTGTGGCAGGTTGAGTTAGTCTTTTTAAATGACAGCAGCTGAACAATCAACTCTTATTTGTTTCTCTTTCTAATGGGGAGGTGTTAAGCAGGTCAGCCTTGTAATAAAGGTTTTCTGTGTGAAGAAACTGCTAGTCTTAATTACGAAATTACAGCATTGAAAATAGTAAATAGAAAGACCAAACTGCACTGGAAGTTTGAATTAGTCACTGAAAATAATCTATATCCTGTGTTTAGGGATATCATTTATGTCAGAGTAAACAATTCTTTTGTTTGCTTTATAGTTAAATCGAATGTTAATATTCAGTAAAGACTGAGAATTGAGAACAGAAACAGGGTCTTCACACACCAATGAATATTTAGCAAATGAATATAGCATTAGAAATGAGGCCTAATTAACTAGGGATTTTAGAGAAATAACTTATCTCCATTAACATGTTTGGTGAGCATCCATAACATTGTTTACAGAGCAAGCAGTGCAATGTCATGCCCTTAGGACAGAAAATATCAACAGGCAACGAAGAAATAAAATTAAACTGTCAGTAGGATAATCACAGATAAGATCAGGATAACATTTTCCAATTCACCAGCATTTTGGAGTAAAACAGTCATCTAAACTCTAATTGAACTTACTGCAAGCTAAAAAGTAACAGTTTCAAGGACTGAGACTACTCTAAGGGGACATTAAAATCAGCACCCACGCTGAATTGCCAGAAGGCAGCAACCCTGCCAGGCCGTGGTTTGACACCATGGCTGCTTCCACCAGGCAGCAGACAGCAATTCCCACCAAATGTGGACAGTTTAGGCTGGTTAGGTGATATTGCTGTGCGTGAGAAGAGGAACCAGAAGCTCAGGAGGTAAAATGCCAAACACATCTCTCCAGCTTCCTAGCCCAGGCCCTCACAGCACAGTAGACAGCTCTGCTTGTGCCCTGCTCTTAGCGTCGCCTCCTGCATTTTATCTACTGTTTAAGACAGAATGGCTCAACCAGCCCTCATTCTTCAGAGAAGACGTAGAGCAGCTGCTCAAGAGGTCAACACAGGGACCCAAGGCACTATCACTACAAAAATAAGACCTCCTTGCACCATCTCCCCATTCCCCCAGCCAGTCGGTCACACTGGGGCCTGCAGGCCCGGCCCTTGGAGGCACAGGCTAAACCTTGAGTAGATCGCAGAAACCTTCTCTCCATACTAAAGATTATGTTCAGACTTCCTCCGTTTTTGTGGCCAGTGGATCCTGTGTGCAGTGAAACTACTGCTTGGCTACCTGATCTTCTGCTCCTGAGGCACACACCTGCTTTCCGTGGTGGAGGAACCTCCACCTCCAGCACAACGGGAGTCTTCTGGAGAAAGCTCATTTCCCAGGACCACTGTGTCACATCCTGAAGGGATCCCCTCTTTTCTGGGCTATAAATTCAAGTTATTTTGCTGTATGAGTCCCTATCCTACCAAGGGGTGCACTCTCAATGTGTTTGACATGGGACCAGTCACCACTAAATGATACTTTTTCTCCAAGTATAATTGCAAATTTTACTGTCATCTTTTTTTTTTATCCATATATGCAGGGAAACCCTTGCCTGTAAGCTTTGTATTTTCATTTTCACTTGTTACTGTTAATTCCATTATCACACTAGCTTATAAACCTGTATGCAAACTAAAAGTGCATCTTTCCTCTCAAATAGCCCAACAGATAAACACGTCTGAGTTACGTGCAGAGCAGTATTTCTCAGCAGGTATCACCTACCTTTCGATTTGTCTCTCTTTCATGTAAGAGTTTGGATTCACTAGAATATTTCAGAAATATTCATAAATTTCTGAATATTCAGAATATTTCCGAATAACTCTGAAGGCTACCCAGCAAATACTGAATACTTTATTAGAACGCTTTCTTTTTCTGATTTTCCTGTAATTTGTCACTCATTTTTTCTTTTCAATATAAATCTAGATGTCAACTTGCAACTGCTCAGAGCAAAGGATTTGGCTAGATGTCCACTTTTTCCAAGACTGGAGTTTCTAACTGATCGAAACACAAGTTTGCATGTGACACAGGAGGTCATTTCAAAGGACACCACGCAGAGGCAAAGGGCCCTGTACATCAGGCCTCCTTGGCCACAAGTAGTAAATGTTCTAACCACAGGAATGACTAAAAACCTGAGGCTCTTTCCCTCCCTTGCCTTTTAAGTGAGGATAAACATGTCCTGATCTCATAAAACCAAACCCTACAAGTGAGACCGCAGCAACATTGTGAATTTTGTCCAGGATCAGAGAGAATTTTGAAGAGTTGCAGTTAAATAATTTTGCTTTTCACACACATTTGGGCTGCGTGCACAGAATCTACTGAGTTTTAGCTCTTTCTTATTAGTTTCATTTTTTTCAACCAAGTTCAGGTGTAGGCTTGAAAATATACTGCCATTGCTGTGAGGAACTTGAGAATCCCATCTCTACACAGAACATGAAAGACTATGTCTAGCTAGAGAATATAAGAATACAAGCAGTTAAAGAAGGGCATTCTGAAAGATAGTGCTTGAACCACGGAAAACAGGTAACTGCAGAGCACCTGTAGTATTTACATCTGGCCCTGATGGCTGGAATTCGTGGAGGGACTTCAGAGGCGACAGGCAGAAAGGCAGGTTTAGGTATCAAAGCTGTGGAGATGGTAGAGGCTGAATATGTTGGCCCCGGATGGGGATTCTGCATTACCTGTCTGCTAAGCTGTGAAGCAAGGATGGCATCACTTCTATTTAGTGATTGTAAATACGCTGGCAAAAGTGAAAGAGGATCAAAGCCAAAGGTGAAAGGGTAGGATGAATGCCAGGGATTTTATTGCTTGCTAATGGATTTAACAAACACAAATATGTGACAGGCTAGAGCATCCTTGTCGCTTAATTGCAAAGCCATATAGCTTTCCAAAAGCTAGAGAAAGCTGCTGCAGATATATAGCACTATTGTAGTCTATCCTTGTAAAGCGATTAAATTTCACCAAGCAGAAATATTAGCCCTAGAAAACTAGATTTATAGAGAGAATTGGGTGTCAATCTAGGGGTTGAATTTACTGCAGTCTCCTGAAGGAAGATCTTTGAAACCAAATGCAAACTTTATTCAAGCATTCGTGTCTTGTTAAAGTACTTTACAAGGTGTTACCATATCCAACTGAAATTCATACACAAATGATGTCATTTACAGCAACACTTCGGGAAAAATAAGAATTTTTTAAGGAGGAGTTTTATCATAAGCCAAACACTGGAAAGACAGATGATACTGGTACCTTGCAATTACTCATATTTTTCTAAAATCCTCAGGTGTCAGTAAAATGTTGAATAAGTAGGCGTGACAGTGCAGGGAAGGCACAAGGCAGGCTCAGGAGTGACTTTTTGGTCATTAACTGCTCTATTGGCAATAGCCTATGTACATACTATTATATATATACGGTCTGTGTCAGACTTGGCCCTAAGCAGAGGCGTGAGGTGGGAATGTGGTGGGGCAGTGCGAGGAGAAGAGCTGGCAACCTTGTTGTTACCCTTGGCCAGGAGCCAGAGACACCCAATGACCACCTCGACCTTCAGCATCCATCAGGAGCCTCCAGCCGGAGACAAATCCTCCTCATACCTGATACTACCTGCTGATCATTTCCCCACAGACAGCGGCCACGCTGCAGAGAGGATCCACACTTGATTGCTTTTCTTAATAGGCTTCTGCCTGTCATTTTGTATTTTATCTGTCCTCTCTCAAGCTCCCATCACTGTAACAATTTCAATTGTAGATCATTTATGATTACATACTGTGCTGTCCTTCCGACTTCATTTGTCCTAAAAATCATTTTTCTTTATACCTGCCACTTTTTGAAGTACTCTTATTGACACTACATATCTGTTGCCTTGAGGACTGTAATTTCTGGTCCATATAGTAGTGCTGCTAGTGCACTGGTCTGATAAATTTCATTTTTGATGCCAAGGCAATGATTGCCACAACCAATGGTGCTGATTTCAGCACTCCAGGTATAGCATATCCTTCATTCACATTCACTGCAAGTCTAGACCAACTGCACCAAATCTCTGCTGAATCTGGAGTGCATCATCAGTAACCTGAACACCCATGGGGTAACGCCAACCACACGACTAAGGAACGCAGCCCTTGATCAGACAAACACCGTGCTCTCCAATACAATAGTCACCAGGAACAACTGAAGACATTTGGTAAAGTGAAATTTTACTCTAAACCACAGGGAATGTTTCCCTGTCTAAGGAGAACCTTGCTTTTGTCATCAAGTCACCCATGGTTTTTACAGTGTTCAAGTCTTTCAAAAAGAAGAAAAGTTGAATAAGGATCTGTGATACATAGAAATGGCATCAATAATTTTCTGCGGTCCATTATCGATATAAACCAAACAGCCAAGGACAGAACAAACACTTTGAGGAGTCACTGTTTTTTCCCATCACCGTTTTCTTCCTTTGCAGAGCAGAGCTTTCTTTCTCAGAACTTTGCATAGAATTATGGTGTTCTCTATACATGTGATTTCAGGGAGAAATTTCAGGTAAGATACATTAATGTATAAGCACCTTAGTGCTGTTTCTTACGAACCCAGATCATGACACTACCTGGTAATGTTCGATACCTCAGTGTCTCATTTTGTTCATCAAGTGATTTTAGCCCACAAGCTTCCCCAAAAAAGAAGAAAAAAAAAAAATGTGACAACGTGATGTTTAACGTATGTAGTGTGAGCTTTGCAATATAAACAGCATTCATTTCTAGGAGATCTGTTGCTCCAAAGTCTCTGTCAGCATTACCCCAGTAAAGGGCTGGAGAAGTGTCACCAGAACAGTTCAGCAGGCCAAGCGAACAGCAAAGCAACAGGGAGAAGAGCTTTCTATCTTCCAAAAAACTCCCTTTCTGCAAAGGAAAATTGCTGATGCTTCCTGAGAGGGAAGCCTTTCTCCCACTGCTGTTCCAAGAAAGGAAGGAAAGAACAAGAAGGGGGGCAGGAGGAACACGCAGGATCCATATGCTACGCTGTGCTTGAGGCTCCAAATAGTCATAATCTCTCCCCTGATTCCCGTCTCTCAAATCATATCTGTAACTTCCATCAGCAAAAACCCTGAAATATTTGCATTAAGCACTTTTGCACATTTGGCTATTAGAATCAGCAACAAAAAACATCCAAGCTGCACCAGATGCTTCCTCAACATGCAGTGGGCGTTTCTGAAGGGGAACATCAGCTTGCTCTACATTGATTTAGGGCTTTATTTTTTTTCCCACTAAGGCTGTGTTTCCACAATGCAGAACACATTTTATGGATGGTCTAAATTAAAAAGACTTCAAAAATCACATTGTGCAGAAGAAAATACAAGTCTTTATCTTTGTTTTGCTACTACAAAACTGAAAAGAAACTAGTTAAATGTATTAATAAATGCAACAAGGCATTTTATTCTAAGTAGTTCGAATTTTCCACAACACCAGGCCTTGCGAATCACCATTTAAGATACTTCAGACCCACAGCTACTCAATTATCATCAGCTTGTGGCTGGAAAATGATCATCTGTATACATATGACAAGGAGTTCAGAGCCAAACAAAGAGGGTTTTCTTAGTTTATTTGAAAGGTTTGGCGAGTTGGGGATTGTATTTTGGTATAGCTTTGGTCTTTTGGGTTCTTTTTGGTTTGTTTTTTGTTTTTGTTTTGCATTGGTGAGGTTTTTTTTTTAATTAATAATACAAAGCTTTCCTGGTAACTCATATGCCTATAATTTACAAGCCCTGTTGTCTGGCAGTCTTAAATGGCTACCTCGTGGTTAAAATAAAAGGAAAACGATCCCTGTGCCACTGAAACAACATAAGTTTGTGGTCTGTGCTACAGCTTTATTGGCTGGAAACACTCCCAAAGCTAGAAGAACATGAATTATATTTCATTTTGCTAACTAGATTTAATAACCAAGATGTGCCCAAAATAATTAGCTAGATTTCAAGTCATTTAGGGCAGCAATTTCAGATTTGTTTGATCCCGGGTTAAACATCAGCTTGCAATGTCACACGAGCCATAAAAACCACAATTGTGAAACATTTCATTGTTTTTACTTACCATGACACACTGGCTTCTTTGCAAACTGAAACACTAGCGTGATGTTATGTTTCTCAGATTAAGGAAGCGTTCTGATTGACTGATAATCATTTTAATATGGAGCTTTAATCTAGGCAAACCACAGGGCTCAGCCTGAACAGATGTTCCACGTGTTTCTGACAGCCCTATCTCCTTTCAGCAAAACCATATACACTTTTATTCCACTCCTAGAACCCCCCAACCTGGTGTTTTAGGACACATCAGCCCAGTCTGCAGCTACAGCATAGCTGCCCTCTTAATAGCAATTAGATACAGTTTTTCTCATCTGGTTTTTCAAACTTCCCGACACAGACATTTTGCATTTTGTTATAAATAAGCATCTGGTGGTCATGTCTCACTAACAAAGAAATATAAAGTGTTTCTGATAGAACTTCGCCCTCTGGTCAAACTTCCCTTTTCCCTAAGGCCTTTCATTTATTTCTTTTTTGTAGACTATTTGCACAGACTATTTGCTCTCACGGAATGTCAATAGGCAAATTCACTGCTATAGGGAAAAGTGAGCCAATACTTTGAAGGCAGTTTACAGGGCAAAGGAGGAAAACTGGGAACCTTTAATAAACAAAGAAGTTATAGACCAGAATAATGGATCAAAACTGATGAAATGCAGTGGTGAGGCTTTCTGGATGCTTCCACTGAGATTTAAGCACGGTTATGCTATCTCCTACAGGGCAGAGGAAAGCCATACCATGATTGTACCTTAGCCTAAAGCAAGAAATACAACTTTAAGCCTCTGATTTCAGAGATTTACTGGTTCACTGCTACAACAACATGGTAAGTGCTGACGTTCTAGTGACACTCTCAGACAGAAGCAGTCCAGATAAGACGCCCTTGAAAAGGCAGGTGACACCAATCTCATACAAGTCTCTTTAACAGTGTTAGCACATATCAGTAATATGCAGAATGTAGCTGGGTATTAATTAAGGGTGCTATCCTGAAACAGTTCTTCAAAAGCCCCTTACAGTCCTAGCTCCTTCTGACATTAAGTGGACCTGAGGAATTCACTGTTTTTTACCTTCCAGCATTGCCAGCAGGTCAAGGGAGGTGATTCTGCCCCTCTCCTCAGCTCTGGTGAGGCCGCACCTGGAGTACTGTGTGCAGTTCTGGGCACCCCAGTATAAGACGGACGTGGAGCTTCTCGGGAGGGTCCAGCGGAGAGCTACTAAGATGATTAAGGGAATGGAACATCTCTCGTATGGGGAGAGACTGAGTGAACTGGGCCTGTCTTCTCTGGAGAAGAGAAGGCTCAGAGGGGATCTGATTAACATGTACAAGTTCATGAAGAGAGAATGCAAGGAAGAAGGGGACAAGCTGTTTTCATTGGTGGCCAGTGATAGGACAAGGGGAAATGGGCATAAGCTGGAGCACAGGCAGTTCCATCTCCAGGTGAGGAGGAACTTCTTCACTGTGAGGGTGACAGAGCAGTGGACCAGGCTGCCCAGGGAGGTTGTGGAGTCTCCTACTCTGGAGGTCTTCAAAACCGGCCTGGATGCCACCCTGTGCCACATGCTCTGGGTGTGCCTGCTTGAGCAGGAAGGTTGGACTAGACGATCTGTAGAGGTCCCTTCCAACCTTGAATATTCTGTGATTCTGTTAAGACACCACCAAAGATGTCACAGAAGGAAGCCCAAAGTAGGAGTTTTACTTAAAGTGAGCACTAGTAGCACTCCTGGAGGCTGCAAGGACTTGTTAAACCTTGGGATATAGAGCGTGATAGAGGCAGTGCTGATTCTGTGCTGCAGCCTCCTCAATGCCTTCTGGATGCAGTGGGGAGGGAGAAAGGACCAGTTGATGTTAATTTAGTCTTTTCTCTTCAGGGCCTTCATCACATACCAGCATCACATACCTCTTGGCTCTTGGAATGATTTCAAAAAATATATAAATAAATAAAAAGAGAGAGCAATGAAGCTGAAGGCACAGAAATTGTAAAGCAGTCTGTAGACAGGGCACAGCTGGAGAAAATGGATTATGTCTTATTCTGGCTACAAAGCTGAAAAAGGAAAGGAAAGGAAAGGAAAGGAAAGGAAAGGAAAGGAAAGGAAAGGAAAGGAAAGGAAAGGAAAGGAAAGGAAAGGAAAGGAAAGGAAAGG
>NW_020455677.1:214727-330336 GCF_003342845.1 Nothoprocta perdicaria | reverse complement strand
GAAAGGAAAGGAAAGGAAAGGAAAGGAAAGGAAAGGAAAGGAAAGGAAAGGAAAGGAAAGGAAAGGAAAGGAAAGGAAAGGAAAGGAAAGGAAAGATCTAAGCTCACATGCAAATGCTTCCTCTGATCCTACCACATTAGCTGCTTTCTTAAGGTAAACCTATGTGTGTAACCAAAAAAAGCAGTCTTTCTACAGCATACTCGTACTCAATACATTCTTAATCTCCCTTGCACTTGTGCTGCAGCACCATATTTTATTTTCTCTTTAAGAAGTAAAGCAAATACTCTGGAGCAGCAGATAGACTAGTGTTAATAATCAGAGCAATCCGTGATATGAAATTCCTCAAAGGTAAATATATTCCTCTTAAAACAATAAATGAATGATTTTCTTTGCATACCTTTCTCCCAGGAGAGGGGATAACAAAATTCTTGCTCTGGTGTGATGCTGAGATTTCTCTCCTGGGCTCTGTAAACAACACAATATAAGAGGTTATCCATATGTACTGCAAATACAACCTGTTTTTACAACTAAGCTACTACCAGAACATGAATGATAAGCCAGTTTCTTCCACGAAGATCTGACATTTCTCTTTAGAAATCAAATTTCACTAACAATGGAAACCGATATTTTAACCAGAGGTGGTTTGGGGCTCAGTGAACAATATCACACTGCTCTGTGGGTTGACAGCTCATATTTGAGTTCTAAGTGACTGAAAATAAAACAGCCTCCAAAAGCTCCCTGCCATAAACCAGGAAGAAAGAAAAGAGATGCACCCATCTACATAGACTGAGATCCACCCCTTCCCAAAGCACTCAGGATTTGGAGGTTTAGCTTGCTCTGCACAGACAGCCACTCACACAGCTAATTAACAGTGCAGCTCACCCAGGAGCAAAGCAGTTTAATTCCATTTCTTGAAGCTGTTATTCTCACCGAAGCACCCTCAGAACCAAGGATGTTAACACAGCCGGAACGGCTGCTCCCTGCTGAGCTGCAGTACTTGGCTGCCTTAGGTGGCAGGGAACATCCCACAGACAACTGACCAGGCTCCAGAGGAGCTATCCCCAGGGAGAAGGGCAGCTCTGCCGCAGCAGCCACAAGCCCCGCTAGTAAGCGGCCCTCCATGCCGTGCTGGAGAGCTAGCGAGATGCCGGCGTGCGCCGGGGCTGGCTCCGGCACGTCAGGTAGCGCCTTAACAGCCAGCTCGGGGATATCCACGTTAAGCTGCCGGCTGCAACATCCCGTATCCCCTTACAGCCTTCCTGCTCCCACTGCCTGCCCGTGCTGGGAAGCAGGGCGGGCTACGTTGGCCCTTGACAAAGGCGTTTGGGAAGCGCAGCTGGGACAAAAGGTCGGCCTCTTTCCGAGCTTCATTGCAGGGCCACCATGCACAGAAGATGCCCAGGAGAGTTCAAGGCAGCACGTGAATGAGGATTAACAGTCATTAGTGTTTTGTTCTTCTACGCCATTTCTTTCCTGCCAGGGAAGGCCTCCTAAACCATTTTAGTCCTATCAGACTTGCCATCTGCTTGAATACATTAGCCTTTAAAATAATTTGTCAATCCATCTACATCAGCAACGTTTACTTCATTAATTAGAAGAATTAGCTCTTTGTAGCAAGTTAAAGAATGTGGAGCCAAAATATACCATACTTTCTCCCAAGTGACCCAGAGACCCTTGGACGAACTCTAGGGGTGCCATTAAAATGAATAGTTATACAGAAAAAATAGCATTTTAATGTTTATTTAACGTAGCTACCTTTCCAAAAAAAGGAACTTTCAACATTTTCAAACATCTGGTTGCCTTATTTTTCAGTCAGGCTCTCTAGTGGTATGAGCAGAACGTCTTCAGTTCAGAGAAGCCAAGGCTATATTCGTATCCACATGGATGCTCTCACATTACAAGCAGTGGCGGAAGAGGGGGCAGATATATATAAATACCTCCTGAAATTATTTTAGGACCTGCGTATTAAGTTTTAGAGGGCCAAGTTCTACTGTTGGCTGCACTAGTGAGATCAATGCAGTTAGCCTGGAGCTAGAGTTGTATATCCAATGCCAAACACACCGGGAGCGGCTGCGTGTTCAGCACAGAAGCACTGTATTACAGGCAATTGCAAAATTAATTACAACAGATAAAAATAGATTTAATTTGCTTTTTTAAGTGGATAAAATGTTTACCCAGATATTATTGTAATGGATAGGGAGATACAGGGCCACAAACCTCCCAAACATAAACACACACACACACACACATACATATATATACACATATACCTCTGTGTGTGTGTGTGTATTTTAATGACAAAATGTTAACACTAGAAACACTGGTATATATTATGCACTATATATGTAGGTTAAGATACTCTTGAGTATCTTAAAGTTCTCTAAAGTATCAATAAGCCAATCAGGCCTTGGCCTTTAATTAAAAGATAACTAGAATAAAATATAAGAAAAATAATTCTTATCAAATTAAAGTGATAAAACCCCTACCAGTACCCTGTGCTACAGAAACATATTGCAGCTATTTTGTCTCTTTAAAAAAAAGAAAATGTATTCCTAAGTTTCAAAAAAGACCCCGGACTATTACCACCATCTAAAGTGACCTCCTCCATAACACAGGCCCAAAAAATTCAAATCAACAACTGCCCCGGGGCCCAAACCAGCTCTCTGGGTGCCGGGTGCCAGGAGAGGCAGCGCGGGGCAGCGGCAGAGCGCGGGGCTCCCCGCACGTCGGGGTGTCAGTCCCGGGTTTGTCACCGCTGCGCGGCCCTTGGTGGAGGAGGAAACCCTGCTCCCCGGCTTCCCTGTGCGGACCCTGAGCTCAGCTTCCACATCAAACGTTGGGTACCAGCTCACCGTCTGGCCGTGCTGAAAGAGCTCTGGTTGTGTTCTAGGCTGAAAGTGGGGGAGCAAAAGTAACATCGCCAAAGTGACTCTGCTCTTAAAGCAGCTACAAACTGCTCTGGTCCTTTCTAAGCTGAAGGGGCCGAGCTTCACCCTCTGGACCTTGCCTTTTAGCCAGGTAAACAGCCTGTGAAAAGGCTTCTACCCACGTAGCGTACTTGTAGTCTTGAAATTCTCCCTCTAGTTTCCTTGTTCTATTTAGCTCTTCTGCATCCGATTATTAAGCAAGTTTTAATAAATTTCAGAGCATCCCTTGGATTCTTTTTCCCTTATTTCCTTGTTTCAGAATCCCCTCTGCTTAAAGGCACCAGAAATCAACATGCTTTTCCAATAAACAGCTTGGCAACCCTATCTCTGAAGGTAATCACTTCTCCAGGCCCACGAACACACTCCCACCTGCTCCTCCAATGTTACAGTCAAGCTCTTACGAGCAGCTTAAGCGCTCGTGTTCACTTATGCAGCTAGCATGAACTTTAAGGACTTTCAAGGCTACTGATTTTAGGCATAGAGAAAAGAAAACACATAGAGAAAAGAACGCATAGGACCTCTGCCCCTCAAATACAGAACTTCCATTGTATTCCACTGGGACTGTATTCCACTGTTTATACCAACATACCCTACCTACCCATCCCACCTCATCAGTAAAAAATTGTTAATCAGAACATTATCCTAGCAATAGCTCCATAATTACTTCCAAATAACTGAAGGAAAGGGAGACAACTGGGTAGCTCTGGCTAGCAATGAGCTATGAGCAAAACTGTTTTTCTGCCCTTGCAGTGATGATAGCCTTCTCATAGCTACTTTTTACAATATAATAATAATAATAACAACCTTGCAATAGTTTATCTCCTACTAGTTATATTAACCTGATCTCCTAATGAAGTCCATAACCAGCATATGTGGTCAGCACATTTACCTCTATCAAAAAAAAAAATTGAAACTAATCTAGTTATGACCAACTTTAAACCTGTCATAGATATCTATATTGGTGAGTATTGCTTCACAATCTTTACCTAACTAGGTCCTCCAAAAGTTTCCACGAATTTCGTTCAGAATCAATGTCAGATTAGTCTACTCCCAGTGAAACGGGACATTCTGTTTATTCACCCTAAAAATAGCCTCCCATAGCTCTTATATATTCCCTGGGATTTCTTTGATGTTGCAGAGCTAACATTTACACAGGACTCCTGTAAAATAATCAGAAGGCAATAACAGACTGACCACACTCAGAAACCCAGAGATGAGATTTGTTTCTGTTCGTAACTTTGTGCCTGTTTTCTGTAAGTTTCTCACAGCGAGTTTCTCTGTTCGTTTCCATGCAGAGAGATGCTCCATAGACCCCAGTAGCAGAGGTGAAGACCATCTGCTTTCTGACTCAATTTTAATAGCCAAGCTGTCATTTTCAGAACAGATTCAAAGTTCGCAGATTAAATTATCTTCAAGGCCATAAATATTTCACATTATTACAGTGAGATAAAAGAATGTAGAATCGTTTTTGTTCTCTGTTGTGAAAATGAATAGTCTCTTTGCTGTGGCTGCGTAAGATGCCGCAACAAGTAAGCGATACCCTTCACAGCAACTCAGCACACCACTCAATAAATGGCTTTTATGGCTGGTTAAGTTGTAATGCTAGGCTGCAGTGTTTAACAACCACAAAAAGCTGTTTATTGCACATACAGCCTATTGCCACTGACACTATATTTTCATAGGGGAAAGTATTAAAAAGAAATTAAAGCAGGGGGAAAAATCCCACAAAACTCTTAATGTTTTAGTTTCAAAGTATGATGCAGCATCTTTCTTAGCACTTCTACTTTCCAGTTTTCAAAAGGCTCTTTTGAGAGCATAATACAGACACATAAAAACTGAACCTGTTGCCTTATGCAGGGACCGGTTCTCGGCACCTTGACATTTTCATGTACACAGTCAGCAGGAGCCTGTACCTCAGTATGCCTCAATTCCCCTATGCAAAATGCAAGGCCTTTCTAGGCCCGTTAGCAGTGTTCTCACCAGAGAAGGCACAGTGAGAGGCACTAACCACCTTAAAAATAAGGCTTTTGTGAAGATGCTTTGGTGTTTGTGCTGATCTGATACCACGCACCCTGATGAGCCATTTGGAGGACAAGAGCAACTTTAACCGTGTCAATAGCGTAGGAAAAGTGAATTGATGCTCTACAAACAGAGCAAGACAACACAGAAGTATTGTGCAATATATAACCACACATTACTTTAAATGCTTTAAATTACGTAAAACAGATAACATAAGCTATAAAAGGACATATTTAAAAAATTATTCTTTGAAATTTTTCCTCAATGTGACGAACATCTGTTGGTCATTTTGTCCGCCGGCCCAAGGAGTTTCAGCCTACGAAAGGGGTAATGAACTGCAAGCAAGGCTTTGCTTTGCAAGGGCGTTTCTTTGATTTTCTGTCATAATTGTAGCGGCCTCTGGCCAGTCACAAAACAGCAGTCGTTAATTGGGCCCTTCCTGTTCTCAGCCTAATCTCGTAATTAACAGAGCCCTATCCTCTAGCCCATCCCATGCACAATCAGGGTAAACGCTGCCACAAGGAGAACTCACTTAAAACAAGTACCTATTTAAGCCCTGCAATAATCTCTCAGCTGAAGTAACACAACCCAGGTGCTCCACAGAGCAGCTGTTTGTCACCTTTCCTGATAGCTTGGCAAGTCTGCAAGTGAAGAGACATCTGAAACCCTGTGCAGACATAACCAATTTACTTCATTCTCAAGAAAATGAAACCGTGCTTGGAGTTTCCCTAAGTGATGGCTGTACTAGGAGAGACAGCACTGTCAGCACCTACGTGGGTGCCTCGTTTGATACAAACTAGGAAATGTTTGTGCAATGTAGACCCAATCCCCAAAGGCCAAATTCAATCAGCCTCCTAATAATATGAGCTTTCTTTCCCAAATCACTGCTCTGCAATGGGTGCTCTGTCACCTCTAGGTCATACTAAAAGACTGTCAAATTACAGTGCTCAGTTGTGCCAGCTAACCCTACCATTCCCACAAACGAGATGACACAAGTGGATAACAATCCCGGGGATGACTGGCCTTCATAGAAATATTTCTCTGTCAAAAACATAAGATGTTCTCTCCAATCTTCCAACATTTATCCCAACGCAGTGCAAAGGATATTGTGGCTACTCCTTTATGTAAACAGGGAATCTCCATGTGTTAGAAGCCCAAGACCAGTTATCATGGCTCTGCCTAGCCCTCCTACCTTTGCCTCCACTGCACATTTCAGAGCTGTCGACACAGCTGCTTGTGTGGTCTTGAAACTGATGCTGTTCAACAGCAGCCAAAAGTGAGGGGAAAATCCGCTTTTTTTTTTATTTATATAAATCTGGGTAAGATTTTTTATTTATTTAGAATGGAGTTTAAACTGTGCTTGACTCTAAATAAATAAAACACATTATTTTCCCTCCCTACTGGTTGCCACCAAGCCGTGTGAATTTTGCAGACCACACAGAGAGCAGTGGCTGTGCAGCCAGACGGGACCATGGCAGAAGGGCCCTGCAGGTGAAGAGAACCTTATGCGAGACACATGTTAAAGGTACTGATGAATCTAATGGAAAAAAGACATCAGGACTTTGGACATGGTGCCAATGCTGATCCTTCCTCCCTGTGAATTAGTGCATTTCCTCCCCAGTACAGAACCTTACCCAAGTCACTGCACTTAAGCAGTGCTCGGATGCAGACTGGAAAGAACAGCACAAGAGAGAAGAGTAATTCTCATTTCAGGCTTCAACTGAGTAGAAAGAAGATGAGGAAAATATATTAAAGATTTATTTCAGGTGGGCCATGAAGGAGGACAAATCAGTCTCAGTCAGTCCTTGAAAAAAAAAATAATAGCTCAGAGGGGTGAATGATCTGGGGCAAGAGATTGGACTCCTTTTCTTTTCTACTCCACCACAGGCAACATTTCTCTAACATATAACTCTCCTTTTTAGCCTCTAAGTCACAAATTCAATGGACCAAATACAATTCATCTTTGGAGTGACCCCTGGGATGAATTTAGCTCTAGCTTTTGCAGCAGCAAGGTCAGATGAAAAGTAATTGCACAAAAAACTTCATTTCCTGCGTCGGGGTGAGCCTGATCTCAGTGCTCAGCAGACACGAGCTCCCACAGCCAGCGACCCGCATCAGAGTCCTGCATTTCTCCACACAGCAGGTAAATGAGTAACTACAGAGAAGCCTGTATTTTGGTCTTGGGACCACCATATTCTGCCAATATCTGTCAGGGGAGGCACCAGCTTCTTTGGAGGAGGGGAGAAAAGCAAAAGGGAAAAATAGTAGCTCTTTCTTCTCTCAGCATCCAGCTAAAAACAAGTGTGCTGGCCACTCCCACACAACCTGCTCACAGTGACTGCTATAAAACCAAGAAGCATGTGGGAAAGCCCCGCTTCAGACATCCAGAGTAAAGAGGAAAGCCTGTCCCTCAACTGCCGTGCTACTGACTTGCATCCTTACTTCTCTCCTTGCTTCTCATCTCCTTTAAAAAAAATACAGAAGAAATTTTTAAAAATCCATATTTTTTCCCAGGCCTATTATTACCCATGACCAAGGACTCCATCCTGCCCAGTTTTGCTCCTTGATTATTTTTGTGATAACTCCAGTTGTTAACTGGAGGTCCTTGCAGTCTTCCTTCTGGAGGACTGCGGCTCACAGGCGGAGTTTGATCCAAAAGGTTTAATCCTGATTTCATTGATCCAACCAGGGGACCAGTATTTGTCTCCAAAACTGCAGATATATTCATCAGTACTGGCCTGGAAAGCTTCACCTTGCAACAGGAAGACCCAATAAACTATTTTTCATAGAGTATCCACACAGGTTGATGTCAAAGTACAAGATTTGCCAATCTAGGCTAAAATGCAGTGGATAATGGTTTTGTAAGACAGTTCTGTACATGTTCACGATTAAAGGAAGCAATTTTAAAGCTTCAGTGCAATCTTCATCACCACAATCTGCTAACCTGGAGTGAATGTGAACTTTCACATATCTCACTGCTGGGATAAAGACTGAAGGCAGGTAGCACAGTTTTAACTTCCTTTTGTTGGAGAAGAAAGGGAGATCAGCAAGCTCTTACAGGCAAAGGAGAAAGAAAAAATTAACAGGAAGACTGACAAGGCAGAAGCCAGCCAGGGAAGAGCAGAACACTTACTGGGAGGTCAAACCTACTGAGAACCATACTTTTTTTTTTTCTCCAAATAAGGCAGACATCCAGAGTGTATAGTTTGTGAGGCACTTGGCCAAAGTCAAAGTGAGACATACAAAATCCTACCACAAGACAGATAGAAAGAAAAATATCCGTATCTCAGCATAACAGCACACTTGGCTCCAAATTTACTGTTGAAGGAAAGGTCAGCAGACAGCTCTTAGTCAGTGATGATTGCTGACTCTGAAGAGACACAAGCAAAGGGCAGCAAAAGAAGCAGGGATGATTAGAAGGGCAGCAAACCTCTCCCAGTTGGGAATGGTGCTGGACAAATCATATTATCTCCCTGTGCTCCCATGCACATTTAAAGTCAGAAGCCATTATGAGAGGGGGTGAGACCAATAGACCTATCTGGACTCACCACCTCTTTCCAGACTTGGCTGGTTCATGCTGCTAATGATGCAGTCCAAGCAGATTTCTGCAAACAATAACTTGGCATTTTAGGAATGCCTTCTACTGACACACATGTAGAACAAGTTACTGCACACTGGCTGCAGGATGAATGGGAATAATCGAAATTCCACACAGACCTGGGATCCCTGCCCTTCAGTTAACCCACTTGGCACATTTCCACCAAATGTGTTTAACATGAAAGCTTCCTATTATTTTATTCTCATATTTTCCACCTTCCCCCACCTCACGTGCTAGGTGTAACATTTACTCTAAGGCTACTCCCAACCAGGACTACTGCCTTGCCTCTCTCTCACATCTTGAATCCTAGATGAAAGTAGCGTAAGCACAGCCAAACGTAAGGATTTACTACACAAGTGACAGATGCTCAGAATGGCTGAAGAGAACAATCATTACCCTGTTCATTAGGCATTCATTAATTTCCTATTAATCCTAGGCTGAAAGACCTTTGCCTGACATATCATGGGTCTTTGCAGAATGAACTTAATCCCAAGGACAAGGATATTACTTTGGATACCACCACCCTCAGAACATAAATAGATAACTGAAGCTCTATCATTACAATGAAACTGTAGGTAAATTCAACTTCTCTGTCATTTACAATCATCAAAACTTTTATCCACACAGCCAAGGCCTTATCTGCAATGCATCTGATACAGAATTTGGAATGGAGTAGATGTTTTCATATGTTTTACAAATGTTGACCTGAAGAAAACTGGAACCAATCTAAATGCTCAGAATGCTAGCTCTCCATCTCTTCCATTTTCTTGCTGGATATTACAGTAGTACCTTTCCAAACTAATCGGATGTGTCTTTAAAGAACTTTTCCATGCATTGCTTTCTAATGGACTAGGTTGAAAATGTGTGTTTTCCCTTGCCTTATTCCTTTTTGTCTTTATTCTTCATTCTTTCATCTTTATTTATTAAAATTAATCTATTTTTTGAGGGGCAAAAAAGAGAAGACAAATTTAAAATGTTTCAGGGATGTTATGAGAAATTTCTTCATAACTGTGTGTGGTCATACAGTTTTGTCAATTGTCTAATATTTTAATTTTCTCTTGTGCTTTTCTGGTGTTATTCAGATTTCCTCTCACTTTTTCTCTTCTCTCCATTACCAATAACTGACAGGCATTCCCATCATCTGTTTCCTCTTCACTTTTATGAATATTTAAGAAAATAAATGATTTGCTAAATAGGGCTGGTAAAGTCCCCCTGGCAATAGGTAACTCCTGCCATCTCTTTACATGCCTTGCTACATCTTATCTTCTTAGTGCCACACAGGTACATCTGTTCATGGCCTAACTCACCAACGAAACTGGTCCAGGCTTGCACAGTTTAATGTTTTGACACTAGAAACAGCCATTTGGAGTATTTTGCGTCCTCATAAAATGATGTGTTAATACAATCCAGCTGGCCAACTGTTTTCCAAGACAGTGTCCTTCAGCATTTACACAACATACAGGGCATAGGAAATACCTGCAAACAGTGCAATAAAACAGCTAGGCTGAGCAATATATATTCTGTACTCAAGGACTAAATAGACAGGGTTCTGGTAGCAGACATGCAATGGCACCCAACCATCAGAAAGGTGGCAATCAGAAAGACTGTGTCTATCTAACACAAACTATTTAAACAGATACTGCAAAATCCTTTCTAGTCTTGTTTTATATGCAAGTCTCGGCAGCAATCGTTTCTCCTCCTGTGAGATTCCTACCAAATGTTCAGTTGCCCCTTCCACGAGGCAGAGAGGGCTTTTTCTTCTGTTTGGCTAAACTTGTGCCAAGGGGTGTTCATCCATGATAGCACTGCCTGGTGTGTACAAACTGCATATACGAAATTGCAGTGCAGCACTTGGGAGCGTTTCGATAGCTGCAGGACATGCTGAAAGGAGCCCAGGATGCCGCCAGGACCCAGCTCTCTGTCACGGTGTGGCCCCGCACGACCACGTGTGACTCGTGGCCAGGCCGCGCGGCTCGGCGGGCGCCACGCTGCTTCTCCCCTCAGGAAATGGTGGCAGCGACGCACCACGCTGCGCAGGCCGCTGCCCTGGCCTCGCCGGCCCCGCAGCGCTCCCCAAGCCTCCCTCGGACCACTTCCCCTCGGCCTCGGCTTTTAGTCATATCTCTGAATTCATCTCCTGGATGATTTCCCAGATGAAAACATCTGTAACTTTTCCTTGGGGCTTAGAAAGGACTTTTCAGCCCATTTTTCCGTATCACCACACGCTGCCCTGGAGATGTCTCTGAGGTTGGTATACAGTGAGGTTATACATTCCCAGTCCTCACGGGGAAAAGGATTGCAAAAGAGCATTCCAAATATTTTAAGCTATGGAAAAAGTGATCAAATATCTCGCTCACCACTAAAATGTCATCATTTTATGCATTTCATAAAGACTTCTCTCATTATGTTAGATAGGCCTGGAGAGACTCCAGTCTCTGTGGGCTGCACACATTCTCCTGCCCTGCTCAGAAATTAAAAAACTAAGTCTGTTTTGTAAGAAAGCTAAATCCTTTGGTGCCCTGCTACTGACCCAGAGCTTAATGACAATATACCAAATTTCTTCAGTAAATTGACTTGGTCTTTTTAAGAATATTTTTCTCACAGCTGTGTGCACAGCATTCTCTCCATATGCCTTGACGAAAGTAGCAGTTACATATGAAGAGAAAGCAAGCCCCAAACAGTAAGCACAGCAGCAGCCACCTGAGGAAACAGTGACAGCCCGTGAGCAGTGCAGAAAATCAATGACACCAAATAAACAAGGCAGCAAGTTGCATTCTCTTCCCAACTGGATAAGGTTATTAGTATCCCGACTGCTAATCCATCTAGACTTTTCTTTTTGAGCTTGTCACAATGCTGCAGCAATACAACAGCTTCATACAAATGCCTGCAGCATCAGCAAGGATACTCAGAAAATCTAGTTCAACCTCCTGGAGCTACAGAGCAACACAGACCCTAGGTGAGACAAGCAAGCAACTCTGGTTCTCACTATGGGAGAAGTGAAGCATATTCTTAGTTCTTACTCTCTTTTACACTACTGTGTGCTTAGGCTCAAAGAGCCAAAAGGCACCTGTGACTCTACGAGCCTAGAAAATGACAGGTCTAAACCTATAACCCCAGTTCTAAGGCTACGACACAAAGGTGAGCAATCCAGTAGCATGGCAGAGATGAAGGCTGAGAAAGAAATGTCTTTATGAAGTAATTCATAATTTTTCAGGCTAGTCTGCTTTAATATGAACAATTGTATCAATTGATTTTTATGTAATAAAATCCATGTCTTGATAATTTTGATAATTATCTCTTGATAATAAGCAAAATTTCTCCTTTTCTGTCAGATCTTGATAAAGCATATTTCTATAAAAACAGAGATATAGAAAAAACAATGCTGGTACACGGCTACTTAAAAGTATGTTTTTGCCATTCTTTCTTTGTCTCTTGCCATGTCTATTATCTATTTAAAATGAAATGAAAATTTAAAATTAATGCTCTGAAATCTATAGCTGCCTTCTACTGAAAACATCAAGTAATTCTTTCCTTGGTAGCACCCTCCTCAAAGACATGGGCAGCACCACAGTGTTTAAGGAACAAGTACAAGACACATTCCAGATTATCTGAAGGACAATAGTAAGAAATACCTTTGATTGCTTGTCAGTAGGAAATATATGAGAGATTCTACTATTAAAAAGAAATATGCACTGAGACAACACACTTTAGGAAGACTAAAGATCCCCATCCAACTCTGCTAGCTCTGCTTTGAATGGGTACCTTGTCCTAGTGAACCAGTGATGATACTAGAAAGTATCTGATCATCCATGGAGTCTGATCCCACAGACTCCATGGATGTGAACAAATCTCACTGCCTTTGCAGGTCCTACCTCTGCATGCTCCTCACAGAAGAAAAGGTGCAACTGCAAAGCAGCTATTGACCTCCTTTAGAAGTGCCTTAGGGAGGGGGAACTTGGGAATTATTCACGATTTTCAGTTTATCCCTAATCCCTTAATTCTGTCGTTCTGAGGGTAGAGACTTTTACTTAATGGCAGTGCCAGAAATAACAAGCTAGAATTGCATGTTTATGAAATGGGGTCTTAGTTACTTATTAGGATCAACTGGGCTTGAATTAATGTTGGCTGACATTCAAGAGCACCGAGTGGACTAAATAAGCATCACACATTAATGGCTGTTTGTTGTCTAACACACTAGAAACACACAAGCTCGTTAGACCATAGTTTTCTTATAAAGATACAGACATTTTATATTCAGTAGAAAAATGTGGCAAATAGAGCACTGCATTCTTTAGAACTGTAGCTCTGCTCCCACCGGTGATTGATGGATGAAGACAATGCTCCATTTAACACAACACCTTTGACTCCCCAAATTTAAATCAGGCTGGTAGACATGTCAAATCATTATCATTTGTGTTTTTATCTCAGAAGGTAGGAGACAATTTTACAGGTTATAAGCCAAAATAGTGCAGAAGTAGGACTTGTATAGAAATAATGTTGAAATACAACTGGGCCATCTTAAATGAGCAGCTCATACTGTAGATGGCACTAAGGTTTTCAAAGTCTGATGCTGAAAGCCACTGAATATGCAAATATTACTTTGTATTTCAAACTGATCAAAAATTGCACACAAGATACTGTAAATGACATGAATGATCTGAAGCACAGAGAGGAAAACCATTAACATAGTTTGGGTACACGTTACACAGTAATTCTGACAGTACTATATTCTTGTAACTGTGTAAAGGCTCACCAGGTTTAGGCTTGTACAACAGCACGGGCCCCTTTCCTGAAGAACTAACAAGGTGAAGGATATTTCACACAGAGGATCCTGTGTCAGGAATCAGTGAGCACAATAAAATATATACAGATATATAAATATATATATATGTCTCCACATTAGCATTCTGTTTCAAACCAGGAGCAAGTTCTTCATCACTCCACTTACCATGTTTTGCCTTGCCTCTCAAACAGCCTTGGGTTTCTCAAATGGAATTCTCTTTGGATGAAACCCAATGGGAAATCCACTCCAAGAGTAAACCTAGTACATTCCACGCAGCTAGGGCATGCAGTTCACAGCACTAGGTTAGAAATAATTCAAGGTAAATCCCCTAAAGTGTGTTTAGTGTGCACATTGACTCCTCAGCACCAATGGTTCCGTCATATGAACCCAGTGCAATAGTGCTGCAGCCCCTGCTAACATGGACACAGCCAGTGTCAGCTGAATAAAATTGAGCTGTGCAATCGTAAAATTAAATTATTAGAACATCTGAATAAAAAAAGAAATTCCACACAAGCAGAATGCATGGAGGCAGAGGGAGAGGAAAGGCAGGGCCACCTTTCAAGCAATTCCTCCCCTTTAAGGCCAGTCCTGAAAATCTGACACCTGAGCAAAGCACCATCATGGACTGATTCCATCCCCGTTGAAGGACTACGCTTTGCAAAATCAGCCCCAAAGTAAAAAAGTCACTTTAAAGGACAGGCCCAAATCAAAAACTTCCATGTGAAAATAGAACAGATGAAACTCACTGCTTTGAATAAATATGACGGAAATAATAATAGCATATGGCAATAATAAAACAAACATTCCAGGATCTGACTTTTCATCAAAACATTAGAAACTTTGACCAAAATGATCAGTTTTGTCCACAAAGTCATTCTAATCCAAAAAGAAAAAAAAAAATGTAAGTGAAAAAGAAATTCTTCCGTCTGATACATAGCCACAAAGCAATGGTGAATCCAATCCACACCCAGTCGAACTTTCCACAAGCAGAGATGCAGACACATTTACCCTAATCCATAACAATCACCCCTAACTCTCTCAGAGAAACAGCTCTGCCCTACACAATGTTGACCAGTTTTCGCAGAGGCAAAGAAAATTCCAGTCTATGTCCTTTGGCCAGAAGCTTCAGGGAAAGAAGTGCCTCCCTCCAGCCCCTCTGGCCATAGCACAGCATGGCATCAGGAGAGCTTCCTTTGCATAGGTCTTCAAATAGCATTCTAGTAGCAACATGCTTTCAAATGATCATAAACATCTCTTTGGCCGTGGGGGAGTCCTCTCCGACTCCGCCCAGTCTTGCAGTGGAGGAATCTCTAGCGACCAAGAAGTTTACCATGAGAGACGCAGCAGAGCTAAGAAGCCACTAAAACTCCATAGCAAAGTTTAGCAGGCAAGAAGTGTCATGTCATGTTGCAAGGAGCCCAGGAGGACACGGCAAGCGCCAGGGCTGGCTTGAAGTCATTTCAATTACTGGTGATATAACTAACCAACTCCAAACACAGTGTGTTTTGAAGATGGTTAAGGTACAATGGCTAGACCACAGATCAGCAGTATGAAGGCAGTAATTGTATTATAATTTGAAGACCATATTATCCCATTATTTTCAGCTCAAAATATTATTTTACTCCAATAGATTGGCCATGCCTTTTGAACTAAAAATAATTTTAAAAAAATCTTTCCTTTATTCCTCTGCCTGTTTCAGAACTATCAGAAGAAAACATAGGAGCTAACAAATGTATCAAGACTGAGAAGATGGCAGAAGTATAAGTCAATTTAGAAATATGAAAGAAGAGTATTCATGAAAACATAGGAGCATTTAAACCAAAGCTTTAGTACAACAAGGCATATAACACTTTCAATGCTGAATAAACCGAAAAGGTAAGTTGTCATGCTGCCAAAGAAATGAACAGTATTTGTAAGATTCAAGTGTTTCTGCAATTAAAAGAAGTCATGCCAACAAAACCTAACTTTTGCATGCAGAAAATTGCACAAAATACAAGCAGTAAGTTTAAAGAAGCACAAGCAGAGCTTCGCTGAGAGCCATTTAGAGATCTAAGGCCTCTTAGAGTCTCAGTGGATAAGCTAGCCACTCTGCAGCCCTTGAGCAAAAAAGCAGATTTCTTGTGGTTACAGGGTTTCCGAAAGGATTCATCATGCCTAGCATCATTTTGCAATCCCACATAATGTTGATTTCTTCATAATCTCATCTTGATACCTTCATCTTTCCAGTAACTATAAATCACAGCAGTTTAAGAGAAGGTCATGCACACACTTTCATATACGATTCTGTTACCAAAGACAAACTACCTGGGGTATTTTGCTTGAGGGTTATATAAGTCATCAGTTCACTTCTGGATTGACTTTAATACGTCTCCACGGGATCCTTGCATCCTTTTCTCTTTCAGGAGGACTCTGTACACTCATTAGTTCCCTAACTACTTACAGCAAGCCCCAAATTTCTTCCAAAATTTAAGAGACCACAAAGCTTTCTCTTACAGGAAAGCAGAGCACACACGATGACACATCCAGCTCCTGAGGAGGATCTGCCACTCTCGACTCCCCTGACGGTTTGTGAGGAGCTCTGAGCCCCTCAGAGCAGCACATGCAAACCAAGGCACACCTGCAGCGTGCTCCTTGCTGTGTGTGCATCTCCGAGAGCATCTCTCGGGTCCTCCCCCCGCTGCTTCGGGCCACAGGAGGCAGCCCTGAAGATCCTCCTCTGGGTCTGACCCTGCTCTTTCCCTCAGCCCGCCGGGCAGGGCTGCTCTGCTCTTTATTATTCCACACGAGCTGATAAGCCCAGGAGAACCCAGAAGCCAGAGCAGGGGCTTGCAACTCCCCAAGGGCTCAGGTTATGCTCAGCAGGGCCAGTCTTAAGTGGGAATTAGTCATTTCAGCTGAATTAGAGCTGGCTCTGTGCTAAACCCATCTGATGCAGTTGCTCTCCTTGTGCCCTGGGGAATCAGAATTATCCTGTTTTTCCCATTAAGCAAAGCACGTCAGCCCTTTGCTATAGAGAGCTGTGTGAAGTATTGTGCATAGAGGAATAAACTCTGATATTCTGCGACTCCTATCCCCCCAGGACAGAGCCTAAATCTGAGCATGTCCCTCTCTGACATCTTTTCGTGCCCTTTTGAGTTTGGTTTTACTTTGCATCTCCAGGGTTTGTAATTGCTAGTTAGAGGATATGAGCCTATGTCTTTGCCATTTCCTAATATTTTCTTTCAATCACTTACAGTTATTATGGGTTTTATTTGGAAATATGGTTTTATATATAAGTATCAACTTCAGCCTAACAAAAAATACAAATTGATTTGTCCCATATCCAAAAGCTTATTCTGTGTTATCATAGATACAGATCTGTTTACATATTCATTAGCTTTTCAGACCCCTGTGAACATCAAAATCAGACAGTACAGAAGGTAATCACCAGCATCTAGAATAGGCCTTATTTTAAACCAGAGGTTCAGATTTTATGTCTTTTAAGCAATTTTTTTTTTGTCAGATCAGAATGCTTTACATGGTAGTCTCTCTAGCTGTAACACTTATTGTGCACGAAATCTGGACCTTTGCTCTTAGCAAAACTGTCGTGGTCCTCGCTCCAAACCCCAGAGCTAGAAACAACCATCAATTAGCAAGTGATCACGGGCCAAGAAGGTTGCTTCAGGCTCCGTTTTCCCATGCTCCAGATAAACGTCACTGTATTATTTCTGCTACTGCTGCCTGCCATATCCTTGCTCCACACATGGTAGAGAATCTTCTATGCTCCCAACTCTCTCACGCCTCCAGCCAGGCAACAACTTGTAATAAAAACCCGACGCCAAAAATTGGAATCATAACTGCGTGTTGAAACACCCCTCTGAAGTGCTTGCATCCTCAGCACCATATGCGCCCAGCAACGGATCTCAGAGAGGGAGAGAGTGACAGAAAGAGAGAGAAATGAGAGCTTCTAACCGAGGAGCACATGGATTCAAGCTAGCAGCAGCAAAGAAAGCTGCTGGGACTGATGCACCTCTAGAATTGTTAACCAATAACTGACTTTCCAATGATTTTTTCAAAAACAATAATCAAGTTAAAATTAATAATCTGAAAATACAGTTTTTCTTAAAGGAAAAGTTGCTTTGCCCCACAGAGGTGAGGGAAGAGAGGAGGTTCAGGAAAGGCACAGAAGAGCATCCTGGAGGTGGGAAGTGTGTTTCCCACTGGGGCAGAACTGCAGGACGTCACCCCGCGCCCTTCGAGCTGCCTCTCCCATGTGAGGACCTGTCGAGTGCCACTGTGGAGACAGCAGGGATCAGCTGGAAGCCTGAGTAGAGGGGAGGAGGTCTGGGGTGGTGTGTGTGCGTGAAAGAGAGAAGGCAGGAGGGAGCGAAGGAGAGGGACAACGACTTAAGTCTCAAATATATAACCTGGTTTTGAACAACTTTTCCTACTCTGTTCGTCGTTTGCAATTACAGATCAGAATCAACAACTTCATCTACCACCTACACATTTGCTTTTTCGTATTAAACCACTGCACTTCTTATATTTTTTAATAATTTTTAGTAAGCATCACTGAAAGTTCATAGTTCAAGAAACAGAAGCAGAAAGGTAACAGGCAATATTTTCAAAAGGCAGTTCTGATTTGGGGGTGACCCACTTGTTTATCATAAAGCAGAGCCTGTTTTTTTAAAGCTTTGGTTTCAGTGACTGTAGCCAAATGCAAGAGAGGAAAACTGGAGCCTGAGCACAAATGTCTGGCTCCTCTCCTTTCCTTGGACCACCATGCTGGATTACCACCACTGCTAACAGCACTTCCACTGAGAATTGTCAGCTGGGCCTCTTGACAAAATATGAAGATATGTTGATGAGCTTTGAGCTGAAAACACTGAAGTATTCACTCCATTTAATAAAGAAAAGCATCTGAATCTTTTAAGTCAAAAGTTCTACTGGGAAATAAGCAATAGACATTTCTGTGCTCCAAATGTCAGGACTTCCATTCTATCCCTATAAATCGTATGCGGAGTTCAAAAACAAGGGGGGAAATTCCCAGCCCAGTTCTGCACATCGAGCTGCACAGAATTCTCAAAAAGAACAATACTCAGCAACCATACTATCCATAGAGTTTTCTAGTCTTTCCATCCACTCAAAGAGAAAACAAGGACCACCACAGGACAGGAAGGAATTTTAGTTACTATAGTGAAAATTAAGACACGAATTATGGGAAATACTTGTGCAGGAAAAGCTTGGCTTCCTACCCACTTGGCAGAATCACTTACTAGGAAACAGTACTACCAGCTGCTCAGAGATTGCACCACCCTTTCTAATGATGTTACACAGACTGGGATGCTTCTTCCCGTCTGCAATATGCAGAGAAGCTTCGAGTCGTACTAGGGGTGAAGGAAGCGAGCACTGCTAGCTATTAAAACACAGAGGTCAAAACACAAGCCCTGCCCCAGGAAGCCCCTGCCCTGCAGATTACCAGCTGTTTGCAGAGGTTAGCACTGAAAGGAGCAGCCTAATAAGACTCTGTTTTTATAATCCTCTCCAGGCATCCACTACAGAGCATCACATCCTGGGATAGAAAGCAGGGTGCCTGTTCTTTTTTTTCCCAGCAGTTCTTGAGTTTTGTCCCTTATATTCTGCCATCTTTTTTTGGTTGGTGTATTTCCTTCCTTCTTCTGCAATAAAGAAAGTTTCAGTCAGTTAACAACAGGAATTTCACAGCCATTATTTTAAAAAGCGTGTAGGAAATTAGGCTCTAAACTCCTTGTTTAAGAAGCTAATAACTTCTAATCAGAACAAGCTCCAATAAATTTCCTAATGTGCTGAAAGACAAGCTAGCAAATACCAAGGCAGCCAGACTGACCTCGGCTGATCTCGAGCAACAGACTTTCACAGGAGGCTTCTTGCCCACAGAGTCACTTCCTCCTCCTCTGCTTCACAAGATAGGGTTCAACCTAATGAAGTCACTGGATTAACAACCTCAAACTCATTTCCACGGCAACTCAGGGCATAACAAAATATAGGATTTTAATCCCCTTTCTCACATTTCATCATGAGAGAAGAAACTGGGCTGCAAGTTGACAGAACTGTACGACTCATAAATAAATAAAAGCAACAAGGGAATAAGTGCAGTAACGTGCTATGTTGCTAAAGGGGTGAATGGATCCAAACCCTGCTGCATAGATCAAGGCCTGGATCTGGATCTAAGCTCCCACATTGGTAATATTGAGAGTCAGGGCTTTAACCCTCACAAAGAGATGAAGCTAAACTCACCAGAGATCATTAAGAAATAGATGCCCCAATCTGGCCCTGCTTGGCACACATCAGGCCTAAGCCATAAAAAGATCCAGGGCAGCTGCCCCAGAGGGCAAAAGAATCTGTTATTTCTCCCAGTTGAACCACTAATTTCTTTATCTGAAGCCAAAGTTAAAAGATCCTCTTTTGACAGCATGTGAGAGAGATCATTTACTCTTATGCTTTCACTCATTTGAATGTTTCCATTTCCACTAAGAATTCCTTTTTATTGCATAATTTCTCTCTTTCTCTGAGGTAAAGCAGCATCAACATAGAATCTTACTGATGACAGAGACTTGCTTTTAGTGAGAATTCTTGGTAAAACATTTTGGAATAAGATTTCATAAAATCTACCTGTAACCATGTTTTGTAATCATTCAGTTTTGTACACATGAATCCTGTACCCCGGCTTCAAAAGAAAGTCTTAATCCTGCTTTGGATAGCAGAAAAAAAAAAAAAAAAAAAAAACAGAACCCAATATTAGGACAAAAGCAGGGGAAAGATGCATGTTTAGATAAGATGAAAGGATTCAGTGAACTTTTCAGTGAGTTGTACAGCTGTATCTCAAGTCAAGGCTAAGAGTCCAATCTGGGAAAGGCCCCAAAGCAATCTTTGATCATAAAAAATTCACTATGCTGCATCCTTCAAACAAGCATAATTCCCCTGCTCCAGATCTCCTCAGACCCTGTGTAGAGCAGCTGATTCTTTGATTTGTTACACAAACACAGTTGCACACAGCAGGTTAGGCGCAGCTTAGGAGGCATTCCTGCCTCCCTGCTTCTGCTAACTCACCAGCGCTGGGGATTTGCTCCCTTCCCTGCCTCAGCCAGAGCCTCATCATCTTGCTTTGTTCAGGACAGAGAAAGGGAACCAAGCAATAAAACCCCCTTCCACTAGGACAGTGCTACGAGCTGCATGAGTTCTTAGGAGTCATTTCACAGGCTAGCTTGGGGGCAGTGTTAAGACAGGCTGAGTGCAATGTGGAGTAAGGGGTGCAATTTAAGGATACCCCTGGGAAATCCCAGGTCACAAAGAGGGAGGAAAATCACTCCTTAAGCTACAGCTTTTGTTGCTTCCTTGCTATGGACTTCATGCCTGTATAGTCTCATATACAAGAGAAAATAGAAATCTAGCCAGAATTTCAAAAACTCTGGAAATCCCACAAAATTACTGAATCCCACATAGTTCCTGTTTGAAAGTATGAATGAACTCCAATTTGTTTAGAAGTCCTGTCAAAAGTCTGCAAATGAGCCCAGTGTGAGCTCTGCTGCAGACATTCCCTATATCTGGAGAACCTAATAAGTAGCCCTTAAGTTCTGAGAAGTTCTCAACACGAAGCCGCTCCCATGGAGGGAAGCTGCTGAGAGCAACATAGCACTGCTGAATGCTGCGCTCTGCTGCAAATCCAAGAGGCCAAACGAGAGCTGATGGTTTCCAAATTCCTTGGAAAATGAAATGAGCTCTTCAAAACATCCCCCGCAGTGGCAAGCAGCTCAACAGGCCTAAGTGATCGCTGCTGTGGTAACACAGTCCTAATGATTTTATAAACATTAAAATTATAAAAGGATATATAACTGGAAGGTTAGCTCTAAGATTTAACTGTTGTCATCTCAGGCATCACCAGAGAATGAGTCAAATCCTATGGTGTGGATAATCCTCTCTCCGTGAACTGCAGGAAATACTGAAAGCTGCACATTTTGGTGCTCAGATAGATGCTCAAAGACAGGTGACAGGAGCACAGGGCAGAAGATACAGTAGATACTTCAGCAGTTAAATGAACTGTCTCTTCACACCTATGTAAATTCAGCATGCAACCACTTTTCTTCCGTCCAGTAGGACGCTAAAACACAGACATCAAACACAGATGTCTTTGCTAGTGAACACAAGACCACGGCCAACCCTGATTAAGTCTCAAGAGGACAGGATATGAGAGCAGGACATCAGGGTAGCACCTCTTGTCCTTTTCAAGTTGAAGAACATTTAGAGAAAGGTAACGTGGCTTTAATGTAGGAGCATGAGTTCGAACCAGTGGCAAACCTCATCGTGGTGGATGATGGACAGTTTGACAAAGTAGATCTTCAGTGTTTCAAATTCTTTTCTACAGAATAGAGATGACAAACTGCTCCCATTTCCCAGAGGTCACCATGGATAACACTAAAAACTAAAAAGCTATCATTATATATATATATATATATATATATATATAAAAAGAAGTAAGATATTATAAAGTCACAAAATGAAGAAAATACTGTATTCACTTCTAAAAACAACTGAATAAAAGGAAAACATACTTTATATACTGTTAATGAGTTTTCTTTGTATTATTTTGCTTACTATTGCTCAGTAATTTTGTTTCTGTGTTTTTTTTTTTTTTTATAAGTTATCTTCTACACTGTCAAGAAAGACAGATGTCATTAGAGGCCAAGTCATATTGGAAACAGTCATCCATTTTCTAGATAAATCTTCCTACAAAGACAGCAACTAGCACATGGGATATGAAGCAGCTGAAACCACAGTGGTACCTACAAGGTTTAATTGTGCTTATGTGATACAGCTTTTTCTTTGTTTAATGCAGCACATAGAAACTCTCAGGAGTCTGGAGAAAGGTCATATCCATGGCTGAATGAGAAAGAAACATTAAAATTATCATTATAGGCCTTCCTCCCTTTGACTTAGCTGGGTGAACCTTAAAAGATTTAGAGTTCAGGTTCAGTTCAGATAAACATCCAAAAGTTCACAGGTTTACCCAAACCATCTGAATCTCTAGAGCCCCAAAATAAGCTGGAAATCTCCAGAACTGCCTTTCTTGAGGGATTTCCTGCACTTCCACTTTTGGATAAAAATCAGAAGTTAAACAAAAAGGAAAAAAAAAATAAAACACCGAACATGAATTAAAAATTGCTGAAGCACGACACAATTAATTTTACACTCCGAAAATCAGTCTACCCGTATTTATATTCTATTAAGTGTTTTGATTATCTCTTTTAATAATAGCTGTTGTGCCTGAATCTGGCCACCTCTACTTTTTCACCTGGCTTCTCTCATTCACTCTTCCTCATTTTTGCCATCATAATTTTGTGAGTGGAACTCAGAGCACATGGCAAAAGGATGCTCCCTGCTCTTGCACACACTGCGATACAACCAGTATCTCCCCATCTAAAATATTTACTAAAAAAGAGCCTGGGAGTACAGCAAAGTAGTTTACAAAGTGCTGACATCCATTCTGGCTAGTGCTCTCCCTGGCACAGGAGCTGCTGGTTTCCCTCTTTGACACTGATAGGGAAATAGCATCGGCAGCCGCGCTATCAGTAAAACCTGACCTTCCGATCAGCCTCTGCTCGCCCTCCCAGCACAGATTCTCATCTGCCAAATTAACTCAGGCTAGTCCATTTTCTCTGCTGTAAAAATGTGCTTTCAATCACCTTTGTGACTAAGATGGATCTTCTGTGCTGAACGAAAAACATGTTGCCTTGTGGTAGTTTCCCTCTTCTCCGCCACATGGCTATCCAGGGGTGCAGATCCCTCCTGGCACGCTGCGAGGAGCCCACCACGCCAGGAAGCTCTCCAGAAAGACCTTCCCTGTCTGCTCACTGCTGCATCGTGCCATTTGCACCATGATTCTGAGCAGAATCATCTTTCTGGTGCTTCTTATGCTACAGGAAAAATGCTTTGCAAAACCTAAGCACTGCCACAGTTGATTAGTCGAAGATCTAGGTAGTCCAGTCTAACAGTAATAAAAAGGGTATATTCACAGTACCTCTCCCTGGAATATCCACTCAGGTACCAACTTAGAGACATCCTAAACCACAGTGTGCATCAGCACCATCATGTCTCACTGCTGCTTGTGAAACCATCCTCCTTGAATTTGCCTAATCCTAAGTAACAAATGGTTTTGTTTTGTGAGAAGTAGTGAGTAGAGAAATAGCTCCTTCCCCATTCCTTTTGATTCATTGCTTTTAGAGATACTGATCAACTTTCTCCCTCAGTCATTTAAGTCTATTAAGACCTTTGTCATTCCATAGCAACTCTATGACCCACCTCTGCAATGTTCCTTGAAATCCTTATCAATTGAGGTGATGGGATTTCCAGAGCTGCACACAGAATGCCAGGTGTGAATGCCCTATGGCATGATGTTCTAAACTTTGATTTATATTTCCTTCCAATTAACTCCTACCATTCTACAATTTTCAAAGCTTGTCATCATGGTGCTCAAAGTTCTGACCCTGACATGGGAACAGCTTTTTCCCACTAGTCATAGCATATATATGACTTGGGCTGGTTACTTCCCATACATTACTTTTCATTTACTGAGATTAGAAAATAACCCGACAGAAGAGATTCAGTCCCTCAGCATCATAACAGGTTCTGCAATTCCCTACGTTTGATCTATTGTAGATTATCCTGACTAACTTCACGTCATTAGAAAATCTGCTTGTTCTACTATTTTATACCAATTTTTGTACCTTTATTTTTTAATAAATTGGAATAACTCTTGTTAACATTTTCTAGCTTTCTCCTTCTATGGTTGCCTTCCTTTCTACTACCTTGTGGCAAAGTTCTACCTAAGGAAGGTGGCATTTTCCACATGTTTTTCACTCATTTTACAGAGGCTTGCCACATCATCTCCATAAAAGAAGGAATACTTCTTAATTGACATGGGTTATGAATTAGTAAAACATGTTTCGCTTTCCAACCTCCTTGCTGGGCCTCAGTAAACGTGGTGGAATTTTTTTTTTTTTTTTTTTGAGGCAGAGAGGGAGGAGGGAGCCCCTTTTCAAACCAGACCTGTGTTGATCTGGGGCTCATCTCTTACCTCCACTGGCTCAAACACTTGAAATTATCCCTAGCAATGCTATGGGTCTCAACCCTGCTCCTTTTTCTACACTTCAAACCCAGAGCGTTCCAATTTCACACTCTCCAGAATCCAGAAAAACTCACCAAGCTGACAGCTGAGTCTTGTGCTTGCTGCAGCTTTCCAGAGGAGCTTCTCTCATGGGGTCTGTTTAGCCACTGATGAAAGAAGGGCTTAAGCATGAAATCCTCTGTGGCTCCAAGGGCAGCTCTCCGGTGCTGTTCCCGTGCACTGCTCATGTATAGCTAGGCATATGCAGTACATCTTCTCACCAGATGGTGCCTCAGAGCTGCTGGAGTTTAATTTTTAATTAAACTAAGAACTAAGGGCCACATTCACTTGCAGCATCAGCTTCCTCCAAACCAGATGTCAGAAGATACCACAAAAACTGCATTCCTGTGAGCCCAAACACAGGCTGCGGGTGGCCGCTGCCCAAGGCTCATATACCGTCGCTGTCAGGATGGGAAGGCTCCTCGGAGGCGGCAGAGCGGCCGTGATGGTGCTGTGCATCCCTACAGCCTCCTCGGCAGCCTCCTCGCAGCCTCCTCCGCTCCGTGTGCCACACGCGGAGCCCAGCCCCGCTGCGACTCCTCACTTACCAACCGGGTTCACAAGCAGCCCGGCAGAAAATAACACCCCCTCCAGGTTTATCCAGAGCTTCCCAAGGCCGGCTGTCTATTTCTGAGGCGCCGGGTAATGGCGCAGTTCACACACCGCCACCCTTGGCCTTCCCAGCCGCCCAGCGCTCCGAGCGAGCGGCGGCTTTCCCCAAATCTGGGCACCCGCTGCAGGCCTAACTAGGGATTCAAGACTACGGCATGTGGGGAGCCTGAGCTGATACGGCTACCGGACTTATAGCAAACGTGGGCAAATTTATCAGGTTCTTGGGTGTCCCTGGGCATTTTAGGAAGCAGATGGGAGAAGAAGGAAAATAAAAAAGAAAGAAGAAAAAGCAGCCCCAGTTGGGATGGTCAAATGGCAGCCCTGCATCTTCCCTGCCTCTAGAGCTCCCTTCAGCACGCACAATGCTTCCACTGAAGTGAGTGAGGTCCGTAAGGCTCCAAAGAAGCAATAGTGATTTATTCTGGTAAAAGCTGCAGCCAGAAGCCTACCTGTAATGTTGTTTGTCAAGCAATGGTAACAGACTAGCACGGCTTTTATATCCTGGGCATTGACTCAGTGTCAAATATTTAATGGAAAAAAATAAGGAAAATACGAAGTAGCTGATCCAAGAACTGGCAATGCCCACGGATCCAATCCCCCTCTTGCCTCCAGCCCCCTCCCCATACTTCACCCTAAGTCTCCCCTCCCTCTCTGCCTTTCTCACTTACTTGGAAGATGTGATTGTTTTACATGGCACATTCCCAAGCTGCTAGACCAGGACAGTAAAATTATTCACTGACTTTACTGTACTCTTCCACCAGTCACTCATATTTAAGCTTTCAGCCTTAAGCTTCCCTCCACACCCACCTCCTCCATTCCCCAATGAAATTCTCTTTTTCTTCCCTCCCTCACTCCCTCTTTGCTAAGCAGAATCTGGAAAAAAGAAGTCAAGGCCAAACTCAACAAAACTACTGCTGCGTAAGAGCAGTCCTTTTTCACACACAGATGGTCAGGCAGAAGAATGAGGGCTTTATAAGATAGACATCACACTGGTCTTTGCAATCCTGTTCTCCCGGACCTCAGCAGGAGTTTTTCATCACCAAAGCGGATAATAACTCTGTCAGACACCTCACGCGCACACGTATTAAGAAAAATAAGAAAATACTGAAGTGACTGATTTTACAAGAAATTGGGAATCTAAATGTGATAGTTAAAAATGTGCACGACAGTTACGCACAACCATAGCTATGTCAAGAGGAATTTACAGCAGGTTGCTAACAAGCAGGGAATGTGCTTATGGATACACACACATCTCTGCTTTTGCACTTTGCAGAAAACATTTTGTGGCCCAAGTCCACGCACAGAACCACAGAATCACAGAATGTTTAAGGTTTGGAAACGCTGCACGGGCAGTAGCAGGTGGCAGCACTGCTGTTTGACGGACACAAAGAGTGCTAGCACAAACAGACGTTTATAGATTCAGCCCTTCCTGAAATTTGGCCAAATCTATAAATGGCCTTCAGCGGGTTGTCTTCTAAAGAACGTTCCTGTGTCATCAAAACACAGTTTTAAGAGCACAAATCTCCATCATCACTATTAACTACAGGGCAGACCACCAGTTTTCCTTGCAATAGATCTAGGATGTTCAGGTCACATATGAAAATAAAGGCAGCATCAGCTTCTTCTGACTCAGAAACGCAGCTCTCGCTGTGCAGAAAGGAGTATTTTCCAAAACTGTACATTCTCCTACAGATTGAAATTGTAAGCGCTTTTGTAGCAAGTTATTTTAAATTTCAAATAGAATGAAAGTACATGCACACTCTCACTTCATTGGTCATCTCCTTCATTAATCAAATGAGAAGGGTGGCATTTAACAATTTTGCTCATTAAAGAAGTTTTTGCAAAAATATATTCCAGAGTTATTTTCACATTTTTTTTAAATATTTTAAAAATTAAATCAGATTCAATAGATAGCTTGAAAGGAGAAATCATTCCATCTTAGAACTGAGCTTAAATATAGATAGAAAGGAATTTACCGACTTCCTTTTAGTACCAGCAGATCATAGCACACTAAATGCTAACAAGTTACCACGTATGTGGAAGCAGACACAACTGAAATACCTTTTTTTCTCCTCTGACCACCCTGTTTCTCCACCAAAGACACCTCTTCCTCTTCCTCCCTCCCTCAGTTCTTAGTACTATGAAGCTTCTGAAAAATAAACACCACCAACAGCATCACACTGGTGATTTGTACCCTCCTGAGAGCAAAATTAATTCAGGATTTTGTTCAGGCTCTGCCAAAGAGCAACATATTACAGATCATTAAAGAGAGGTATTGACAAAGCTGAGAGTGAAGATTGCCAAGACTCAGGCATGTCCGTCTCCGTTTGGTGCTTTGAAGTCTTCAGCTTCGTTCTCCAAAAGAAACAAATCAAGTTAGTCTTTTCAGCATTGATCTCATCCGTCGTAAATTAATTTTAGGGGCATTTTCCCATGAATTCAATCAAACTGAGTTAGATTTTCCATGCTTCTCTTTTGCACCAGTCTGTGACATAAAACTTAACAATAAGTGTGCAAAAGGAAGAGCTCACACATATGGAGCACAGCATAAGATGTCAGGGAGAGGAAAAAGTTATTGGAGGGAGAAAAAAAAAAAGGATTTAAATTGCAAGTCTCCAAAAATGACATTTTAAAAAAGAATCTGTCTTAAACACAGTACAAAGATATCGTGAATTATCTTTTAATGAACAATACCACACGCACTCCTGTTTTCAATCAGCTTTTTCAAACTTTCAGACTTCTTTTTTTAAACTATTATTCACAACAACTACTCAGACTCCAGCTCATCAGCAAATATCTTGTTATAGGGCAAGGAAAAGAAAAATCTCATCCTGCAGACAGCTTTTCAGCAACCACCTACCTCAGTGACTCATGAAACTGTCTTTGGCATGTACGATTCTGGCCTCTGCAAAACCACCTATTGGGCCGGACTCGGGTGAGATTGGCCAATTCCAATAGTCAGCACATTAAATTTTTAATCAAGGAATCGCTTTAAATAGGGCAGGAGGGAAATAAACATAGTATTGGACAAGAAGATGCTTGGGAAAAAGAAAGAAGGTCTCAACATATTTGACAACAACTTCCATGATTCCTTGTAGAATTCCCCATTTCCCGAGTTGGGATTCAAGATGACTTGATCCTAGCATGAAAATAGGAAAGAGTATAAACTAACTCTGTACCTATGTGGCAAATTTATGCAAGTCAAGAATAGACACATGTAAATGATCAAACATGGCCTGAAACCCTTGCCCTGTACAAACCAATAACAGGACTCAACGCCCTCTGCGGAGACAGAATTTGTCCCTTGAAATCTATGATTTCTAAGGCTGTATTTTTGAAATAGGAGATCAGAAAATGTATTTCATTTGGATGTTTAATCCAAGAAAACTCCTCAGGTTGTAACAGCCTCACTGCTTTGCTCTTTCTCCCTTCGCTCCTTCCTTCTCCCATTCCTGCTGCCACAGCTCTGCTTCTCCGCGGGGACCTCAGCCACATAAACTGCTCCCAGCAGCGGGATCCCCAAGCCCTCGTGCAGCTCCACCTCAAGGTAATGAAAAGTGGCACAGGATCTTCTTACGGAGAATGACTTGCAAGAGAAGCACCTTACTTGCAGTTGTAGACAACAGACAAAAAGAAATATTGTCAGCTCTAATTTCTGCCTGTCATAAATATATTTTGCTTTATACCTGAGCTGACAGTTATTAATACTACTGCAAGTCCCTAGCACCTGATTTTATATGATTTAGAAAGAGGAGAGTAAAGATAACAGTTTCATTATAAGTTTTAAGTGCCCATAAATCTTTCCACATCAAACCTTTCCCAGTCTCCCTCGAGGGGCTCTCCAAACACTGAAGCCATGCCTATTTGGCAAGAACTACAGACAGGGATTTCTTTTTTAGCCTTCTTTGTCTCCGTAGAGGGCAAAAATCTTGGATAGAAAACTCTGTTCCATAATTTTTTTCCCCTCCCCATACAGCAGTTAGAGGCACAGCGACGGCTTTAATAGAGTACTCTAATGACTCTACTGATACTTTTTATGACTGTTCTTTCGAGTAATAAACTGATAGAGGCAGAAATATTGTAGCTCTAACTTTCTATAGAGAAGAAGGAAGCGTGAGTCTGTAAAGCTACTTCCATTCAAAGCCCAATGTCCAGTGTGTTTCTAGCTCCTGCAGGACACAAAGAAAAAGTACTTTCTGGCCTGTGTAACCTCCTAATTCACTCCTAATCAGGTGTGCACAGAAAAGAGCCTGTCAGGTGGGCTCACTCCAGGCAAAGTGATTTGTTTGAAGGTCCTGCTTTGATTTTAACCAGTTTTGTGATAAATTGAGAGGTTATTTCTGCGCGAGGCTGTAAGAGAAGTGCATCAGCATTCCCCAGGCACCTCAGCATCTCATGCTGTCCCCCAGGTATATAAGTACGGGGCACATCCATGGTAGGTTTTCCCACCCACACAGAGCATACAGACATTTGGAGTTAAGCAACTCGGTTCTCTCCAGAGGCAGGAGCCGGGTCCCAGACAACAAATATTGCCCCATCGCTCTTGAGTGACGGCAAAGCGGGGCAAAGCTCCCAACTAGGCTCTGGGGTTTGGGGCCCCAAGCACGTGGGGTGGCCCCACACTGCTGTGCAAGCAGTTTTGCAAATGGCAGGGGCCTCGTAGCCTAAGATAAAAGTGAATACTCTGTCACTGCAGATCTTCACAGAAGTGCAGAGAGACACTGGGAAACCCATACAAAAGTTGAGATAAAAATCCAAGTTCCCCTGAAGGATGGTGAGGAGAATTTTTAAGCATTGGTTTCAACAGGCCGTTTCAAAATGGCCAGGCTTATTACTGTGAGTTACCTCTATATATTCAGTAGGAAACTTATTAACTTTACAATAGCATACCAAAAAAAATCAGCATATAAACTGATCGTGACTGAATATACCTTATTAACCAAAACCAAATGTTTCTCCCTCTACAGTTCAGTTCTCGCTACAGTTGTATTTGTCAGACTGCAGCACATTCTGTGACACGGCTCTGTGTTATGCTGTACTATAGCAAGGCATGCAAAAATTGCCATCTGAAGAGTAAAATGATTTCATTTCCAAAATAAATAAGTGCCTTGTGCACAAGAGGCAGGTATTTTGAATTAAGGAACCTGCGGGGAATTGGTTCCTCGCAGGGCTTCAATTAGCTTTCAAATTATCTCTCTCTCACGGTGTACAAATATCCCTGACCAAACTTCACTGAAAAAATGGATTCTCAATACTTCTATTTACCAAATAGTTAACACAATGATAACAACGCACATACAAAATTAAAATAAAAACATATGTGGGGACTCTTTTGCCCCAAATAAGAATTTGAAACAGATGTGCTCTTTTAATAGCATTTCTTCACCCAATTCTTTTCTCCTCGCTGTTTGTATTGTGCATTTTTTCCAAAGGTATAGTAAGATATAATTGACATAAATTAGTCTGCTTTTTATCTGACAAGCATAGGTTTTAACTAACATCATCTATGTCTACTTCTTGTGAGCAGGACTTGTATCAAGAGGAGTTTTGCACAAACGAAGCTGACTACAGTTCAAATATAGCTAAGGATACCATTTTCCTACAAACTGTTTAAAAAATTAAAAGGGGGTAAGTTGTTTTTTTCCTAATCTTCCTGTAGGATGAGAACATGAAAATAATCACTCTTGTCTCTATCCATCCTGCATCCTCATATCTTCACTAAACTGATGGACCTGCCACATTTTCAGACACCAGGACCTAAGAGGGGCCTAGCAGACCCAGAGGGGTCTATGTTAACATTACATTAACTATAAGAGTTTTTCAGTCCTAATACCTGAAAATATTGAGAGATTTTTGGGTTTCTCACTTTTGGCTAAAAACTGGATCTGTATCATTGGCAGAAACGCACCATAAAACAAATAAAACAAAATTCCATAGATATAAGAGATGTAAGTTAGTGAATCAGCTCAGATGGCCAAATCCAAACGCATCCTGCAGGATTAAAACTGGAGCAAACAGTCAGGTGTGCAAATGCATAACGCTGGTTAAGATGGCCTACAATTAGTAATTACAGGTTATATTGGAAAACAGAGAGGAAAGGCTGGATGAACACTCAGAGAAAAGGGCACTCGGATGTTCAAGGACAGTAAATCATGTCAACCTGCAAGGCCAACCTTCAGGTTCATGAGGTGCCTCCCACTGCTCTCACAGCACCGAGCGTTACTGCACAAGAGCATCTTGGCTCAGTACAATTCAATTCTAAAAACCGTAAGCAGCCATCGAGCTTCATAGTCACATGCTCTAAATATAGATTCATTTAAAAAAAAAAAAAAAAAAGGTGTTTTTACAAATGTAAAAGCCCAAAATTGGCGAGTTAAGAGCCCCTGAACTTGCCCTGGGCACGTACAGACACACTGGGGCAGCAACAACCAGTGTCAACTGCACTGGACCAGACACAGGCAGTTCCAGACGGATCCTGCACCACCACCAGAACCCAAACACCATGAGGACACAGAGACCCAGGGACAGTGACACTGTGGGACACGCAGAGACACCTCCGTGTCAGCACCACGTGGCTGCACGAAACCCTTATGTGGTATCACCATGTGCTGCACTGCCTGTACCTGCCTGTTTTATTTAAATTCTTCCAAAATGCAGAACTGGGAGCTGACTTGTTATCTGCAATGATATTTATTGATAGCTTTGCACTCAGAAGCCCCAAAATATTCTACAAATCATCAAACCAGATAATTACCTTGCTAGGAACTGGGCAAAATTGAAATTTTCAATAACCCAAGAAGGGAGGATACTACATACAGCTCAAACTTTTAGGTAAAATGTTGCTAAAAGGTATTGTTTGAAGTGTGATTTCTTAAATAATAATTTCATAAAATACAGTAGGTTCTTTAGGCTAGATGCCAAAACACACCATTTCTGACACAAGTGGTGTGGCCATGTCAGGTGTCTGTTTCAAAGCACATAGATACAAATACTTTTTTTCCCTTTATTTTAAACCCTTAAGCAATTTAAATATAAGCAAAAGTATGCCTTTTCTCCCTTCATCTTATTCTGAGAAAAATGGCTAGATTACATTGGTAGAGTTTTTGTGCAAACAAATACATTCTACTTCATGCAAACACCTGGCATGGGAAGTATAAACCCGGGAGTTAAAACCTGGCAAAGGTAAAGTGACTGAAAATGTGGGTTTAAATATGCAGTTTTATGAAAATTGTGGAAGGCATCAGGCAAACTGAGTGGTAGAGGATGTAATGAGGTCCATAATCTCTTCATTGGAGACAAAGAAGTAAATTATAAGATTTGGGGAGCTCAAAGAAATACAGCTTCACAAGAGTCAGAAGGGGAAGGTCTGTTGATGTACCTGGTACATCTCATTGAAGGATCAAAATAGAAGATTGTCAGAGCTGCGCTGGCCTTATACCAATGAAAAACCCTCTGAAGATTGGGAGACAGCCCTATAAAAATTGCAACTGGGCTCATGGACCAGAATGAGTGAATTCCGTGTTGGCCTTCAAGCAGCAAATCAAAACAAGCAGCAGAGGAATCCAAGGGGCAACTGAAGAGCAAGTACTGGAAAAAGCTAGCAGTGCCGTTCATACAGGTTTTAACTTTTTTCTTTTTTTAAATGAAGTCAAAGAAAGCTAGTAAAACTCAGCAACAGCTAACACACCACCATAACTATGGGTTTAATAACGTCTCATAAGCTTTAAGAATTCAAAATCCATTGCTATGGAGATGTTTTCACATTTGGATCGTAACACACCCATTTTCACACTCAAACACATCACAAAAGCAGATGAAAGTTTATTTTTCTTTTGATAAAGAAGTTAACCAGTTCTTGGCAGCTTGCCACCAATTTGACCCCCATCCCCCAACTTCCCCCAGCCCAAATACTATAAATTAATCTTACTCTGGTAGAGAAAAAATCTGAAAAACCTCCAACATTCAAGTCCTTTGGCTGAACCTCTCAGGGGCATATCCCACAGTGACAATCTTTGGCCTTGACTATCTCAGCTGGCCTCCTCCCCAAAACTGAGCTTGTAGCAAAAGCGTCTCCCTTAGACTCCAGTTTTCTCTTGGCCTAGATATAACCATCAACCATCACTCTTTCCCATTTAAGCTGTTCAAAAATACCCACTATGACTCTTCTTCTGGACTAGCTTTTGGTTTCCTTAAAACAAGGATATTTGCAGAGTAACTTCACCGAGATGGAGTCGTTCCAGCTTTCCACTATGAAACCTAAGAGTAGAGCTTGGGACCTACAAAGTTAGTCCCACAGATTAGCATAAAGTCAAGGAATTATGTAAGGGGAAAAAAGGAGGAGGAAAAAAGTTTTAGTTGAATTTGTTGATTTTGATAGTACTGCAAATTAGAAAAAAATATTTTGCTAGCTTGTCTGCAGAGCACTGAAAGCACAAACAAGTACTACAAGGGGACACGCAGGTATTTGCAATGCACACGTATGTGCAATGCACATAGTGTAAGCCTAGACCACATTTTCACCTAATCCTAACACACACTCACACATCCCAATCTACCCATTCTGTTCTGATGGTGATTCTGCAATAATCCTAAAACACTAATTCCAAGTTTCCTCTCCAGTGCCAGGACATCACCACACAGTATCAGAAACACAGCTCAACAATACTGAAGACCTAAATGCAGAAAACTTGGGGAAAAAAGCAAATATCTAGTGTATCTTCAGTCCTTACCATCTTGCAATGTTCAAATCTAAGCAGGTTCCTGTTGTTTGTTTTGGAATTCTTTCTTTCCCAGTAATTTCAAATTAAGAAAAGGAAAATCTCTGTTATGCTGCTAAGATGCAGATGTATCTGCAGGAAGATAAATTGCAGCAACGATTTAGGTAGAAAAGTCTTTCCATTTTCATTAAGTGGAGTCACCCTTACGTGTTAGGAGACAAGATGCCAAATGCAGGGTTCAAGTTCCCAGCTCGGGACGCGGTGATGCCTAACTCTGAGGTGCCTTCAGAGTTCCTGTAACGTGATAGCACTTATATATAAGCAGCTGCCTGAAATGATTTTTCTGACCAGGCTGAAAACGAGGGGAAAGATTCAAAGTTTTTAGTAAGTCTGTATTTTGTGCAACAAAAGGCTGTTTTTTACCTCATTCTATGAAAAAATATTTATGTTGGCTCTGGCTTTAAGGCTACATTTCTCAGGCCATGCAAGTGACAGGAAACATGCAGACTCTAATCAGGAGATAGTCCAAAAGGCCTGTTAAATGAAATATTAAATAAAGGCTCGTTGCAAAAACAAAAAGATGCAACTCAGGAAATGAGCTTGGTCATCTCACAGCTCTCAGTTTTGCTACAGCCAAGCACTGACTAAACATTAGATTACCATTTTAAAAACTAAGAAGAAAAAAAAATAGGACTTACCCTAAAAATAAATCTCAAGAGCAACTTCAGCTTTATTTTCAAATCTGACTTAAAATACTAATTCGGATCTTAATGAAGGCCAGGGAATGTAGGCTTCCAAGACGCTTAAGCACTTTTGAAGTATTTACCTAAAAACTGACATACAGGGTTTGTTGCTTTACTTAGACATGAGCCAGGAAAACCTGTAAGAAGACATAGTCACAAAGTGCAAATATATTTAAACTAGACAAGAAAAAAATCTTTTCACACGGAAGCGTCCTTCTTTGAGGAAGAAAATTATTTTTCAATGTGCAAGGTCAGCTTTGCTCAAAAATAAATAACGTGAAAGAGGCAGAGGAGGGCAGGGGAAATTACTCTGTCTCAGAAGAAAAACAACAAACAGCAGTCACAAACTTCTCATGAACTCCGGGACTGCAGCGTTAACCAAGGTGATCTATTGCTACTCTCCTCACTTCTGCTCCAGCACGTCTTTCATTTCTTAGGCCTTTTTGCTTTAAAAGATTATATATTTGTAAGGGTAAACTATGTAAAATATGATCACTGATTATCCTATGGCTTTCTTGCACTGTACCCGTCAGTCTCAGATGGAGCATTTCTTGGGATTGCACAAGCAATCAATCCCCAATCAGCAAGTGCACATGCAGCATCTTATTTTAAGAAGGGTTACCTCCATTTTCGTTATTTGACAGAGTGATTGCATTTGTATTTGGTGGAAAGCTTGTGCAAAGAGATGGCTTTTCAGCTTGGCTTCAGTGTGAGCTCTTAGCTCCTAACACGGTGAAATTAATAGCTATTTTTACTTCATCTGGCAGGGAGTTCTGCAGTCTGTGTAGGGCTGCATCTCCTGCGACCACAGCGTTTCTCAGGTTTCCCAACAGTTTAATTGCTCTGTGCTACGTGCGGCGGCAGTTGCAGAGAGAAGGAGGTATCTCATAGAGCCAGAGCTCTGAGAATCAGCCAGCATTCTTGAAAGGTATTCTTTGTTCATAGTCTATTAGGGAAAAAAAATAATGTTTCAGAGGATAAAGAACCATAAGTAATAAAGAGCTTATGCTTAAAAAACTACAGTAAGTCTAATAAAATTAAATTAATGAAGCAAAGAAGTTTAAGGCCAAAATTCAGACAGCAAAAACTTGAGTATGAAGGAATGATTTGTTTAAGCAACTGCATCTTCATTGCTGACATGAAAGCTGTTATCCTCTTATTTCCAGAAAGAGAGAGAAAAGGAAAAGGGGAAAGAAGAATTGAGAAAGGAGGAAAGAAACAGGGACAACGGGACACGGACAAAGGGAAAAGACAAACAAATGAGTGTAACCTGGACAATCAGTGAAAATAAATGCTTGGTTTGTTTTTACTTTCCTCTCTTCCTGAATGAATTAATGAAACTGTTGAACTTCGGCCTCTTCTCCAGGCTAGAGCAGCAGTATCCCCCACAGCCCCCAGTGATGCCGATTGAACCTTCCAATGTGAGAACCCTGTGCGCTCCTTGGGCACGGCATTCCCTGGAGGGAATATGGGAGACAGTGTAGAGATTAAATTAAACTAGACTTGGATGGCAAGAAACACATTCTTCGTCCCTTGATAGTAAAGGTCAAGAGAGGTTGTTTTAAGCTTGGTTTCCTTCGTAGGTTTATAATGCCTTTCTCATTCCTAGGTTTATAATGCCTTTCTCATTCCTAGGTTTATAATGCCTTTCTCATTCCTTTTTTCTTCCGAGGACATTCTTGTTGCATGGGAGTCAACCAGTTTTTCTTTCTTAGCAAAGTAAAGCTGGTAACAAAATATAGGACGCTTGTTAGGAAAATAATCAAGAGCCTCTGAAGCACTTCTGAAGTCCTTTATGTCCTTTTAGCAAGCCTCATAGCTAATTTCAAGTATCTGATGAAAAAGAATGGGGCCATATGGTACCTAGCCTTCAAAATCAGCAGAAAAATCTTGCCATAGGAAAAATTTTCAAGTCGGAAATGAGTTTCCCTGGATTTCCTGTTTGCCCAATATTCAGAGGGACCCTCAGCAGTACGGCCACTAATAGCAGTAGCACAAGGATAGCGATTCTGCAGTGGCTGCTCTGCAGACAATGAGACAACTTGTTTTTAAAGTGGGGTTCCGAGAGCAGTTCCAGGTCATTTTCTTGCTTGCTGAGCTCTTCAGAGTTTGCGCTGTTTATGCTGTAGGTTAAATGGAACAAAAAAATACAAATGGAAGCCACAAAACTCATCAACTCAGCATTTTAAATCATCTAAGTGGTTCTAAGCCTGCTCTTTACCATGGGATCCAGGTATGCTTTTTCATGTTTCAGTGTTTCCAAAAAGATTAAACCATCGGAAGACCATAACACTTGAGTAGTTGATATAAGAAAATAATATTTCTTCAGAGAAGAAACAAGTTTTCTTCTTCAGAAATAAATTTGGATGGAATAAATAAAGGAGGAAAAGGATAGAGGGAAAAGTCCTTTTCTCCTTGGCAAAAGGATTAGTAGAGTTGGCAGCATAAGGACACAGAGTTGTATTTATCAAGTAAAGAGTTGGCACAAAGCGCACTCCTCCCACCTTCAAGAGCAAAGAGGCCACAGCAATTTCAAAGAACTTCTCTTGGGATACCGGGGATATAGACTTCACGGATTGAATAGCATCTGAAAGTACAATAATTTGAGACAAACTGAGATTATTTTCTTACATTGACATCTGCTTGGAGAATAACATGGAAAATCTAGAGCAAGGGTCACTTGGCCTTGCTTTGTTCGTGATAACGCTGCCAGCATCCAGTACCAAAACACTGTGTAATTTGCAGAGATTTGGCATTTTACATGCTGATTAATAAATTCAAAGGCTTGAACATGACAGCATATTGTAATGTAGTAACATAATATTGCACATTCAACCCTGGCATAAGTAGAGCCAACATTGGATTTCAATATACATACTTAATAATGAATGAATACTTCTGAATACATATGGGGCTGACTATATTCCAATCCAACTATATATGAAATGAAAAAAAAATCATGCTGCTCCTTTCTTGTTATTTTTATGAGGTCATGAAATAAATACATATTTTTCTTGCATAGTTAGATTTGTATTTTGGCAATAAGTGATTGCAAAGCAAGATAATCGGTCTTTAAAGGCCTGGCAGGCATGACATGTTAGTTAGCCTACTAAGTTAATGTAGTCAAGGCATTCTTTCAAAGACAGCAGAGCAACACTGGGATAAAAGGAAAGCAGTCAGAAGAAAGACCTGCTATAGTAACCCAATGTAGCCAAATAGTAATGGAGAGCACAAAACTGGTCAAGGTAACAATGGAGAGGGGAGCAGGGTAACCAAGCCTGCCTATGGAAAGAGTGGCAATTATCAGGTATGGCACTGGGGCCAGGCAAGTTGGGTGCGATTTCTTGATTCACTTTTGTCCTAATTCCCATCATTTGTTGGGGTGAATTGTTTAACTGATTACCCACCATTGCGTCTCAGAAATACCTCTTTTGTTGTCACCTAGAGAGTTAAAGTAAGTATCCAGGATATAAATCCTGATTGTAGAAGTCTCACAGGCAGTTCTTCTTAAAAAGGAGAATTTTCTTCCCAGAAAGAGGGACGCTTTCAGTTACCAGCCACAGGACTTTCCTTGGAGAGTCTAGCCCTTTTTTTCCTCTTCTATCTCTTACAAAATACCTGAGGAGACTGCTGTAAGAGCAGAAGTTGACCGTGGATGGCAAGACAGGACAATCCTTATGTTTCTCCATATAACTGGAGAGGTATAAAAGAAACAAACCTAAGCTAACTGTTCCTGTTCTTGCTCCACACACGGACCAGTTTCTGCTCAGAGTGAAAGTTTTTTCTAATAACAGAGTTGCTCTGTCAGTAGCAAACACGGGAGAACTAATCCAGTGCCATTTCCCATACAAGACCCAAGCTCATCCGTTTGTTCACATGCAGAGAGCTGGTGGAAGCAAAAGAGGACACCAGGCTGCATGGAGAGAGGAGTCGCTAATCCAGCCAGGAGAAGAGCATTTCATGTCACTCAGCAGCATCCCCAGGTTGGCTTTGATATGAAGCTTAAGGGTGCATGAGATGAACGTGGCGGGAAGGGATCCCTTGGCTCCATGTAGGATTCACCCTTGCTCTGCCCCACAAGGAAAGGGAATAGGAATGCATTAAGAGTCCCAGTTGCTTTCAGCTACGCTCTCCTTTCTGACCCCTTCACCAAGCAGTTCTGTGTAGCTCTCACTCCCTGCCTTTCAACATTTAAACTTGCTAATCCTGTTGCCAAAAGGAAAGACAAAAAAAAAATAATGCTGAGGTTGAAAGATGTTTAAACATAAGGAAGATTTTCAGGGCAGGCTGGATATTCCTACCACATGACATGGAGCACATACCATACCACAGCACACACACGATAAGCGTATTTTGTAATCTGCTTTGCAGAAATGTCCTGCTGTTTTTTTTGCCCCCCCCCTTTTTTTTTCCCCCCGAGGATTTTTTTTAGTTCAGCTCTTTCAAACATTTTCAAACATTGCTTTTTTTGAATGAGAATTTCAGCAGTTCAAGAGATAAATAAGTTTACGTCAAGAGGAGATAGGTGGAACAACTACAGGAGCCATCCAAGTCCTTAACAGTTAGTTAGGGGCACGCTTAAAATAGTCAGTGAGTGTCTGTATTTAAGCAGAGCTGCCTTCCCCAATGTAGAAGTTAACAGACGTACAAAATAAAGTCGTTTATATCCCACCAGCAAGAGAATGCAAAATGAAGTCGAAGGAGGTTCATCACGTCATAGTCATCAGCAATGAGAGAGTTTTTAATGCTTAACCTGATGAAACGTCACCTAACAGAACAACTAGTTACCAAGTGGCCAGAGCACTCGCCAGGGCTGTTCAGCTGGGACTGAGGACCTAAATCATCCTCCTAGAAGGCCCCTCTGGAGTCATGTTTTTAAAACACGTAGGTGTCTAGGGTTACAGATGGGCATCTGGATCTTTACCCAAGGTGTTCCTAACTGTCTAGGAGGTTTACGCAGCATTTTTATTGCAGCACACAGGCTGCTTTCTGCCATTCCCCCTTGAACTGTGGCAGCAGCCACATGCCCCTCTTAGAGATGAATGTCCTCCTCTTCCAGGCCCTGACTGCCCCTTCAAAGAGATGACAGCTCTTGCTTCGAGAGGCAAGAGAACAACTGCTTTTTTCTGATGCTGAATGATAGCACCGAGGGCAGTCCGCTTGGCTGGGGTAATATCCACCGAAATCCAGCTGCGCTCTCGCTTCTATTTCAACATCACATTCCCCCCAACTCCTCTTTGGTGGATTAAACTTGAAAGGCTTTGCAGGATACATGTCTGTTACTGTAATGTAAACAATAAATAACAATAGGAAAAAAACCCCACTGATTTATTGAAGGCTGTTCACTTCTATAAAGTAAATAATGGAAGTTCCAATTTAAGTGGACATTTTTACTGCCAAATAAATCTCTTTGCACAGATATAAGGGGGGCAGTGGCTTATCCATAGTACACAGAAAAGCAAAGTGAGTCAGAGAAATTCAGATACACTCACTTGCGCTATCAGACAAGACTGTTGATTGAGCAATGCTGTTTTATACCAAGCTAGGATTGCTTATATAATCACCTGCCACTGATCAATAAAAATGTACACAAAACATAGCAGAAATAAACAAATTGCTTCTGAGTAAACAGAACATAGCCAAGGATAAGGCAAAATTTCCAAGAAATTGATGTTTGTTTTGCCAGTGTAAGCAAAGCCAAGACCACCAGCCAAGACTTTTGAAATCATTAAAAATAGACACTAAATTTCTTATTTTGCTTCTAAATGAAAAAAAAATAAAAATAAAAATAAATAAATTAAAAAAAAAAAACTTTGGGACATCCAGCAGTTCTCTTGGACTCAGTGAGTCAGTGAGAAGTGGCTTTTTTAAACCTGGACCACTGACTTACTCCCACCTGATATCAGTACTCTAGAAATGCAGACACAAAGTAACCAGATCAGGACACTTGCTTATACAACAAGAGTAAAAAATCCTGTGCTTTTTAATGTGTGTCATGAGGACACTGGCCTGAGTTTTTCCAGTCATTTTGGGGGAATGTTCAACCCCAAAATTGAATTCCTCTAATATTCTCTGTTGGTTTTTGCACTGCGGTTTCTACACAGTGCTGTGGTAGTAACCGTACCCTTTCTTTGATCTTCATGGCAATCTTTCGGCAATCCAGAGGAAGGGGATTTGAAATCTACCTTCCTGAACCACCACCAGCTCCACCCTGTCCAGTTGTCCAGCCTCAGTGAATGAAATTAGTTCTTTTTAATCTAGTTTCCCCAAAAGCCAAAGTACATTTAACACACTCTGAAGTAACAGGAACAGCTGGGGGTGTATCTACAACATGAGAACCTGGTGCAGATTTGGAAATTTTTATGTATGGGAAATAATTTACACAACAACAGTGACTTTTGTCTCAAAGCAGAACCACACAAGCTGCTGCACATGATTCCTCATAGGTGAGATACCACAGCGCTGATTAGATTTCCATCTGAACTGATAGACAGACCTAGCAATTTTGTGAAATGTGATCTATCCCTCAGGCTCAGAGTGAACTTTATTGGGTCAAAACTGTAAAGCTCCAAATCTAGAATTTGTGGAAGAGGTTCAGAAAACTAAAAATCTTTTGTGATCCAACAAAATGAGAATGAGACAACTATGAGACAGAGCAAGGAAGAGGAAAAATATACATACAGCAATTGTTTATATCTGCTTTAATTGTCTTAATCTTACCTTCAAGTCTTGTTTTCTGTTAAGCATCTCCCTCAGAGGTTTCTTTTTATTTCCCTAAAAATTAGCAAAGAAATAATTAGAATTAGTCATTAGCCATGCACAAATACAATAGGTCTTTCTAAGCACGTAGTAGCTTTTTTAATTCTTGGTTGATCTCTTTCAAAAGCTCTCCCAATTTTGTGACTGCACACAAGAAATCCTGGTTTCTGTAGCCAAATCAACTGGATTGTTAACTTCTCTCTAGGTTTTCAGGAGGCTTTGAAGTCAGAGAGTCAGCGTGATGAAATTAAAATGCAATAGGACACTAGTTCACCGAGTACATGTATCAGCAAAAATCTGTTTTAAGATTTGAAACTGAAGTTAAAAGCACAATAAAGATACAAATTCCTGCTAATCTGAAACTTTCTCTTTCTCGCCTTGTCAGAAAAGCCCTTTCTGCCTGTAACCACAGTCCCTTATCTATCCTCTGGACTCTGCCAAAAGGAAGCTGACACCTCATCAGAAGATATCTAGGGAGAATGGTACTACTCGAACCCTGTCTCTATCTTCAGAATGATATTTTAGTCTTCAAGGGATGGCAACATCTCCAGAGACAGATGGATCGACAGAAAATGTAATTGAGCAGCTCATAAACAACATCTCTGTCTCATAACCAGCTCGCTGGTTTTCTGTTTCATGTGCTTGGATTTAAGGATTCTGCTGCAACTATATCTTGCTCTAATACCCGTGAATTTCATTTCCCAGGCTGTTACCCTGGAATTAGAACTGCTGTAAGAATCTATAATATATGGAGATAGGCATTCCTATCACTGCCAATAGCATTTTGCTTCTTGCATAACTTTACTCTGTTATACGTTACCTTTTCCACTTAGCAGACACTAAGGACTCCAGTCCTTCTAAGAAATCAAAGGAAAGTCAGCCATAACTGAGTCTAAGGAAGTTGACTCTATTATCTACTGCATGGTAGAAATCTGTTACACCGGTAGGACTCTGCAGTGTAAGACCTAGCAGACAGTAGTTATGGTGTAGTAAAAATATCTTTTTGCAATAAGAATATCTGTATATAGCCTTTCTTTCCTGTTTCCTTATTCCCTTTCTTTCAGATGGTTGTTTTTTTCCTCCTTACTCATTGCCTTTGACAACTTGCTATATCAGAATGTATCTTTTCACTGGTATCATCCCTCTGTTATGGCTCCTGATGCAAGAAAAATAGTTCAGCAGGAGAATAGGGAACGATCTTTTATTGTGCATGCCCACAGTCATTAAAAAATAATCTTCCCTTAAATACTTTGGAAAAACGAGACTCGGAGTTAGCAAACTATTTAAGCATGTGCTTACCTTTAAGTCTGTGGAAAGTCTTAAGAACATTAACTGGAGTGGTCATATGCCTGGAGTTAAGCGTGCCTAGAAATACTTCACTGGCTTCAGAGCCAAAACCTGTTTGCATTACAGGCTGGGAATAGCAGAAGATAAAGAACAAAGGCAACAGCTATTCAGAATTTGGACAAATATCTGTAAATACATTTTTGGTGTTACTAAGCTGATATTGGCTCTGCTCAGAATGCACCGACCAAACACACAGTCCTAATAATCACAGCTGAAAAACACAGACCTTGGATATTTATTGATTTAGACAAGATCACTCCTCACAGGAGAGAGAGCCTCTAGTTTTACAGACCTTTTAATTCCCCATACACCATTCCTTTCCCTTTTACAAATCTCCTGCCATGAAATTCTAATGCCCTCTTGAGACACCAGAAATCACGGATCTAACTTTGTAAATTATCCATCAGCCAAAAGGGGAAGCAACTCCCAAGACCCAAGGAGTTAAGCCCTTGTTATATTCTCCTCTACGTCATGCTTTTGTCCGGAGCAGAAAGCAACGGAGTCACTATGTGTCCCTGGAAACTGCAGCGTTATTCCAGTACAGATAATAGCTACATATTGTTGTTTTATTGCTGCTGTTGTTCTGCCATGTCCCCCAGCAAGGCATAGGTAGATAATAATATCTGATGAGTCTACTGGCCAAAAATGTCATTTCTTATTTCAAGAAAATTTACCATTCCATGCAAATGGAAGCAATTTCTGCAGTACAAAAAGTCCTTTCAGAGAATGCTGAACTGATTACTACTATGGAAAAGTGGAACTAATTACTATAGTGATATAACAACAACAACAAAAAAAAAAGGCATATTTCCCACATACACAGTCATTATGCACTTTCATTAAGAAGTGCAAACAAAATAATCAACTTCTCACCTACCTAACCTGTAAATACAGGCCTCTTTAGTGCCCCGAGGTATATACAAAAGCCTGGACAAAATTCTTCTGCCAGGGCTTGGTTGCTGCTCAGGAACTCCCCAGAAGAGCTGATTTACTCCCTCAGAATAACATGGATAGCGCAGACATTATCACTAGCGAAGACATTATTCACTAGGGAAGCCCTCGTGAGCCCTTCGCTCTGTGCTAAATCCCTTGGGAAACAGAGGCCGGGGGCTGCTCCAAGCACCTCGTGCTCCTGTTTTTTGAAGGAAGATGGTCAAGGCTGCAGGGTCAACTTTAATCTATCCCTCAGCAACCCCATCTGGACAGTCTTATCTGTAGGAACTTGGTTGTTCATTTATGTTTTCAACCACCATTTTTGACAGAGTTTCAGGCTTGTAACTTATTATTATTAGCACACGGGCAGGTCAGCGCACAGGTTTATTTGCTGTTAAGCGACATGCTGGGTTTAAAGTTTCCAAGGGGACTGTGAATATGTTGTTGAAGTAAGTAGAAAGTTGAATTCCTGAAGGTAAAAGATTATGATGGGACCACTGTCAAAGCAAGTCATATTGTACTCAGAGAGCCCTCTTAACATTGTTAAGCAAAGGCACATACTTCATATGCCAGTGATTCTAAAGGTTCCCTTTTTAAGGATGCTTTGGGGGCTACTCAGTGCCACAGAACACGGATCCCTGTCTAGGGAACAACAGGACACAAGCAAGCACTGAACTTTGAGAAACCTATGATCCATCCAGAAAATTCCCCTTGTGAAAGGTGGAAGCTGGGGTCAGGAAAAAGAGGAAGGAGAAGGGGGAAAACGAGAATACACCCACAAGAGCCACACACTTCCTGCAGGCTGTTAGGAAGCAAATAAATTCTTCAGCCACGCGCAGAGGGAGCGAGACCGAAGGCCCGAGGCTGTGGCCTTGACGGGAATGCTTGGAAGGGAAGCTCTCTGTTATATCTGGAATGTCCATCAGATCCCAGGCTGTTGACAGCTTCACCAAGGGAAACACTCACTGCAACAACTGCAGCCCATGTTAGCTGCGTATGCTGTAGGCACACAGCCTCCTGCACACTGCAGCTCAGAAAATTATTCCTGAGGGAATAAAAAATTACAGATTCGCCTGCAGAATTTATCCCCTTGCTTGCTTTCATCTCGGGCAGAGCACTGAAAAGTCTGGAAAGAGATCGATGTCTGTTACACAGGGATTTACACATTTCATCCAGACAATTGACTTGAATTTCAAGCACGAGGCCAGAATCGATCATTTATCAAGTTAATCTTCATGATGTATTTAGTATCTAACGTCTGCAGAGCCCTGGGTGGAGGGGAGGACACCTGTTAAGAATCAAGCAACAGAGAGGTATGTGGTAGACTGAAATTATTAATATTGGCCCCAATCCTGCAAATGTTTAGCATCTGCTGAGTACGAGGGCGAGCAAAGCTGCAAGTTGCGCAGCCTGGTCGAGGTCTGGTCTGCGCCTATGTTTTAAGCCTGGACCACCTTCTTAGTTCCTTCAAAGGATTAAATGCTCAGCAGGTCCTAGGGCTTGTCTCCCCATGAAGCAAAGGGGCAGCAAGGGAAGGCAGCTTGATGGCAGCATTAACTTGAATCCACAGGTCATGCAGCAGCTTCGCTTCAGCACCAGCGCCTCCATGCTCGGCCTTCACCAAGAAACTTCGTTTTGTCACTTCTCCTAGTGCTTCTGACAAAAGCAAGTTTAAAAAAAAAAATCAACAAAAATACCACAGATCAGACCTCTCTCCACCCTCAAATAGGAGGTTGCTTTTTAAATCATGAGATTTTTCCAGCCAGTTGAGACTTAGAATCTTTCATGAATGTGTGAAAGGCTATTTTTTCAGGTCATGTACTGATTTCAGCAGCACTTGGTAAAACTGTGAAGCTTCTGATCAAAACTGAAGCCTTATTAAGTCAGCATCTTTAAAATTAAATTATTCATTTTGCAGTTGAAATTCTGCATCTTAAATTTCAAAGCTAATCAATTGTCAGTGTTTCTTTTTGGCCCTAAATCGAAGTACAATTAATATAGAAAATCCTCAAAACTCTTTAAAAACTCATGCTGACTTTCAGTAAATCCTACGCTCCTAAATCTCTTGGGCATTTTTTCAAAACGTTGCCCATTTTGTAAGAGAACCACTGTAGCTTGCAACATTTGCTTTGCCTTTCCACCTATGATTTGATAGCCTTTCCTATGCGTATCATCTAATATCGTTTTCGCAGGGTCTCTTACCTAAATCATTTTAGCTGCCAAAGCGAGCGAGCTGCCAGTTCCTCAAAGCAAAGTGTCCTGACTGAACCATCATTGATCTAGAAGAGTGCACCTACATGCCACTTTCTTACACACATCAGCGGCTGCCGCCAGATAGGTGCTGAATTGCACCAATACTACAAGCAAGGGAGGAGAAAAAACACCCTTTTTGTCTCTAATATTAAACTCTGCATCTTCTTTCTCTCTCGCCACAGATTTCAGCTCCTTTAATTTGATGACCATTTGCAAAACCAGTCAGAGGAGGAAAGAGAAACCAGGGGAAAAATATTTTTCAACCAGCATTCAAGAGCAGATGCAGGAATAGAGAGGATTGTTGAATTATAGAAGAAAAAGACAAAAGCTGCAGAGGACCAAACCTGTACATTTGAATGTGAGTGCATATATGTATATGTATATGTATATGCACACACACACACTTTTTAAACTCTCTGGAGTTTGCTCTGAATTGCTAATCATTAAAAAGAAAGGGGTGGGGACAAGGGGGAAAAAGAATGACATCAGAGTGAAAATTCACACACCTGGTAGCAGGAAAATTAAACCCTATTTTGCCCACGTGTTCTCAGGATCAGTTTTTATCTCAAAATGGGAAAAAAAAACACATAGGATCTTCATTAAATATTAGTAATTCGGAAAAAAAAAAGGGGGAGTAACGTGAGCTACATCAGGCAGAGCTCATGACGCGCCCGTGTCCCGATTCCCGCCGCGCGGCCCGAACGGAGCGGCGCGCAGCAGAGGGCAGAGGCCGAGCGCGGGGGCAGCGCCCGGGGAGCCCCTCAGCGCGACACGAGCACAGAGCTGCGGCCTCCACCACCCGCGAGAGGCCTGTCAGCAGCTCGGCCAGGATCCCACGCGGCACCGTCTCCGAGGGGCAGCATCCTGGGATCCCTACAGCGCGACGCGAGCGCGCGGAGCTGCGGTGCCCGTGAGGGGCCTGTCAGCAGCTCGGCCAGGATCCCACGCGGCACCGACTCCTGTTTCACTGCAGCCTGTGCCCCGAGACAGGAGCACAGATCCACATATCCTGGGAAGGGGCAGCTCTGTGAGCAAGAGGGCTCTCCAGGAGCCCCGCTATCTCCTGAGCATTTATTTTTTACTTATCAGCACAGGGCTTATATGTGGAGAACGCTTCCAAACTACTGAAAAGTTAAATATAAGCAGGAGCTTTCAGAAACAGGTAGACTAACACTGGGTTATGCCTTAAAGGGCTACATCTAGTGCTAGATAGACGTGAAGATAAAATACCAATAGTTATTTGCTAAATTGGCTCAAGCCACGCTAAACCTCTGCAAAATCCTCTCGTGACATCCGAGCGCAGTCTTTCATTCTCCCATGAAACCTGAACTTAGCCAAGCACCAAACCAGGCTTTGATGAGCCAGGATTTCCTGCAAGAGAAATAACTGGGATGTAGTGTCCTTTTCAGGAAAAATTAATTATCGAGTTATCCTCTGAAACATAACCCCTCCAGGAGGGGAGCCCTCAGTTACCCGGTTCTGATCACAGAAGTTACTGAGGACAGAAGAAAGAGCCTCTACTATTAGATGAGATTGGTTGGGTCTTCTATTCTGGTGTGGAGTTAATGGTGTTGAACAGGAGAAATCTGGCCCCCAGTGAGGAATGTCTGTACTCCTAGAATAACTAGTTAAAACCTTACAATATACAGACACACTGCCTTTGTTCTGGTTTTACACAACTCCTAGAACAATTGGGAAAGAGCCTGTAAGAGGCCTAACATCATGCAAGTAATAAATCATAATCCATATTTTATTTTGCAGAGTAAAGGGACCAGGACATAAACTGAAGAATTTTGAGTTGTGTGTATAATAAACAATGAGGAGGTTTCATCAGAAAGGAAAAAAAAAATTAAACACCATCTGTTTGCTGGATGAGACACTTCATAAAAGTGTTTGTGGATGGTCTTGCAGCCCAGTTTATTCATACTGAGACAAGGGGACTACTCAGCCTGGACATATGAACAGAAGTGAAAGCAACATTTTGTTCTTTTATTGAAGCTTATGTTCCTACAGAACCAGCAAAGATTTGAGATTGTAACACATGTTTCAGTGAATCTCTTCTGATTCTTAATGAACTCAAACATGCTGTATTTTCTGTCACATTTTCAGTTTCTCCTTGATCATTTCAGCATAATTAAGATGGCTTTACAGAATCCCAGCTCTTTAGATCCTGGTACCCAACTCCTCTTGAGCCATTCAAGAACTAAGACAAGGAGGAAGAGATTTTCTCACATGGGATGAATTAAGGGATATCTCCTGATGGACAAGTCAGGCAAGGCAGAGAGAGGAGCAGCTGGGCAATTCCATGCTTATCTAAATGCAGCCCTAATCAGGGCTGTTCCCAGCATATTGGCAGAGTCATTTTAATGCAGCAGCAGAGGAATTTTGGCCTCAGAGAGTCTGTATCAGATGGCTGTATCATTTTTAACCTCTTTCTACTGCCCTTTTGGCCCTTCTGTTGACTTCTCTGACCATCACTTACATTGTGTCAGTTACGACAATCAACTGTGTTGAAAGAAATGGGGTTACAGCAGCACGAACTGCACTTCCACTGTAAATATGATGCTGTCTGTGGAAGAGAATGTCACCTGTTCATCTCCCCCGTTCCCAAGGCCGGAAGGACTAGCACTCTCCCACTGAGCAAAGCAAAACCTACAGCTCAAAGTTTTCTGGAGAAAAGTGTGGCAGGGAACCAAGCCAAAACTCCTAGGCATGAAAAGATGAGTTCGACAACTCTGAATAACATTCTCTCCAATACATGTTAAAATAATTGCCTTATGATTGTTAATATCAACAGACATGCACAGCTTTGCAATCCCACAGAGTGTCTTTAAAACGCTAGCAAATACCAGTCAAGCCTAAGAGGATCCCATATCCCCAAGGGAAGCACAAAGACATGGAGAGGCAGCATTTGCAACAGCCGACTTGAAATCCAGAGTGTCCTACTTGAATCAAGTAAGTTCTGCTATCCAGCAAAATTGAGCACTTATAGCTCCCACCAATAGCTAGGAGGAGTCCTTGAGATCTGTAAAAATTAGGGTTCCAGACTTATCCAGAAGCTGTCCTTGAAGCACAACTCCTTTTCTCCAAGCAAGGTTGTTGAACGCACATCAGGGCTGAGCAGACAACATCAGAGAAGCCCCAGGTCACAAGTTCTCATTGTGAGAAGCCTGTTGGAGACCCCTCTACAGCTGAGCTTTACAAGCATCACGATACATCCTTCCTTCAGCTATCAGGCATTCTTATGCTTTATTCTAAGCTTACCTGTAAACAATTGGCCAGCAGAGCAAGTGGTTCCTCTCTGAGCGCGGCTGCATTCGGAGCACAGGGACAGCAGAGATAAACTACAGATAAATTACATCATCTCCTTCATTGCCATTTCCACTCTATGGCAATAAAAAAATTACATGAAAAAGATTTAGAGGCTTGGGTACTCAATTATTCCTCCTTTGATAAGGAAACACACAAACAGTGATCTGCAGATCAAAATTAGATCCCTAGGACCAGAGTGTACTGAGAATAAATACAAAGATGTTCTTTAAAAGTTAATCTCTCAGAAGCCTTAAAACAACATGATACTCAAGGTGCAGATTGCTCTACATTGCTGCTTAAGCGTGCTTTGTTATGCAGTTATGCTGTAACAATGCAGAGGAATTTTTTAATTCAGTTAAAAGGTTAAAAACTATCTTAAGTCATAAAAACAGCACGATACTAGGGCATGAAATTAGAAGCTGTAAGAATCAGATTCTCAGACAAATAATATCATTATAATTACAGTTTCTAAAACACATCTATTTTATGAAAACCTAGCATAACATTTTTTATTAAATCAACCATGGCATCACACATTTCTGAATAAATGTATTCAGATGTCCAGAGCAACCCTCCTAATTAAAGGAAGCAAACCTTGCCATTAAATTGACCTGGAAAGGAAGCCAGTCGCAACCACTGCCCTCTGACGACAGCTCAGCAACTTCTGGACAAGCAGTTTTCCTGCAGCTCAACATCTTTAAAATGCTCCCCTCCATTTGCTGTAACAAATGATCGAGGCACTAGGCAGGCGGTCTCGCCCCTGCACAGACCCCGCTCAGCTTGGGAGCTCCTGATCACAGCTGGCATAAAAGCAGGAGAGTTGGTTTGCTCAGGTCCAAGCCTGGTGGAGACCATGACAGAAGAGCAGTAGCTCTTCCAAGACCCTTCTGACTGACAGCTCCTTCCCTCATGTGGTGGCTACTCCTTGGAAGACCCTCAATAACCACAAGTCAGTTGAAAGAAGAGGAGGGGAAAAATTAATACACATTCCTTATACCTTTCCTGTGATCTTTGGTGCTGAGATCTTGGCCATCCTTGATATTTCACCTTAATTAAGCTCTAATCCTACAAAGCGTTGAGTTTATTAAATATCTTTCAGATTGGTTCTTCAGACACTCATTGATTATAGGAGCTCCTATGGAAACATTTTGAATCAAGATCTATGTGTTGAATCCAAGATTTTTTTTGCCTTTTTTGTAGTGTTTCTTTCAATCATCCAGCATGATTCTATGAGGCCATAACAGGGCTTTGGTTTGATGTTGCTTTTAATTGAAATACCTGGTTCCCATACTACCTTCTCACTGTAAACTTCTCCGGGGGAGCAATCCTAACTAAGGAATAAGTAAGGAGCTTTATGTAGGCATATCTATGCCTAGAATATGCCTTTAGGTAGGCATATTCTAGAGGCTTTAACTCACATATATGATCAATATTACTCCAGGTGGTCACTTGCGTCCAGTTACAAAAATACAAACAAATTTTAAATCAGCAAATTAATAATTCTTATATTTACACTTTAGAAATATGTATCTTGAACATGCTCAAGTTTCTTTTAATCGGACCTTTTTAAAACTTAGGGATGTGTAAAATACTTACAGACCTATCCCATCCCTCATAGCTTTCCCCCCACCACCATAGAGATTGCTCTTCAGGAAACAACCACTAACTATTGAGAGAACACACACTGCTAGAATCTGGGTTGTCAGGTAAATGCATAAATCTAGAAAGTGCTCAAATATTCATTGTATTCTGCTATCTACTTAGATAAAAGGCAACAAGGAAAAAGTGCAGAGGAACTTACTTTCCTCAGAACTACAGAACAGTTAAGGTTGGAAGGGACATCTAGAGATCATCAAGTCCAACCCCCTCATCCCGCAGGGACACCCAGAGCACGGGGCACAGGGTGGCATCCAGGCAGGCTGGGAAGATCTCCAGAGAAGGAGACTCCACAGCCTCTCCGTGCAGCCTTTTTTTAAATGACAGATCATTTTCTCCCTTCAAGGCTCTTATGAAAAAACTTTCTGTCTTGAGTTATTACTGATGACTGCCCTTCAACTCACCTTCAAAGTCCGTGGTATTTTTTTGGTCTTGTCTTACTTAACTAGGATATTTATTGGTAATCAGCATGAATTGTCCCAAGGCATTTCTCAAAAAAACAGCAAACACATAACTGAAAAAAAGGCAAATATTGCCTTCTTTCAAAACCAAAAGTGCATACGCATAATGCAAAAAATATATTAAGTAATCCAGTGTAATCTGGATAATTATCTCAAATGCCTACTCCTAAACCCTGAATGTGTCAGCCTACAAATCCACTTCCTATGATTTTCGATCTGCAAGATCTGCAAGTAATTTTGTCTTGTTTTCACAAAGCGCAAAGACATTCCATTTGTTTACACTAGAGACAAATTTTACTCAATTGACGCAATTCCATTGATTAAATAATAGCTTTCTTCCTCATTTTAGGCAATTTCAGCCTTATATCATGACATAAAAGAGGCAAGTGATTGTCATCTGTGTGCATATTGTGTGACGGACAGATTATCAGCTATGAGGCTTACTGCCTAATGACAGGACCTTTTCAATGGCTGGTTTAGGTCTGAGTGCTCATAACTTGTTCTGAAAACTAGGCAGATGATTAAATAAGTCAACAAAGGGTCAACCGTAGGCCAACTACAGGTGATGTAACTGCAGAGACCTCAAGCAGGTCAAGTGAGGGGGAAAAAAAAGCAGCTATAATTTGTCCAACTCGTGCATTAAGAGCACTGCTGAAGAACAGCTTCTGTTTATCTGCTGTTGTTATAATTTATACTCTTTCTTTAACAAGATTATTGGGTCTGCTTTACAGCTTTAAGGAAAGAAAGCCCACAAGAGTCCACACATTTAGACCTTTTAGCATAACATCTTGTCTGAGGGCACAGCAGAGAATTGACTGCCCTGTTTGGAAGAAAAGAAAGTAAAATCCTTGGCATTTCAGGCAAATAAAGCACAATTAGAAGAGTTTTACAACATTAGAGGCATTCGCCCCATATTTGCTTGCACAGTGCTAACCTCAGTACCACTGAGCAAAGGAGCAGAAGGGGTGCAAGCCCACATGGGATCCGCACCTGGCCATCATCATCATCACCTCAAGGACCTATCCAACAAGGTAGGGCCATTTCAAACCTTATTTCCATGAAGCGCCAGTGACATCTAGTGGGCAGTTTTCCTGACGTTACCTTCCCATCAGCGCCTAACTGGCATCTCCACAGCTTATTTGGGGGAGACCACAGAGCAAGGCGCAGACGCTCAAGGTGTATCCAGAAGAAACGTCCCAGCCAACCTGCAATAGGCTATTCCGAAAGGAAAAGCACAGAGCCCCATTTCCCATTTTCAGGAATCGTTCCAAAAATAGCCTACTCAAAACAGACAACACACACTGAAGACTTCAGCCCCAAAGCCCAAGCTTGGCAGCGATGCACACAGCAGCAGTAGGGATCTCATAGGGCAGAAGTATCAGGCAATTGCAGCTCTAAGCAAGACCTAACACTGTACACAGGCAAACGTGGCCAGCGGCAGCTAATCCCTTCCTAAATAACACATTGCAAGTGATATTTCATCGCTTAAAACGTAGCATGGAATTGTTTGGTTTTCAGGCATAATTTTAAACTCTAAAAGCATCTAAAAAGCTATACAAACTACAGTCATTTCTTTTCTAAATAATCAATTTTCTTATTTAGAAAATCTTAGGAAGATTCTATATAAACACTTTATAGGCATTCCTGAAATGTTCTTGAAAAATGCAAGCTTTTCTAAGCCAGGATCCAGAGCTTAGGCGCTTTCTGCTGCTGCTGCGTGTGCTTCACACCGCACAGCAACATCTGCAAGCAGTTAATTTGCAAAATGGGAGACTGTCACCACAAAATGTAGACCTTTTAAAATAAACACAAGAAAAATATTACCAAGCAAAAATAAAACTGCATAATAAATATAAGTGGGTGGTAGCTGCACGCTGATATAGTGGATTTTATAAAAGATCAAACAAGGCACCCTACTGAAACAGAGCACCACAGTGGCACTTTCAAGGGACTGCTCTCATCAGGCTCAGATCCAGATTCCTCCACCTCTCACGCCATTATTTTTTCTGTAAAAAATGTGCTAATTATCTTTATTTTCATAGGATGGTAATATTAAAAATATAAACCTTAAAAGCTAAATTTCCAAAGTACTCTGTCAGCAAGAAACACTTGATCTTTCCTCTTTATGAGCTCTAGCTACAAGCAAGCAGGGATATCCAGTCCTGGTATTAGAAGAAATATGGTGTGAAAGCAAACTCTGAGCAATGATACTGGTCTTCAGTGGGAGCACAGTGTTTCTGACAGGCAAACCCACTTATGAATAGCAAATCACAAAGGTTTCATTTAGGTCTTTATATTCTTCAATATGAATAAAAAAAAAAAAAAAAGAATAATTCTGCAATTTAAAAAAGTACACAAGCATAGAAGTGAATAATTAATGTGAGCTACTTACACTTGGCTCTAACAGTTCAAACTTGCTGAGGGCAAGCATATCGTGAAGCTTTAGGGGGAAGAGTTTTAACTCGCTTTTTCCCAAAAAAAAAATGGGAATCACACCAAAAAGAAAATCTCTTAAAAAAAAAAAATTGGTTCTCAGCTTGAGGTCTTATAGTGTTTTTTTACACCAGTAAATCTGAAAGTCCTCACTGAAGCTAGTGCAAAGCCTTGCATTGCTTACGGCGGGCAGGATTAGAGCTCCCACCAAAGACTGATGCTGCTGGGGAAGATTTTCAACTCCCCAACTTCTTCCCATAGTCGTGGGCTGCCTATTAACCGTTCATGGGCTTTAAAATCTGCATTGTTCTCCTGGCTTGGAAGTGCAAAATGAATTCAGAGAAAGTCACCCCGACTCCAGCACTGAGTGTTGCTTTTGGCCTTCAAACTTGCCTCTGAGCAGTACTCAGGAGCTGTTCCTCCTGCAGAGCGAGACCCCGCATGATGTTTCCAGCAGTTCTCACCTCTCACAAGCCCATCTGAAAGCACTGGAGACTTTCAGCATCGCTGTCACAGCCTTATTCCTCTCTTAGCTGTGGTTTGCACCATTGCCTCACCTCATGGGGCTAAGCTAAAAAAGAAGAACTAGTTTATATATCTATTTTATCTCCATACAAATCATGGTTTGGAAATATGTTTGATCCACGGTGCCTAGGAAATAATGTGGAATAATGAAGTACAATAGCTGTCCATTCACAGAGTGCTATTGGCCCTGGCCCTTGGCAAGGCTGAGCTAGTCACTTAGGTGCAAGGTTAACATGAGCAGAGAGGAGCTCTTCTGTGGTGGAAGAGGCATTTCTGACATTCCTGCAGGGAGAGCGCCCCGTCTCCTGAGTTTTCTGGCTCCCTGGGCCTGCCAGGAGCAACAGGAAACAGCATCCCCATACAGCAAAAAAAATGACTTTTGCAGGCAATTGAACCTACATCAACTGATAGTGCTCAGGTCAGATGTCAAAGGAGAAATGGTGCCAGAACCGTGATATATGGCTGGCACGAAAAGGCTTGGGCGTCACCATCACCTTCCATCTGAAGATATCAAAGGCAAAGCCGGCCAAGAACAGATAACATCCACTCACACTCGGAGGAAAAGGAATTCCATCGCTTTCATATATTTTTATCTCCAAGGTAGTCCATGAATTAACCCTTGTAGAGCTTGCAAGTATGGGAATTCAACATATATTTGGTTAGCATCATGCTGTAAGTAGGAAAGCAGAGAAATGAGATTTTGAAGGGCATTATCACGTGTTATGTTCAGTGAACATTTCTGCAACTGCCCCCAAAAGGATACACCAGCCTAGGGCTCCTCTTTGTTCAACACGGGTAGATCTAACAGCAAAAAATCTTCCCTTGCTATCAGGGAAAGCTTCCAATGCCATCCCCCCTGCCCCAGTGCGGTCTTTAAATATCCCAGAAAATCTCGGTTACTGCAGCCTCAGTTAACCACATCAGAGCCACCGTTCCCTGCTCCTGCTTATCCCTTGCCCCTAAGGTAACTACTTATCCATCATCATCCGTTCACTGCCACTTCAGGAGAGGTCAGAGTACAACGTTCCCCCAGCGCTTGGGATGTTTACACATGGGAATAACTCCCTGCTGTCAAAGGAATGAAACTGGATTAGAAGTCACTTGGCTGAGACTCTTGTGTTCATGACAGCAATGGTTTTAAGACAGCTCCACAGATGGAGTGTGGAATCCATGCTGGGATTATACCTGTAATCCATAGGAATCACAGGTTGGGGACAGTACATATTTTGGCACTTTCAATGGATGTTCTTACTACACTTTTACTACTACAAAATAAATTTAATGAGACAGTTGATTATTAATCCTCTAAGTGCTGGACTCTCTGTGATTGGGAGTGGGCATCTCGCCTCCCTACTGAGAATGGGGAGTCTTCTCACTAGAGTCAAGTAAATCCCTGGTGCTTTAGCTGATTTAGCAACCTACAGCTCCAGATCCTCTGTTCCTATCCCTGAACCGCACTGTTTCTCCAGTGACTGCTCTCCTGCCGTTGCATCTTATCTTTCCCATCTCTCTGCCATTATTCAAAGCTTCCAGTTCTCCTCAGAGGAGGTGTTTGAAATCCTGGTACTTAGGGAGCCTGTTTGGAACTTGGGAGGGCGACTAAGGAGGCACACAAAGTCACTGTTAACTTCCGCTTGTACATTTGATTTGCTGTTCAGATTCCAGAGCTCGTTTTACGTCTGTTGCTGAGCGTCTGTCATCACTTCTGCTCAGAAGCCCAGCAGGGACCCCAAACAAAACCAGCCTTCCAATGGGAAAGGTTTCTTCCTTCACAAGTTTGAGTGGCAAAGTCTCAGAGTGCAACATCACATGTCACAGTCCAAACTAGAAAAAAAAAAGGCAAACAAAACCCAGCTTTTCCATCCACCCATCTTTGCCGTGAGCCCAAACTCTCCCCAATTTATGGCAAGCACCCTGGAAAACAGGATTTTCCCAAATTAAAAGACCGCATGTCCAAACCACAATTCTTTTCTAGAGAAAATCATAACAAGTTCCCCATGTTCATAGTCTCCTCTAGTGGGAACAAGAAATTCCTACCTACCCTTTTTGCCAGAATCCTATGAGAAGGACAAACCAGGAGCAGCTTCAGCGCCTGCGTGGCACTACCCCCTAGAAGTCACTGCTACCACTGACCTACCAGCAACCACCTGGAGGTCACAAATCTTGCGTTGGTGCCTGCGAGTCCGCAGGGCAGGAACCAGCCACGTGGCCGCTCTTCCTTTCAGAGATTCCCCTCAGTTTGGGACATGCACCTTGGATGGTCCGAGCACCGCGGTGCCCACATCGCAGCCCCGACACCCACACGGAGCAGAGGACACAAGAGCCACAGGCAGGTGGCTCATCAGGCCAACAGGTAAGAGACAATTCCTACCTGCTCAGGCTCTGTTGCAGCTCTGGGAAGACAGAGGTAATCCCCCAAAGACCGCTCATTTTCCCAGAAATCTAAACCTATTGGGGAGCTCTTTCCAGAAGCTATTCCAATCAGCTGCCATTAATAGTACATTTTTCCTTTTGGACAATACTTGAGCTTGCCACCTTACATTGTGTCTAGGAATTATCAAAATAGACCTCAGCTTCATAATTACAGTGGTTTCTTTGCAACAATCTGAGACTGTCTCAGGAGAGCTTCTTTTTCAGGGAAACATGATATTCTTCTGTGAGTTCCTAATCCATTCATACTAAAAACTTCTGGGAATTTTTCAGTGTGCTTGGGTTAGATCTAGCAGGAAAGTAGCTACAGATCTTATCTCATCCTTCATACGACATGACCTTGTTGCTTCTTTTCATCAGGGGTTTTAAGATCACGTTATTTGGGATAACATTAAGAATTACGAGATTATTTTAGATTTTCAGATACATTTTACATTGACTAATTTATCCTGTCTTCTTTTTCACAAATGCCTGATGTAATAACATTTGAGAGAGTGAGTTTGTAAGATTCAAACAGTATTGAGCTTCCACCTAATCCTTAGTGTTTGAGGCCTTGTGGAAACTCAGCCTGATCTGCAGCCGAGTCTTACCAATCTCTGCCCCCAGACACATGATGGTCCATTTAAAGTGCTGGCAAAGGGTCTGGTTAGCAGACCCGTGGAGGGAAAGTTGATGAACGAGTATTAGGCACACAGAGCTGTTCATGTAGAGCGAATCTGGCTGCCACGTGTGCCCAGAAGCAGCTCTGCCTCCGAATACGCTGAAAAGCTCTGTCACCACAAGTCAGACGCACCCTTCGTGTTTTTCATAAGGCTCCAGAGGAAATTAATGCTGGTTCTTCAGGGTTATAGCTTTTGTATGATAAAAAACCCCTACACCAGCTGTATCATATGGAAAACAGAAACAGATCAGCATAGAGACAGGTAACACAATCCACATGCAACTGATAACTCTAGTACAGGTCTGATGTTCCGCGTGGGACAGACTGATGGACGAGGCCCAAGTTTGCCTCCTGAAAACATCCAGCATCAGGGGGAGAAATGAAAGCAACAGAGAAACACACAGACTTACAGTGGTGGAAGGTGAGCTATAAAAACACAATAATTGTTAGTGTAAGAGCAGAGAGGCTTTCCTGGACCAAAGCTGAGCGCGAGGAGGCAGAACCCTCGCGGACAGAGCTGCTGGTAATTGGGACACACAACTACCTCCCTCCACTCGTGTGGACATGGAGGGGAGGCTCTTCCCAAGGAGCCTGTGACCCAGGCCTCACCACCCGCTCTTCCTCATCACCTGCAGTTACTCTCCTAACACAGATGGAGCACTCAAGGTCCTGGCAGGCAGGACAGATGAAAACCCTGATGTCATCTCTGGTTTAGAGGAGCAGAGATGACAGACAACATTGGGAAAGCGACCTGCCCTTCGCCTTTCCGGGCGTCTTTCCCATGGCCTGGATTGAAGTCTAAGTTTCCTGAATGATAAAACAAAACTGAGAGCTGCACCAAAGGCTCACAGCAAAGTCGCTGCTTGGAAGAGCAGCTACAAATATGTTGGATTCCAGCCACACGTTCCAATTCAGTGTTTAATGTAACGCACAGGACTTAAGTTCAACAGTTAAAAGGCTTTTGCTGAATCAATCTGAAAAATCTCTCAGCGTTTGTAGTAAAGTCCCCTTTTTAATTTATGCTGGGACATGCATGACAAATCTGCAGGTATTGGAGATTTTCCACCAGTTGCTGAGTGGTTTGGCCCCAATTTTGTGGTGGATATCCAAGAACAGCAGCACGCACCCCACCCTTGTCAGGGCTGCCAGTTTTTCGCCCAGGATGGAAAGGTAAGGCTCCCACTTAATAAGTTGATTGGATTCTTAATAAATGCTCAGATGAGACACAGATATAAAAGCCTGGAGGTCACTCCCACAGTGTTAAACCAATATAAAACTGAAATGAGGCGGTGATGAGTCAAACCCAAGACATACCAATCCACAAACCTAACAACTTGATTCTTGACACATTGCACATAAGACTAGTAAAAAGATCAAAGTGAAGGCTCCAGCTAGTATTTTGAGTGATTCATCCCTCTACCTTTTAGGACTTATGTACAGACCCTTTCTGTGGAATAAAACAAGACTGATTGACTATATAGATGGAGACAGGCAGGGTGTATTAGATGGGAAGAGAGTGTGTGCCTGGGGGAGGAAGGGAGGGCTATAACAAAATTCATTCTCTACTCAAAATTCAGCAACCAATTTTTCAGTGATTACCTGTAGCAGCAGCTTTTGCAAATTCACCCTTGGCTGACACGTTGCAAATACTCTAGTAGAGCTGAGCAGACTTTGTCCTTGTCTATACATACATTCTCTTAAGAATCCGTCATTTCCTGCATAGCCTAATTTGCTGCTTTTATTATCTCTGCGTTTGTCTCATCAGAAGAATTCTTCTCTTAACGTGGTTTCATATCAAAGCAAGTTCTATCTTCATTAACACACAATTCATCACAAGGAGAATGAAGATTTATGGCATCTTGTCTTCCTGAACCAGGAAACAGGCTACCAACACAGCCCAGCACGGCTGCAACCAGTAGCTGGAATTAATTGTCCCATGACATGACAAAGGTCTCCACCGCAGAGGAGAGCCCATACTTGGCCAAATTTAGAAATCATGGAAGTATAATTTTTACACAGCCAAACTATTTTGTCAATTAAAAAGAAAAAAAAAAAAAAAAAAAGATAATGGCCGGGATCTGGGGTTTTACTCTTTCAAATGAGAACTGCATTATTGTTGTCAGATGTTAGAGGGATACTCCCATACTTACCTTGATTTTTGGCAAGATTTTGAATCTTCTCCCACATGGATGGCAAAAGAAACCTGGCTTGGTGATGAGGACTAGAGCAAGTAGCAGCTTTATTCTTCTCTGCTCTCTTCTTTCCTGAGCATACTCATATATTTGGGAGACAAATGAAAGAGCAAAAATATTATCAAAGAAGATTACAGTGCCATTGCCAACTTCTCTTTGTTTTTCCTGACTGGCCAAGTATCAGGATCTGATGGGAGCATCAGAGCTTGTCAGGTGGACAAGGGAATGCATCTCCAGAAGGAGCTCCAGCACCAGACAGTGGGAAAACCAGGGAACCTGCTGGCTACTGCTGCCTCAAAACTGCCATTTTCTGTGGAAATGAATCCACTGAGTAGAGATGAAAGAAAGTAATTCAAGGGAAAAAAAAAAGGAAAAAAAATATTTAGACTTTTGATTTCTAAGTTCCTTAAGTCTCCCTCTCACCAAAGATAGGGGGAAAAATAAAACCCTACAACAACAACAAAAACACACTGACAACCTCAGAAGCAGAACCTTGACTCAGAGTGGGGACGAAGCAGTTCAGACTGCCCCACTGAAACTAAAAACAACGGACCAGATTTAGGCCAAGCCTGATGCTTGCTTTTCTGGCTCAGAGAGGCATTACCCGTGGCATCTAGGAATAAAGCATTCTGCCTGGAAAGGAACAGGAAAGACATAGAAACAAACCTTGCATGGGAATCCCCAGTGCTGTTTCTCCCTGTTTAACAGCCTGGAAACCCTGCGGTGACTTTGGCTGCCTTTCCTCAACTCCGGCTGCACTATGAGCTGGGATGCCCCAGCCTGCTACAGCTGTGGCCACTACCTATTGGATACAGGATACTGGGCGAGCAGAGTCATGTCCAGGCACCGCTAAACCCAGCCTGACCCTGCTAGAAAAGCTCTTACATCCCAGGCCTAATCCCTTTGGTTCCATGCAGGCACCCAAGCCTGTAAGCAGAAGGCCTCTGAGAGCCTTTAAGAAAGGTAGATAAACAATTTACAATAAACAATTTGAGTTTCCCAGCATTCTGAAAACCTCATACTTGGAGAGATAAAGCAATATCAGCTTGCACAGCACCCAAGGGCATATTTCCTTGTACGGCCTAAATGCTTGCAGACCTTCCTGCAACGGCAAAGAGATTCTACATTTTTTGAATGTCTGTCCCTCCAGTACCTGATTGGAGCAACCATAATTAGCTCTCCCTGAAAGAGAGCTAATAAAAAGATACAGGTTGACATCTTGCGTGAATCTTGCCTCAAGCTAAAAAAGAAAAGGAAAAGAAGTTACGGTTTCAAAATATTTTGCTTTGTTCTGCTGGACATTCATTCCATCTTGCATTTTTCTACTAAAATCACGATTCTCAGCCACAACCACTTCATCAGCATAGAAACAGTTGATTTTCCCACAGTCTTTCCAACAGTCAGACAAGAAACTTGCACCAAGATGGTTCAATTTCATTGGAGTCAGCACCTACTGAGCAATGTGGTTTGGGTTTCTTTTAAGCATTCAAGAACGTTTTTCATAATAATGCCAGATGGCCTCACAACCCAAACCTCTGCATTCAGCCCCTCACCTCCAAACTCTCTACTGATGGTGCGTAGATTTGAATCTGAATGCATGACATGGAAGTCATTTCAGATGAGTCACACAAAATAAAATAACTACCTCTACAGTAACAAATTTTCCAACAGCATTGACTATTCTCTGGCTTTCACATATCTGCACAAATATTATGTGAAGAAAAGACAGAAAAAGAGGAGAGAGAAAATTCTTGACTACCTTCACCAAAGAAAGTGTTTCTTAATTACAAACAGGACACCCTTAAGCCAAGAACCGAAGAGAAGGGCAACCTGTGACCTTTCCACATCGTTTCCCTTTGAAATATGGGGTAGGCAGAACCAATTGATGTGAACAGATTTAGTAAGATAAACACCAAAGGCCATTTTTTTTTTTTATATTTAACAACACTAGATCTTCTACAGGACAAAGAACAGGAATAAGAAAACTTATGTCGTCTTACAAAATATAGCATGTATTTAAAAGAAAAATATTTGCTTACCAGTTGTGGTTGTATAATGTCAAACATACGGTAGCTACATAATATTTTAACCTTACCCCCAAGCTATGAGAAAATCAAGTACACAGTTGGTTTTCTAGTGTCTTTATAGTACCTAAACATGAAAGGTCATACTTAGGGGAACAGCAGATAAGCTGTCCAACAAGGCCAGCAGAGCTAAGGAACCAGGCTCATGTGCAATGGATATCCCAATGTTTGGGGAGAAACTTGTCGTAAACGTAACATTTAGTGATGGTTTAAAAATATCCCATGTGAGAAAGTAGTAGAGCTTACACAGGAAACAAAGAATTAATTCAGACTTAATTCAAGCTGAGAATAAAAGAGATGGCTGCGTTAACATACTAAGTCTAATTTTAATCAGCTTTATGATCTACTCATTTTATGATCCTGCATCGCAGTGTAATCATGTTTCACTTTAAAAGGCAGTTAAATAGTCTGCACAGAAACATCCAACCTACAAATAACTTCTATACATATTTTAGGCCCAGAGTGTTAGTCTTCTGTGATGCCGAAGCAATGAAATAGGGAAGACGTGGCTGGACTACCTGGGCTGCATCCAGGGTGCTCCAAGGTTGGTGGAAAACATTAGGTTTCAGCAGACTGACACACAGCTCGAGGAGAAACGTGGGCTCGACTAGAGGGGCTCGCTATCGGAATTTGTCAAAGTTTGTAATAGCTGTTTGACGAGAACTGTATGTGTCAAGGCTTTTTTATTTTTTAAATGCCGTTACAGAATAATTCAGTGTTCGGAGGGAGGGGAGAGGAGGAGAAGATGAAGCTTTTGAAAGCCAAAACTAATCACCACAGCACAAGCCACAAGTAGGAGAGAAGGAGACGTAGGAGACATCATCCGACCTCTCCTCTTCGGCAACAGAACCCAAGAGGCTCCGAGAGGCAGGACGGCTCTTGGAGAGCTGAGTCCTACCACAGCCCCCGCCAGGGATTTATAGGCAGGAAATCACAGGAGAGCTCCAAGATGGTGTTTTCTGGTAGTGAACTTAAGGATGTTTCTCCTGCTCCAATGCAGGTTTATTTCAGTATAATTTAAAATACACTTTCTTCCTAAAGAGGCCACTGGACTCCATTCTGAAATCCACACTGCAGAGGGCTTGAAATATTCCCACTAAAAGATAAAAATTTAAATATAAATATACCCCTATATGTATTCATAACAAATATTTAATGTTTGTTTTTATACAACTTAAATATATGAAATTTTTTTTACCTTTGTTTGCAAATATATATATATTTGGACAAACATGAGTCCATCACAAAATTTTATTGAGTTTAATTACATAATTTTGTTTTATCCCAAAATATCACTGATACTTATCCCAAACTATCACTGTATATTTCACTACTCTGAGATCAGCCAAAGCAGCTGCTGCTGTTTCACAGTCAAGAATGCAGGCAGTAGACAAAACAATCTAATATTATTCCTCATAAATTAAAACTTCCCAGTTTTAATCAAAAAAAAAAACAAACTAAAAAAACACCAATGAAATCACTCACAAATATTGCTCTTTTTTTTTTCTGTGCTTCAGGAATTACAAAAGCACCCCTCATCAGTCTAAAAGAAGCAGCCCCCAAAATGCCAGTGTTGGTGAAACAAGCTCAGCAGAACCCCATTCCCAAGCTCCAGGTTCTCACAGAGCTGCTCTCCAGTGGCAGCCCCCAGCCCAGGGCTCCAGGGCCAGGGAAGGCTGCAGCAGAAGCAGTCCTGGGCTGGCCAGGACCAGGACCTTGTCCTAGTGCTGTCCTAACGCCTCCTTTTTGGTTCATGGAGGAGCAAGGAATGGGATTCAGGGGACAGAAACACCACTTTGATTCCTTCTGTAAGGATCACAAGTCAAACCCTATACTACGCGTAGGATAAATAATGGTAACTATTGGAAAATCTCTAATTTTATGGAGGCATAAGTTCCAATTAGAATAAAATCTGCATCACCCGATATTCCCCCAATGTAGGCTCGTGCTATTGTAATTTTCCTTGATCTGTATGAAACCCTGTTTAACTGAAGGTTTGCGTATTCCTCATGACTTCCCCAAGCTGAGGGTTATTGCACGTTAGTTGCTTCCCTTACATCCAGTGCCTGTGAACTCAGTGCCTGTAATGAGCTCACATCTGGATTTCCACAAGCAGAAACACTAAGTTCTGCAGCCAACTCCCGCTGCTGGCTGGAGCGCTCGGTGCTCACCCTTGTCTAGGGATGAAACTAGTGCATCTTTGATTTCTAAACCTATATCCTAAAAGTCTGATGCCTTGCTAGAAGGCCAGGGGTTATTAATCTCAAACCCAGAAGGTAGAGTTTAATGAATAACGAATAGCAGCTGTTGGAAACAAATCTTTGCAGCCTTGGGACCGTCTTTCCCTATGTTACAATTACACTTTGATTGACCTCAACAATAACTAACAAGCCTGCCCAGCTGGATCATAAACGGAGCATATACTGTGTCCAGACTGGGGTAAAATTTCACATCAAGGAAACACTCGCTGCCAGTCTAACTTCATCCCATCATATGTCAATCCGACTTACAAATAAACTCACCAGAGCCAGGAATCACGTTTGCCCAGGAAAAAGCTCTTCACTGGCACGAACGTGTATGATTTGGGGAAAAACCCTAGCACATCCGCACAGCTCTGCCTCTGAAGGAGGTGATTGTGTCGGGACAAAAACATCTGGGATTTGTTCACCACGCGAGTACCCAAGGGCCTTGAGAGGCAGGGACGTTTTTCCAGGTCAAAGGCAGGCACCCCTCTGCAGCTGGGAGGCCGGGAGCAGATAGAGACGGAGCGCGAGAGGAGGCGCCGACCCCACATTGGGCACGTGCTCTGGCAGGAAACACCCCAAGCTGGGGCTCGGTGCCTCACCCCGGTGTCGGAAGATCTCCATGGGGAATTCACTGGAGCTCAGTGCTTCTCTCAAGCATCTTGAGATTGGTCCAAAACTTTGAATTCATCTAAAATCCCAGGAACAATCCAGTGCCTCCCTTACTCGTGTCTCCTCCCTCTTCTGCCTCTCCTTCAAAGGGCTGGGAATGAAACAGACCATGTGACAAATACTAGCATGGATCCCACCTGCCCTTACACTAAGGCTTTCCTTTGCTTTGCTTTCTCCACTTGACATTTCTCCTCCATCTCTGACGGCTTCTCGTCATCTCTGCACATTGAAGTGAAGCCCTTTCACCAGGGTTTCCTCATCTTGTCCACCCCTGCACAGAATTGCTTCATAGATCGTCTGAATCTCAAAAGCTCCATGCAGAGGAACATCTCGCTCCCTGGTTGTTTGGTCTATAAACTCCCACTCATTTCAATAGAACCAAAAAAGAAACTATTTAAACCATATAGCTAGCAACGCCTTAGTGAAGCTACAGGATTGAAAGTATAAACTGTAGTTATGCTACTGTTTCAAAAACAATATATCATTCTTCCTAGAATATAAAAATAAATACATGAGCTTTTGGTGAATAGGTAAACATTTTGTGGGACAAAATGGCTTCTCTGGGCCTCTACAACTCATTTCTGTCCTGTCTCTTGAAGGTTTAGGAAAATCAATTTGGCTGCACTGTCAATTCAGGCCAGAGCTACGCAGAGCAGCGCGCCGCGGAAAACACATTTCAAGTCAGATCTCCTCGAGTGACCGGCTCTGCATCTACAAGTGCTGTGACCGACTGTGCTAGGTACATCATTCAATCAATAGGACTGGACAAGAAACTGAATTAAGCTCCACCTTGCTGAAAGATGTTCTGGACCAAAAGCATTTCAGCCAGTTACGGACTAACCTGCAGATACAGCCAAGGATTGTGCATTCAGGCTTCAGCAAACTCCTGTATCTGCAGAGACCGTTTGATTCTCCGGCAGCCCCAGCAGAGCTGGCAGGAGGCCTGGCTCCCGTAGACCCAGTGCCGGGTGACAACCTGCAGCAGCAGCACTGCTGTCCTCAGCTGAACTAGCCTGCGAGCCCAATGACCCTACGCGGGTCTGGGTAATTATCAGCACCCCCTTTATGGCCACCCCGAGCTATGTTGAAGGAGAACGTGTCGAACCATCAGGAATGCATCAAGGATTCCCAGGTAAGTGCCTTCTTCATTAGCTGAGAGTCAGCAGTGGGAAGGGTCTAGGCCAAACTAACAACGCTGTTTCTCCTGGCTCAAAGAGAAAAACAGAGATCAAAAGACCACTTCAGCTAAAAGGCTTTTCGGGGGTCACAGAAGCTATCTGGGAAGACAGGCTGATAGAGAAAGTGTTAGTGAAAGATTAAGCGGCAGAAAAGCTTTCCCCGTTACGTTACGAATGGCAAGGCTCAGGGAAAACTCTAGCAGTCCAGTACCTCAAAACTACTGCTTCTGTAGCAAGTGACTATAAAAGCAAGCTTATCTTCAAAAATAGATATCTTCTCATTAAAATCCATTTATTCTATACTACCTAACAGAAGAGAACTTCTGATCACTCTCATTCTTTGGGAGCAAAGAAACATGAAAGGCCAAAGGGGTCGCTCCTGCATCCCAGCACGGTCACGTGCAGAGCAGGACACGCAGCTAGAATTTGATCTGGAAGTGAAAAACAATTCACAAAGTGAGGTGCAACTTTCAGGTACACCTAAAAAAATATTAAATTGTTTGCTCAGACTAAAAGACCTCAAAGATATAGTGGGTTTCCCAGTAGCACCCATTGAGAGCAGAGCTCTTCAGGAGCTCCTCATGGGCACATTCATGTTCCAGGTGGCTGCCTGTTGCTAGTATTTACCTCCAGCAATTCCCTACTCTTCACAGTATCCATAGGAGGCTCTCCCATCTCTTTTCCCTTACCTAGTAAATGAGTTAGGGCCCATCTTCAAGCTCTGATTTCCTCTCAATTCTAATTCCAGACTGTGCGTGCCCGTGTGGGCGGCAAATACTCAGGATTGCTGTGTAGTTTCTCCACACAGAGTCCTTATGTTCTGCAGTGGCATCACACTTGACACAGCAAAAGGGGGAATCCAGAGTCACAGACACCCCTTGATAGCTGAACAACACTGCTGAGGTTTCAGCATCGCAATCTCCAACCAACGAGAAGATTGTGACTAAACCATAGAAGATCTTAACACAGTCCTTTACTGCAAGAAAAACAAATCATTTTGCATTATCTAAAGCATCTGAAAACGGAAAAAGGCAAAATCTTTCTGATGTCCTTGGGGCACAGGACATCATGAATATGCAAGTTGTAGGGAAGAAAGCTGGCAGTGCCATGGTTTGGTTCTGGTGAAACTCGTCGAGCACTAGGAATTAAATAGGAGAGACCAAGGGACACTCTCACTGGAAAAGACAACTGTAGATATATAATAGAAACTAATATGATATGACACTTACTAAGAAAGCCACCTCATTGGGAAGGTATAGCAAGCACATTGCCTGAAAAATAGAAGACACTTAAATTTGATGCCTCAGTGATGTAAAAACCCTACATTTTAATCTTGAGAACTGAAAGAATACTCCATGGGGGAAGATTTGGATTTGATTCAAGAGTGAAAACAAATTGCAAAATTAATATGGAGATGAACAAATCACATATGACTAGAATCTAGAAACACTTACCCAGACAAAAAAAAAAAAAAAAAAAAGTTTCAGTGGCAAAGAGTTCCCTGTAGGAAACATTGCTGAGATGCACCTGATACACATTAAATGTTACACAGCTAGAGCTCCACTTCAGAACAAGCCAGATTTTAATTGTGGCAAAATAGTGAGACAGGAGAAAGAGGGGAGAGGGAAAAAAAAAAAAAAAAAAAAACACACAACACTCAATTATTACTTGCAAGAAAGTTGAAATCTTTCCTCCACCCACAGCAGGGATAAATTTTCTATTAGGTCACTGGGTTCAGATGTGGCCAAATCGTTTGGGCACCATCGTGGTTCCTCTTTTGTTAAAGCAAGAAATGTCCTCTTTGAAAGCACCAAAAGAAAACACCAAACAAAAAGGGGGGAAGGTGCTTTTCTGTATTCTTAATCTTACCTAAAATAATGTCCATTTACTCTGGACATTAGAAAAATAAATGAATACATATATACACAGGAAATTACACATAATACTACAGAAGCACCTCAAAAGTGCTTCTTTTAAAGAAAAAAAATCCCAAACTCCCACCAACAACTTCCAGGTTAAAAGAAAACAGAGGTCACATGTGAATCTGAAGAACAGTAAGTTAATAAAGTATCCTCCTTTAAGCTTCCACAAGAAGAAAAACAGAAGGGGGTGTTAAATCTTTGAATAAATCTCCAGTAAAGACAGCCACAGATGATGCTGCTTTTAGCCACATGAAAGAGAAGAGAAGGATTTCTCTTTTTAAATTAGTCTTTATTGTCTGCTCCGTAAATCGTGACCGCATGTGGTATTTATTACCATGATTTTTTTCTTTTTTTTTTTTTAATTATTGTTGCTATAGCCCTGTTTCTTGCACTTGGTACTTTCTATTTATTCTAACTGGGAAAAAGTGCAGAATTCCTTCAGCTCTCTGGCTGAAATTTTACAACTGCAGTCACAGGCACTGCAGAAAACATAATATAACCTTAATACATATCAGAGGTAGTTGAAATCATTTTTAGATAACTCTGCTATTTCATCTTTCCATTTCATCCTCATATAGATATCTTTTTATAAAGAGGATGGGTTCTTTTTCTAGTCCAACAAGGTTTTCCTGGGTCTGCTCACCCCCAAGCCCACCAGAAACACCGTGTTACGCACAATTTTTTAAGTCCTTCTACAACTGACCAAATCCTTTCCAAACTCGCCAAACAAGCAGAGCCAATTCACAGATTGACACAAACTCACCTCCCCACCAAGGCCATGAATCCCTATGTATATAAAACCAAAAGGAGACACCGATATGACCGCAGATAAACACATTCCCGGCATTTTTTTTCCCCCTCCACTTGGAAACTGACCCGCATTTGGTTTGAATTAAAGATTCATCGCAGTGAAGCAAATAACTAAATGGAAAGATATGAGCTCCTTTGAAGAGCGTGCAAAACACATTTGGGTGATAATTAGCAGCAGACAAGTGAAACCTGCTGTTTATTTGCACAGAATCTGATGTTACTGAAACCTGACTTGAATTTAGGTACAGGGAAACCAAGTGCCTGGATTTCCAGGAATTAATTTAACAGTTTCATCACTGAGGCAGAAGCTACCACACTTTAAACAAAATGAGACAGATGTGTATGTGCTTAAACCCTTCATGTTAGCTACCGTCCCCACTGCAGAGCTCCTTTGCTTTCAAGGCTTCAGGCACTGCAATTTTTCCTCCATAGGAGTCCTCTCCCGGGAAAGGGATGCAAAGTGATGCCATAATCGGAATGGAGAAGAGCTGCACGGCGCCGAGCTCTGATGAAGCGCTACCTCCTACAACGTCGGCCCAGCTCTGTCCCCACTTCTTTCACTTCGTTTGCCAGGGAACATAAATACACGTGTCATCAGCTACATGTTTGGCAAACCACGCGGCTTCGGCTGGGGATGCGCTTGGCCTCGGCACGAGAGGAAACCCAGGGTTGTGCAGCTTGAACGAGGATCAGAAAAGCGGCTCCGCAGCACAGAGCAGGCGGGAGCAGCAACTCCCAGATGACAGGTTTGGCCAGCGCACTGAAATGAAATTTTGGTGTGTTTTTCACTTCCCTGCATGATTTATGGCGTTGTTAGTCAGCCTGAGGCATCAGCAAATAGAAAGAGGCCTGATAAAGAAGACTAAAAAGAAAAAAATAAGTGACAGCACCTTTGTGATGAAGACAACTCAGCAATGAAGGCAACGGGTAAGAGAGAAGCAAGTGCTCTTGTGAGCTTTAAGACACAGCTATCCCTGCATCAGCAGCTGCTCCCGGCCAATCTTGGCTTCCAAAGCCACCATCCCAAAGCAACAGTCGGATGCACCTGGGGTAGTTCTGAATCGCGCCAATAAAACCCCATTCCTGCAGCGCTTCTCCCTTCACAGCCCTCTCCCAGCATTGCGCAGAGCTCCCCGTCCTTCCCCAGTGCCTCCTCCCACTCCAGGCAGGAGCAGCATCCACAGCCAGATGCGATTCCCTGCCCTGCGGGCACACAGCCCTCAAGCCCTGTGTGAATAAGAACTGATGAAACAGCAGAGCTCACACGCTTGTCCGGAGCCCTGGGATGCCTTACCTCCTCTAGGAAGGACACCTCGCCTAGCACTGCTCCTAGTGCAGCTCCGGAGATCACATATCCCGAGGCAAGGTAGTATGCTCCTCAGGATAAAAGCACACGCCTCTAGAGGGTATTTCCACATATTTTCCCCTCTGCCCTAGGAAAGGGTATTACTATTTAATTTTCACATTGCTGAAGCAGAATTATTCCTGTTAATGATAATATTTATCAAGTATGACTAAGATCACCTGAAGTTCAAGCCTCCACAGAGAAACTAGGGCTGGGCATCTGACTGATTTACCCACCTCTTAACAGGTTACCACTTATCAACAGAGCCTTCAATAACAAACTATAGATATAGATATATACACACACTCTCTCAATCTTAGATGTTAGGAAAGCTCAACTCCCCCATACCTCTTTGAGTAACGTTTGTGATGACTTTGTTTGCCAGAAGCTAATACACACAAAGGGAGAGTGACCAAACTTCACCTGAGATACGAGTCACACACCCAAGATGCTGGAAATCTCAAAGCCCTTTAAAACAACTAAGTGTCTAACAGTCATGGCTAAAAATACTCAGAAGCAAGAAGAAAGTTTGGCCCTAAAAGGTGAAGCTATGCAGGAAAAAATCCTTGTGTATATCTGAAAAAATAAACATTGTTGCTTATTTCATCTGCTGAACTGGTACAAATTATACTAGCCAAGAGAAAAAAAAAAAAGAGAAGCATCACACCTAAAGCAGCCAAACATCTCCCTGTGCCTCCTCCAAAAAGATAAAGGCATTGGGACCTCATCTCATCTGCTCCATTACATACTTAAGAGGAGGTCAGGGTAGAGCTCATGGACATTTGCTCTGAGGGCAAAGCTGTTGACCATGTCTGCACCTTCCTCACCTCGCTTCGTCTTGCTCCTCATTGCTTTCTATTTTGTGCCAACTTAATAGCAACACAGCTCACAAGCCAATAAATGGAGTAGTAGGGTTTAAGATGAAGGAAAGACAGGGAATTCCACACATATAAAAGGTTTTGATCGTCAGAAGCCACAGACGACTAAAGCGCACGTGCCTGCATGAGGCCCCGGTGACCCCCGCCACGGCCCGCCAGGCCAGGCACGAGGACCTCGGCGGGCAAAGCCAGACCCTCTGGGGACACGTTAGTCACGACTACGGATGCCAGCAGCTATTCCTGCCGCTGGTATTTCATACAGCTCAGCCCCAGGGCGCTCTGGGCAGGGCCGGCCGCCGTGAGGCGAGCGGCGGCCGCTGCCTCCATCTTGTGGAGAGCCGCGAAAGTGGAGAGCGAAGGGCCTGGCAAAGCCTGCAGCTTTCAAACGCAGAGGAATGACCTTTCCCCAGGACCATCCGAGAAGCTGCAGCTCCTCTGGGAGGCAATTTCTGTTCCTCTCCATCTAATTTAAGTGGTTAAAAGCTGTGGCTTTGCGCTACACCTGCTACGAGTGAACTGGCAAGGAGCCCAGGGAAGAAACTTAGAGGCCGCCACAGAAAGGGAACGGCCACTTCTCACCGCACCTCAGAAGCTGCAACGCCCCTAAATTCTGTGATTTCCTAAGAAAAAGCAAAGAGCCTCACATCGTTCACCGTTTTGTTTACCTATATAACGTATAAGAATGCTATATATAATGTATATAAGAACGCTATAAGAACTATACCTCTTAATAAAAGGTTTTTGACCTCACTTGGCGCTTATTTTTGTTTCATCTACTGTCCTTTTTCCTTTGTGCTACAAATTTAAATGGCTTTGTCCGTGTCAGTCACTATTTTATCGGGTTCCCTTTAAGATAATTCCTTTCCAAAATCACAGGGACAGTTTTTTTTTTTTTTTTTTTACTTCCTCCTTTTCCTACATCTTTCTGACAAAACGTAAATGAGCACTTCATTCAAATTAACTATAATGGCATTATAACGTTTCCAGTTATGGGGAGGTTTTGGGGAGGTTATTCCCAGTTCTGTAGCCTCTGATTGCATTTCCTCTTTGACCACTCCTTTATCTAAAGCAGATTAAGTTTTCACTGCCATATCCATCAGCCCCAACTGGACACTAAGCAGGGACCACACAGCTGCACTAACCACAAATATTAACTGAGAGCTAATTGCACAGCCAGCGGCAGGGAAATTAGGCTTTAAAATCAACACTCCATTAGGACAGCTGGGAGAAATTCACACTTAAACAGAGCTACTGTGTCTGCAGGGGTGCAGAACCACCTGTACCGACCACTTCTTTCCAAAAAGGGGACAAAACAAAGGGGGAGAAAAACAAACAAACAAACAACACATGTCTGCAGAGTAAGTTTTAGTTTCTACCTAGATTATAGTGTTTACAAGCCACTATTCCTTCTGCTGGTTCCTGCAGTACTAAGAGATGACCTAATAATTACCAGATATCTTTGTGAAAAGTTCAATTCACCCCTGCAGTCAGTGAAAACAGAAGTTAAAATAGGCTCTAAACACTTAACTCCTGTAAGTTAACACACACACACAGAACATTACCTTGCTAAATATAACTGGCAGGTAACACTGCAAGATTTCTAAGCTAAGTACTCACACTCTACCAAATCAATCACTGCAATGTCCTCCGAATGCTTTATTTTCTCATTATAGACCTGCACTCAGTTCATGTTGCTTTGGTGGAGAGGAAAGGGGGGCAACCACTAGTTTTTCCTTTTTTTCCACATTAAGGAGACTTTAATCAGTATCACTGTGGCAAAGGGTGGCAAATAGCCTGTCTACAAAAATAAGGATTAAAAAAATTAAGTACTGAAGTATAAAGAAAAGTGTGCATGTAAGCAACCAATTAAACTGATTTTGCATAAGTGCTGGAAAAAGAGAGAGATTAAATTGTACCCCTAGTGACATTTTGCTACATCTGTATTACTTACCGTGGTTACTCCAAAGCCCACCAGAAACGCTGCACTATGAAGGGCTTTTTAAGCCCCCCTACAGCTAACCAAATCATTTCCAAACTCACCAAACAAGCAGAGCCAATTCACAGATTGACACAAATCCACCTCCCCACTGAGGCCATGAATCCCTAGTATATAAACTAAAGAGGCACTGATATAACCAGCAGATAAACAGACTCCAAGCATTTCTTTTTTCCACTTGACTTTTTTCCACTTAACCTGCTTTTGGTTTGAATTAAAGATTCATCACAGCGAAACAAATAACTAAATGGAAAGGCATGAGCCCCTTTGAACAGCCTGCAAAGGGCATGTGGGGATAATTGGCAGCAGACAAGCGAAACCAAACATTTAATTGCCCAAGTCCTCAAGCATCAGAACTGCCTTTGGAACAAACTTTTGGAACAAAATATATGCAGCCCACTTAAAAACATTTGTTTTTAAACTTTAGGCTAATTCATCAGTCCAAAGTTACATCGGTCTTGTAAGTAACGGAGAGGAAGCAAGAAACAAGCAAAATCCCAACCCCAAATTCTCCTTGTTTTGGCTATTCTGAAAAACAACAGACCTTTAATGAAGTTCTGCTGCTGCTTCCCCTCTTCCTCTCCACATGCAAAACAAATAGTACTCCAGGTCAGAGAGTGCCTTTGAATTTGCTCTACAAATCAGTAGAGCAAGATTCAGCTCTAGTATTTCCAGCCTGCTCGGCACTGGTCTCAGCCCTAGGGACAGGCAGCTCCTGCCTGCAGTAGCATTTAACTGCTGGGACCCTCGTACAGGAGCCACCGTCAGGCTCCCCAGCACCTGCAGGTCTGAACAAGCCCAGCAGGTAACATAAATACCAAATCTTGAGGTCTCCCCACCGCTAGCAAATTACTTCTTTTCCACCAGGCTAGCCAGGTTAAGACAGACGCTGATCTTCCTTGAAGAGTTTTAAAAACAAGCCTGCAAACAGCAAAGAGACTCCCTGTGTTTTGGTTTACAAATGAAAGGGGAAATAACAGAGGTATCCAAGGTTGCTTATTTACTCACAGGTTTCAAATTTAAAGCAAGCCAGCACAATGGGAGTTTTAACAGAGCAAATGTGGTGGAAATCAAGTTTTAAAAGGTCCTCAACTCCTTGGGAAACACTTCAGGTTTAACTACAAGACTGGCAGAGTTAAAAGCGCCCTTCCACTAAGCAAAAGTAACATGATACATTCTCAGAAATTGTACAGTAATTACTACAGACTTCCTAAGACAGTATATGCTGTAATTAAGATTCAAAACTTGCTTTTCACTGTATGGCAGTGTTCTCTTACCTGTAAGTGGGAAAAAAATATCTCAAATATATAAATATATATAGTAACAAATATTTGACATATTTCTTGATTCTTGTATGAAATATTATTCAGGTTTTTATATATATATATGTATATATGTAATCTGAAACTTTCAAAAAGCTGTAGGCCTTGAGGATATCAGAAGTAATTCTCAGAGCGTGAAGACCAGAAGAATCCAGTTGCAAAGGTGGTGCCCAGGTGTTCGCTGTCATAGCTCAGGAATAGCATGTGTTATTTTAATGATTTCAGCCTTGTCTTCTCCCAGTGTATTTCAGAATTAACTGCTTGTTGAATTTCAAATTCAGTTTTGATCACAGCAATCAGGGTTTTACCCTCGTTTAACTGGCTACTCCATCAGCTTACGCTTATCCACTGGTTAACTACTTGAAGTCCTTTCTTACCCTCTATTTACCACATCTCAGAAGGAGATTTCTAGGAAGAAACACTAGAGTTAGGTCAACATACATTATCAGTGTGCCCTGCCTCAGCACTGTGCAGGGACTGAGCAGCAAGATGAGGACAAGAATGTTTTGGTAACTTAAAATGAAATGTCACTACCTTGTCAAATTGCAATACTGATAAATACGTGGCAATAACCAGCTTACACAGCCAAGAGCTCAGCCTCATTTTGGAAAGCTCTCCTTTGCTACATATGTAATGCTATAAAGATATACAAGCTAACTGAAACAGTGCAAGCCGTCTAGCCGTATCACCATGAATGTTGCTTCCTTTTCGGAATGCTGGGTTCTAGAGTGGCACAAATTGCTGTGGTTTCATTACCTGCAACAACGTAACTCGAATGAGGAGGTCTCACTGTACCTCTTTTTACAAGACAAAGACATTTCTCAGTACAAAAGCAATGAAGGCAAGATATGACGTTCCAGAAGTTGAATATGTCCACAAACAGTGGCATTCACCCACAAAAAAAATTGATGTATGGGGTAAAGCTGACTTTCTGTATTCTACGGGAGACCTGATTTATCCATTTGAAAAATACATATTCCCCACAAGTTTGTGAGTGCAGTCTCAATTCTATTAAAAAAAAAGTTTTCTTTATTCAGCATTTTTTTAATAAAAAATATTGGTTCAACAGGATGCTTCAATAATAACTTACCATCCCTCCATCTTCATCCCTCTCCGCCCCAGTACAGCAAGCTTGCTTGCCTTAGGTGGTTACTATTTCACCTAGTTATTATGGACACCCTGTTACTCATTTCCAGAGAGGTGTCAAGCTGCAAGAGCAGCAGCACAGACAGCTACTGATGCATAAATCATAGACATGAAATTCAGTTCACCCACCGCTACGGTACTCCGCAATCCGCATGCACTGCATTGTGCCTGTGCCCTGTACCCGGGATGTTTAGATCTGCAGGGCTGCTTGCTTCATTTTCTCCAGGGTCTTCTTCAAAATGCCAACTGACCCACGTCCTGGGGACAGTCACTTGCATTGCCTGAAGCTGTTTGACAAAAGACCTCATCGTGAAAAGTCCAAGAAAAAACAAAACAAGAAGTACAATCCTAAAGGGAAAAACAAAATCAATTAAAATAAATTCCTGAAGAGTTTCCCCAACATTTTGATTTACTTAGGTACCTTTTCCTTTGCTGAGCTTATTTGGGCATTATTTTTTCTTTGCACGGATGCTCGCCAGCAAACAGGTTAGGAGTTTCTTTAAAATGCCATACATTGACACATACGCCTACATGTTCAGAAATTCTGCCCCGAGTGTTGGAATAAACACAGGACCCTTCATAAAAATGCTACTAAAAGGTAACTAAAAATACACCATATTTTTGTAGCAAAAGAAAATTCTAAAGAGAAGACAGCTGCATAATAAGCTGTATCAAGTTTTTCACAATCCAGAAAGAAGCTGTCCTGGTAATTCTACGGCAATATGCAAAAGAAGGGGGAAAAAAAAAAAAAAAAAAAAAAAAAAAAANAAAAAAAAAAAAAAAAAAAAAAAAAAAAAAAAAAAAAAAAAAAAAAAAAAAAAAAAAAAAAAAAAACCAAGTGATTTGGCCATCCTGATTCAAATAAACATTTAAATAATACACAACTGCTTTTATTGGTCTTGTTGCTCACTGAATCCATGTGAAACGCCTCCCGAAGGAACCGCTGCTCCTCACCCACAGCAGGGGCCCTGCTCACCTGCTCCATGCCTCTCCAGACACGGTGCCTCCCCTCGGTGGGGACGGGAACGTGGTGGGGAAGAGGACTCCAGGTCACGGCACCATTCCTAGCGACCGCAGCACGGCACCGCTGCTGCTCTGGGTGTTTGGAGAGCAGCCTTGCTACGTGGTGCTCTGATGCTGCACGAACCCTGTCTACGTAGTCCATGCTCAGAACGTTACACAGAGAACATGAAAAGTAGGCCTACTAAAAATCTGTAATACAGCTGCTATAGAAAAAGCATTGAAGAATACCTTGCAGTCATATTACTTAAAACTGAGAAGAATCTTCTTCTGGTAATGTAAATACTCAAATTGGTTAAATCAAGACAATCACAGATAGACATTTTTCCCAAATCTTTGGCTGTATTGCAATGGTTGTTTCAATTTGTAATCTCCAACTAAACATTTCCTATCCATGGATTAACAATATATTTACTGACTTGTGTCTTTTAACAGTATTTATCCAACATAACAAAATAAACTGCAATTTGTTATACTTTTTTTTTTACAAAACATTTTATAAATATTTTTACAAAATGTATACAAAGCAATTTCAAGTGAGACATACTTTACAAATGAAGGTATTTAAGCAAATAAAGTCCATACCACACTGACAATAAGTGACACATCCTCTTTAAGTGAAGTCAGTCTGTAAGGCCTCCCTAATCTAACAGATAAATTATACTAAGATCTTCAAAATGAACATATTTTCTTAATTGCCAGTTTAAAATTTGTTTTAATATTAGGCAGTATTAAATAACATTGAAATCACAACGCTGACCCAGCAAAATAATGAAAATGCTTCAAATCATGCACATTCACAATACTTTGCTGGATTTCAGCTCATATGATTAATAAATTCATACTTTCTAAGCACAACAAAAATACAATTCTTTCATTTACTGCTTCACCACGTACCAAAATTCCTTTAGAATTGAATTCAAAGGAGTGAACACCAGCACACTAACAATCTAAGATGTATCCTGCTAGAATTGGCCAATGGTTTCCTCTCGTAAGTAGCTCAGACTAATGTGTAGGACCAAATCAACAGCGACTACTCTCTGCAATTTGTCCTTTGTCTATGCCATTGTCCCCTACCCCAAAATAAAATTCAGTAAAAGACACATGGTCTGATATTTCATTTATATATTCGCTCTACAGATGCTGGAAATCTCATACCCATTTTAAGGTGGTACAAAAAGCAAGTGGATCAATGAATGTGCAACTTGTCCTTTTTTCCTATAAAAGGAAACTTTAGCTAGGCAACATATAGCTGTGTAACTTACTGTTTTCCTTCCTAGACAGCTTTGAATGGTTACATTTCCAAGATCATAAAATACACACGCATCAGGATACACAGCTATAAGCATATTATTTCATCTAAAAAGGCAAGAGGTGATGTCTCTATCGTCAGTTTTGCCAATAAGAAAACAGCTAACTGCCTGAGAGTCTATTCTACTGACACCTAACTAGAAATTTAAAACTGGCAATACTTATTATTACTTTTAATATTTTATACAACACTTGGGAATGCTGGGTTTTACAAACATGTACTTTTAAATTGGCACAATTTTTTTAAATGGCAATTGATAACATACAAAAAAAAAAAACCAAAACAAACAAACAAAAAAAAAAAACCAGCATATCCATTTAAGTTCAAGGGGAAACGAGCTTTAAATAGGTTTATCTTTCTCACGTTGCTTTCTAGATTTGGTTTCCTTCAGCGGTCAGACAGTGGACTGTAACTCAGCACCAAGTTTGCACTGCGATTTTCTGCTGTCACACGGATCTCATTCTGCTTTCCTCTGCAGCAGCCAGCCGGGCTGCTTTACACGACAGCAAGACTTTGTTTCCTTGGCTGGCTATATGGCAACCAGAGCTTGTCACAAGGAGCCGCGACGAAACTGCCTACGCACATGGCAACAGGCAGGTATGGAAAAGAGCAGATTTCCCAACAAACTGTGGGGAAGGTCTGGGAGAGACCAGGAGCGCACCTCAGCCACCACCAAAGCTCCATCCTCCTGAGCAGACATAGGTACTACATGCACGTGACTGATGCCAGCGTGCCTATGTGCACAACAGCACTGATGACCAAAGTAAACTGGTAAGAAGCAGCATGGGCAGCATAAAGAAAGATGTCATAGATTAAAATAAATAAATAAAATAATAAGATTCTATCTTATCAACACGACAGCAAGCCAAATGCAAACCATGCAATGGTTTCGTTTGGCTCCAGAATATGAATTAATAATTACACTCTTTTAGATATGTTTTTATAATGGGATTGATGATTGACTTTGGTCTGTACATCTCAGTAATTATGACTGCTATGGTGGATGATTTAACATTCTTTGAGAGCAAAAAGAAAAAATAAAATCAAAAATAAACACTGGCCTTCAAATTTAATTGGAGTAAGGCTAATGTCCTCTTAAAATATAAGCTACTAATATCATAACAGTTTTCAAATAAAAGTGCTTTTGACACTTGGTCTAAAACAAAAACAAAACAAACAACAACAAATTAAAAAAAAAACTCCTACCACTTTAGAAAGACTCAAGGCTTGACTACATCCAATTATAAAATGCAAAATCCCTTCCTCAAGAGTTAACATACATACGTATTATATATATATAAATTCATGGCTCTATCATAGCCTTATCCTGTACACTTCTGCCACTGACTGGCTTCCACTCCCTTCCTTACTCAGGCATTTATTACTTCATTGCATGCCACTGCCACTAAGATCAGACAGGATCATCCCACAGACTAAATTTACCTTCTACAAATATTCCATCAAGTCCTAGTTTCTGCTCAGAAAGCAATAGGAAAGCACTTGGAAGTATGAAGCCCTGTACACACACTGATGACATCCTTCTGACTCCCAGAACAGACAGCTTCATTAATAAACATTAATAAAGCATGAATACAATCTCCAGGGGAAAAGAAAAAAAAAAGAAAGAAAGATTTATGATCTGTGGAAGAGAGGGGCAGGGAAAAATTGTTGCTTCCATCACATTTTAAAAACATTTTCTTAATAAATATATCCTTTCAAATGACTGTGATTGTCAGTATATTACCGTATAGGGCCTAAGGATCTGCAACCTTGTTATGTTGCAGTACTGCACAATTATCAAAAGCACTATCATAATAATACTTGAAATAATAAGGCCCTAACAGACTGCATTCTAACAAGGATTAACTTTACTTGGATATCTCACTGTAACCACAATGAGTATTGCTCTCAAACACAGAACAGAATCTAGTTTAGAAAGGTTAACCTTAAACGTATGTCAGGCTGTACTTGTGGTGTCATTCACATTTGCTTCTGCTAAGAGAAACATCACTTGTCCATGGAACTGCAACTATTAACACTCTAAGATACTATTTACAGCTGCTTCTAAAATAGAGTCAGTTTCTACACCACCTTCACCGTGGTCTGGAATAAATTTCTCCAGGCAGTTTTCCTGTGAAGCAATAGGTGAAAAGTTAGGAAATTCTAATTCAACAGAGCCACTACTAGTCGCCTCACTTTGGGGCTGTCTCCCAGCTTTCTTAAGTTCCAAGATGTTTTTAAATGTAGTTTCTAAACTCTTACTGAGCAGTAAGTCTTGCTGGGGTTCACCAGAGCCTTTCATATTATCGGGATGTGAAACCTCATTCTTTGGAGAACTCCGCAGAGTTTTGTCTTGGAAGGAATTATTACATGTCACTTTTGAGTAAGATTGAACTGTATTCCTTGATATTTTATTGTGTGTTCCATGACTAGCTCTTGACAGAGTTTTTGACAAGTCTTCAGAACCCGAAGAATTCTCTGTGGACTTGGCCAGGTCTTTGCCAGCCCTCTTTTCTTCAGAAAGGGTCACGTACCGGCTCTCAGGAGAGCAATTAGCCTTCTCAAACTTTAAAGCTTTAGTGAGGCTCTCCGATTTTTTAGTTGAAACCTTTCCTTCTTGTGGTGTCAAAACGTTGTTAGGCACTAGAGGAAGTTTACTGTGATTTGTGGACTCTGCTGAACTGGGTTTTGGTCGGTCTCTGGCATGGATCTTTGCAGTGTGACTTCGAGAGGTTAATGTTTTGCTAGACTGATGGTCACTTTTGCTGGTCTGTGCTTCATCAGCTGTTGTATCAAATTGCTTGGCAGAACAACAAAAATCGGCCTGATAACCATCTGAAAATTAGAGCAGCAACATTTTATTTAAGCTCACACCTCAAAAAAAAAAAAAACCAAGATTCCAACTTTTTACTGAATATGAAAATTCAATAACATTGAGAGAGTGGAAGGTCTTTAACAGCTCTGCCTAAACATTAAAGCATTAACACAGCAAAACACTGAAGCCTACACTTAAGTTTAAGTTTAAACTTAAGCTATCATCAATATAGCCAGCAAGGCAAGTGGTCTACACTGTAAAGTCAAACTGAAGGCCTTTTCGAGCATTCTAAATACTCAAATATGGTATTACAAAAATAGTATTTTGTTGTCTAAACTTTCATTATCATACACCCTCTGAATATCTTTTAAAATTACACAGAACACTAACAAAACTACCCTTTTAAAATGCCATTTAATTAACAGGCATACTGACAATTTTAGCACTAAAAGCACACTTCTTTAAGGTGAATGAGAGTATTCACACTTCATACATGTCTTTGCTTCATACGAGCAAACTCTTGAGAGTCCATACTAGACTTGAACCCATGAGGAAACACAATTATAGTCAGAATAATTTCAGAAATATTTCTCTGCTGACAGGCCTAGTACTTCCTTTCGCTAATAACCATCTTCAACTTCAGAGCATCTCTAGATTCTTAAATCTGGCAGTTACTAAAATTTAAGTTGTAACTGCTTATTAGGTATTTCAATTAGTAGAATCCCTAACTATCAGTGCCTCACCAAAGTCCCAAATACTTTTAAACACCTTGTGCTTATGCTGCTTTCTTAAGGCTTTGAAGTTAACCACCACTTACCAGGATCCATTAGTGCAAGACGCTTATCCCGGGACAGAGATGCCCTTTCTTCCTGGTTAAACATCCTATCAATCATAACCATTTCAGCAGAGGGATTTATCCGCTGGAAGAAAAGGAAAAATATAATCATCCCTGAGGTCACTTCATGTATTGTACTAAACCAGAACTTACCACTTAGAGGTTAGTAACTCTTCAAAGGAAGACACCAACTTTTATTATGCATTTGTAGAATGTAAAATTGCTACATTTATATAGAATCTTGAAAAAAATCTTGATGGTGACCCCAAGCATTACTGAAACTTAGCCAATAATAAAGCATCATTCATAGTTCATGGTACATACTGTTCAATGAAGATTTTACAAATTATAATAAGGGTTTTACAAATTAGAATAGAGCTTGAGGCCTCAGAAGGGAACTTTTCAACATTCTTTCAGGCACCGTCACCTGCAGGAAGGGACAAGGGAACCCTAACTCCATGAAACCACCCATCTGGTCACAGAGGCCATTCAGAACAAGAGCAAAGAACATAGAGCAGCAGCTCCTGTCCCTGCAGCGCGTACAGAGTGTACATGCACCTTTGCTCAGGCAATACACGAAACGTGCACTAGACTCGTTTCCTTGGTTTTAAGATACGAGCGTATGCTTAGATATATGGTCACTGGTGACGCTGCCAGACTAAGAAGGGATTGGACTACATATGTATACATGCAAGTGACAAATGGTATCAGCGCAGAATCATAGAATCATTACAGCTGGAAAATACCTTTAAGATCATAGCTCTCACCTTCCCGCAGAAAAATATTCAGCAGGATACTAAGCACTAAGTTCCACTAGTTCTATAGGCATTGCCTGCTCAGCTGGGACCATACTCTTGAAAGCCATCACATCCCAACCCCATGCACCTTGGGGTCTACTCTACGGGAGGTGTGGGAGCTCTGTAAACTGTGCTGCAGCAGCAAGGCAGCACTAGCAGAACCAGGCAGAAGCAACGTGCTCTACAAGAGACCTGGAAACAGGAAGGACTAGGAAAGGATGTCAGCTCTAATTTCAACCACAGAACTGTAAACAGAGAATTATTTTCGGTATTTTTCTGAAGCCTCTGCTACATACTAGGAAGTACTTTCAAAAGCAGATTCTCTTGAGACAAATTCAGTTGAATTATTTACCAAGCAACAACAGAATCCTTTATATTAGTACGAGCCATCTAACAGGGCTCAAGGAAACATAGGCTTTTTACTGGCATAATACAACTATTTCAATGATTTGAGGCAATTGATACAAATGAAACCATATCCTGTAAAATATATCTGCATTATACACCTTACCATTGCATCTTCTAGAAGCAAACTCCTGTACTTGTTCAGCATAGCCTGGGTTCTCTTCAGAAGCTGTGTAGCTACAGATTCAAATTCACTGTCCACTAAAAAGACAAGAGAATACTTTAAAATACTTTTCTTCAGTAACCACAAGGCTCAGTAACCTGCAAAAACTTTAAAATGTTTCCGTTCTTATTGCTTTAACTTACATAAAGAATTTTCTTAAGATATTCATTACCTTAGCTCTGATTTTTAAAAGATGATTACCTTTTCTTAAGTCTTCCTCTGTTGGCAGGGATCCCTGGCACACATGATATGAGAGGAGTCTCTGAAGTGCATCATTTAATGATCTGAATTGACTTTTATCTGGTGTCACAGCGTGCACCTGATCCTTCTGCAACTGCTGTAGGATACTACAAGGAAAATTAATGATACGTATAATTAACACAATCTAACCCTAAGAGAAGTTTATACACTGACAAAATGAAACAGGAAATAAAGGTCGAACAAGATGTTTGCAACAAAATTACAAAAGAAGGATATAACTTATACTTAACTTATAACTTATAACTTATAAAAGAAGGATATAACTTACAAAGCTCCTTTAGTTAACTGTTTAGCTGCAGGCCTTTTCTGTCCGACGATATGACCATCCATCTAAACGCAAAATAAAGGACAAATCAAACTGATACTACACCCTCCCCTGCAAAGCCTAAGCTTTCTAGCATTCATCGGTTGGCAGAGGCCAATTAAGCATATTACCAATATTAACTGTAATCACCAAGTAAATCAATTTCAACTGTATCCTATCTTCGCAGGGCACTGGATCAATGAAACAGGGAAGCTGCTTCTCTTGCACAAAGCCAAGATATGACACATAGGCTGTTTACAGGCAGATTGCACTGCGGGGCCTACACACACTTCACTGGGAAAAACACTGGTCATCAAATTTAACAGGTCAGAGAAGGACAGTTACAGTTAAGAACTTCTGAAGAAAAAATTCCCTGCACTTCTCAGCAGACGCCTTCCTGCCCACCCAGGATGGATTAGAAGACATGTCAGAGGAGCAAGCTATGGCTTTGAGATGTGAAATCTCAAAGGTCATGGTGTTTGGGATGGGCAGCCCTAGGAGCTCTGATTCGGTGCCAGTGCTACAGATTTATCCATTAGAGAGATGTGCAGCATTTGAGAGAGGCAAGTTTTTACAGAGAACCACTCCCTGGGATGTGAGGGGCTCTGAGGTGGTAGCGACACGTTTCCACCGTACAGAAAGCACTACTGCAATCCAAAGACTCCCAAAGTGATCATATTCTGGATCCAACTTGTCCTTGATATTTATGATTTAGATGTAAATAACAAGCTCTTTCAAACTGCAATATGGTCAGCAGGAAGAAACAAGCATGCAACACAGACCATCTCTTCTGGCATGGCAGAAGTCACATGAAGCAAATGCACTGCACTGATGCTTGTTGGCCAAAAAGCTTCTAGCTCTGCAACATAAAAAGCACACACCACTGCAGGAAAAGGTGTGCTTTTTATGTGCTCTTACTGACATTGGGACAATAATTCGAAGAACAGGCTAAACACAAAATTTAGTACTACATTATACACTTTCTGCTTTACTTTCTGCTTTAAGATAAAGGAAATCATGTATGTCAAACTGCTTCACTAAAAGTTAAAGGAATATCAAAAAAAAAAAAAAAAAAAAAAAAGATTCTCTACCTGTATATTCTGCTGAACAGGAGATGATCCTATTACTTTTTCTTGTTGTAGCTGTGCTGTTCCTAGAGACTGTGGTATGATTTTTCCTCCAGAGTCCTGTCCTATAAAACATATGTTAAGAAGATCGTTACCTTAACCAAGAACAGAATAGATTTCAGGTACCTATCCCAATAGTCCTACTTGAGTTTCTAGCTCTTAGGAAAGAAAGAGAATTAACCATATATAAACAAATGCCTGACCATCTCATACATACCACTACATAAGAAATAAACACATAAATAAATAACCAAAGCAAGTAGATTATGGGATCTTATTCAGGGCCCAGGTTATTTACGTATACTGAGAACAAGAAGGCTACTGCATTTTCTCTGTTTTGTATCTATCACGATCTGCCATGGGCTGCTTTTTTCTGTTTTGTTTCCTAGTAGCATGGTGCCACTTAAAAGTTGAGTGTTTTACCATGAACAATGCATTACCTATCCTAACTGAAGGTAAAAAACTTATTCGAAAGCAAATCCAGTAATGAAAGGCTGCCTATAACCTTGCAACCACTGTTCTTGATTCCTTTGTATCTGAAGCTGCCATCACAAGAAGGGTCTAGAAATTTCAGAGAATATCATAGCAAATATCTGTATTTTGCAAATTACTAATGTTCTAAGCTGAAAAAAAACACTAGAGAAAGAAGAGAAAACAAATTTGAGTTTTATACAGAGGAAATAATTGCTTAGTGCATACATTCCACTTATTGGTCTGAAAAATGAAGCAGAATGTTCCGCTGTCCAGGCTGCTGTCTGGAAAAAGCACACACTCAGTGTTAAAAAACTTGGTTTGATTTCTTCTAAAAACAGAATTCTGATAACCTTTAAGACCCTAACAGAATAAACCAGCAATTCAAGTCTGATCCTGTGAAGGATAACCGATCTTTGTTACTGGAGGAATTAGCTAAAATGATTATAAAAAGACCTTAGTTGACCTGATAATGTGTTACTCAGAAGACTTGTTAGCTGAGGCTGTCTCAAGTTATCCTGTGTCTTTGATGCAGAAACTGGTGATGTCTGGTTCATAGATTTCTTTTGTGCCTGTGAAAAGACCACATACACACGTCAGTGAAATGTTAACTGAAAGCTTTAATGGAGAAAATGAGTAGGAAAAAGAAATTTAAGAAGTGAGACAGCTACAGCTCATCAGCTCTACACACTTCTCTCTCACCTCAACTTTTTAAGTAGTGGTGTTTCAGCTATCTCAATCCCTACTGCTAAACACAAGAATTTTGTGGACTACATCAGAGAGGGCTATTAGACTAAAAGTATAGCTAAAGAAGACTCTACAAGAGCCACTGATTACCTAAAAGTGTCCTTCAGATAGGTGTACTTCTTTAAGAGTCTCAAAACCACAAAATCTATCTAAGCGAAATATCACAATAAATCTCTCTCCACCAAAAACACCTTCAGTGGCAAAAGCTACATAGTATTTAGTGACTAAATCCATATTTTAGAGTACAATATTTCAAGCATAAACATAGAGATACTAAAAAGATTCCCGTAAACAGCAGAATCTGATCTCTGCAGTTACCTGCGGACACATTTCCCTTTTACACCCCTGAAATTTTAGCAGACAAATAAAATGCTCTTTCACAGCAAGAGCTTTTTTTTTTTTTTTTTTTTTTTTTTTGCCACACCTCACTGACCTCAGCATATATACAAATTGGAAGATCTATATACAGAGAGTCCATTCAGGCAGGTTTTATACTGCCCATCTACACACAACTTTTACTTTCTGCACTAACAGTTTCTGCAACGACAAAAACGCATTCCTACAACAGGTCCATCCTTATTTCCTAAATAAAGCCCATACCTGAATATATACATTGTAACTACAATCACTGGAAAAAGAGGACCTGTTCTCATCTTATAAGCACACTCAGACCTTTCTCTCCTCCCTCCCCTGGCTTACTTACTTGACCTCTTAGAGGAAATATACTTAGAAAAAAATGATACTCTTTTACAAATTGCTATGGAAAATATTTCCTCTTAATTGTTCCAAGAAACAGCTTTTGCTGTTTTTTGACTGCTGAATTTCAAATTTGAAAGGTACAAACTGTTCAAGAATTGCAAAACTGTAATGGACAAAAACGTCTGAGAAACATTTTTATCTTTAGTTTAACAGGTCAGACCTTGAAAACATGTATACTTCTTACTGAAGTCAAAAGGTGTGAAGGTCTTATAGGTGTTAAGAATGTACCCGAAATTTTAGTTCTAGCTCTGGAGTAAGATCTCCAGGAGTGCCCAGGGTTTTACAATGCTCATTAGTTCAGGTAAGAGCAGGAAAAAAAACCAATCACCACTGAGTAGTTGTCAAAATATCACTACAAGTCAACAAGGAAATCTTCACTCATTCTCATTCAGTGAATGATACTTACAAAATAGGGAGTGAAATGACTTCTACTGGAATACAGTATGGAATACAGTAGGAATACAGTAACTTTCAGCATTTCCACAGTATTTGTAATTAAAATAAATCAGCTAAATTAATGCATTCATGCCAGCGTGAATGCAGCCTCGCTCACCAAGTCTGAGCACAGTTTAAGCAGCGTTTCTTAAGCCGCGTTCTCCAGCAGCTTCCGTACCTGACTGAAGGCAAACTGCTGCTGGGTCGCTCCAGCGGACACGTGACTGAAGGTGCTCACAGATTTGGAAGAGGATGCTGGAAGACGATGTGCCGCGCTCGCAGAGACTTGAGTTCTGTTCTGGGCAAGCTGATCTCCCGTGAAGGTTCCTCCCGACGCCACAGACTGAGCTGGGGGTCCCAGGCTGGCATGTCCGGACCCAGAAGAACTTACAGCCGCAAAGCGATTCGGTGCGGACATGTTGGAGACTGGAGACTGCCCGGGTGACATCGTAGTAAACCCAGATCTGCCTTGAGAAACGTTAGCTTGACTTGGTGACAAATGCAACACCGTTGGCGATGCCTGCTGCAGTGGCACCTGTCCCCCAACAATCTGAGAAGATCCATGATTTACTATAACTTGGCTTCCAGGAGCTGCAAATGTCTGGCCAGAAACCAGCTGAACAGCTGTGTTCTGATTATTCAGCATCTGTCCCGAATACGGCTGGTTGGCCCTTAGCATGTTGGTAGAGTTCCTGTTCAGCATAACATGCTCAGCGGATACTTGGCTAGGAACCAGCTGGGAAGATGGAGTCTGAAGAAGCTGCCCATTTATGGCCTGGACATGGTGAACTGAGTTAGAACTAACAGACAAGCTTGTAGGTATGAGGAACTGGTTCTGAGGGGCATGCGGCTGCCCCATAGGAGAATGGATAACGATACTGCCTCCAGCATTACTGACTGTCTGAGGTGTGACGGGTTTTCTTGTATTTTGCTGATTGACAATATTAACAGACATGTGAGGACCAACCACTGAATTCTGAGGTGAGTTTGCAGAAGCAAACGGGATCCCTTGCTGCACATGATGTTGCTGTATTCCCAAGTTATTCACATTGTAAGCAGTTTGCTGACCCATCTGGAGAGGCTTTGGTTGGATATTAATGGGAACTTTATTAGAGTTTGGTGCTAAACCCCTTTGAATGATGATATTATGGACAGGCAATGACGTCTGAAAATTTGTGCTGTTGAATGGGACGGTTACGGGTTGTGCTACTGGGCTTGAATTTGAGTTACTAAACAAAGAGTTACCATTTGGAGTCTGTCTGTGAACCAAGAGGCCCCCACTCATGTTTCCAGGTGTTTGCTGACCATTGCCTTTCAGTATAATCTGAGAGCCATCAAGGTTATTAATGGTCATCATGGAAGGCTGATTACTAAAAGAACTAATTAGCTGTATCTGCCCAGAACCACTAATCTGGCTGCTATTAGACAAATGCTGGCTGGGAACACTAATTCCAACATGTTGCATAAAGCCATGTTGCACACCGACTGTATTGCTTGCAAAAGATGCTCCAACAGGTTGCTGTACCACTTGAGTAACTCCTATAGGTTGCAACGTCTGACCTGAGTAATTAGAAACATTAGAAGCCTGAGTAAAGGATGCTGATGAAGAAGGATGAAGCTGAGCTTGTGCAAACTGTTGGCTAGAACCTACACTGGCATCCAAATATGCCTCTTCTGCCAAAGTCTGTTCGGTAATATTGGCCTCCTGCAAGGACTTCTGAAGAATATCAAAAGGCTGATCCTCACTAAGATCAGGTAAGGGAGAAGATACAAGTTCATCTTCAAGAAACTGAAGGCTACTGGACAGCTGCAGTCCATCACTAGGCCCCTCGCCAAGCTGGCTGCTCACACCTTTTACAGACGACTTAGGATCGGTGTTCTGAAATGCAAAAAAAAAGAAATTAAATTACTTTTCAAAAATTGTAAGCTCTGCTTTTTTCCCCCATCATGATTCCTCTTTCTTGCAAACAAACTTGCTGCAAAATTACATTGTCTGCATCCTAGCTATATTATCAGGTAACATTCACCCTATACAGGGGCCAGCACAAACATGTATCACATTCCGCTGAGGCCCCATACAGACTGCTGGGGACACTCCTCTCACTTCTCAAATGTCTCAGTCACACTGTGCTCTGCTCTGGAGCTGCACTTGCTCAAGAGATTATGACACTCAAGTTGGCACCCTTCCTGCCCTCCAGCTTGAGCACCTCATGGACCCAAGGGTAGAAGGGAGGAGAAAGACCTCCACTGTAATTGGAATTTGGAGCAAGATTATAGCAGCAGCAGTATTAGCAGGAAAGAGGTGGAAGAAAGGTGCTCTTTTGTTGGATTTCTCTATCAAACAAGATTCAATATCTCCAAAATTCTGCCAGGTATGAACAAGAAGAAAGGAGAGAAAAAAAGAAAAAGAAAAAAAAAAAAGAAATTAAGAAGATACACAACACCCTACTAATTTCAGCAGGCATTTAGTGCCTCTGGAACTTTGTCTACCTTCCTGCCAGCAACTAGTCTTACTCTTTTTGGCTCTGTGAATATTCCACTCTTACAGTGTGTGATAGGAATAATGAAAAATTCATTGAATAAAACCCAGCTAAGAAGAGAACATTAGTATTAGTTAGGGAGAGGCAAAAGGATGAGAACAGAAACATGAGAGGAGTAAGAGCTGGAGAGTGAAAGGGAATAAGCAGCTCTAGGAACACACACTACAAAACTGCTACTCTGATCCTCTATCTTCTAGACCATCTCCTCACCAACCTCACATTGCAGAAAACTTCTGGCATTCACTGAATATTTTCATTTCTCCCAACCACTGATTCCTTCCCAACAATTCCATCTTCCCCAGTACCTCCCATTTCATCTCAACTTACTCCAGAATTTCACCTTACAAGAATATACAAGAAATACATCTCTTGCTCCCACCTACATATTCAGGCTTACTTGAAGAAACTCTGCAAGGAACAACAAGAAGTTTATCCTGTGCCAAATCCATGTTGTGTATTACCCTTTTTTTTTTCCCCATGATCTTGTCGTTCTTAAGAAGCCTTCTCAAAACTCACCTCTGCCATGATGCACACAGGACAGTGTTGTCTGATCATGGTTAACCTGGTATCAAGTTGTGCCCACTGATCCTGAGCAGATGAGAATTGGGTGCACCCTACTATTGTTGGTACCCCATTTTCCCCACCATCTTCCCAACTAGCTCATCTACCACACCTTGCATCTGGTAACCTGTAAGCTCTAGAATGGGCTGTCACTCAATGTATGTTCTATGTATGTAATAATAAGGATAAAAGGAGAAGGGCAGGGCTAATACTTCAACTTTACAGTACTGCAGCTCGTGTAAGCTACCAGGTCTCCACACACAGCACATGTTTTATGGGACTCATGTACGCCAATTAAAGACTCTACACACCTACGGTACATCCACAAATCCACTAGGAACATGGGCTAAACATGCACAGTCACAAAGACAGTAAAACAGAAAGAGAAGCTACCGGCAAAACACAACTGTATGTTTCAGAAAAAACTCTGAAGATGACTTAAAGGACCTAATAAATTTTAAGTGCCATTTTAAAACCTTTCTTAAGGATAAAAACTTCATACACAGCAATAATTAAGTCACAGCATATTGCAGATCAAGAAAAAATCCAGAAAAAATCCCTAATACTGGAATTACAGGAAGAGGATATCCAAGCTATCTTTTTAGTTTAAAAGATATTAACTTGTTTAAAAAAATACATTATTTGAGATTCTACTTAGAAATAAGAAACAAAAAGATTCTAATATACACAGGAAACATATGAATGATTGTAACTTTACGATTTTGAGCACTATTATTTCTCTGAACGCTAAAATGACAAGTCCAGTTCACCGGGTAGAGTTACACTGGAGAACATTTGCACTGCTCAGCAAGTTGCTTTTGCATATTTGAGAAATGTCCCAAGAATTCTACTTACTTTTTAATTCAAGTCCTCCACTGAAAACTCAGTGTTTAAAATAAACTTCATGAGACAGTCCTAGTTCAGAATTTTCACACTGAGAAGGTCAAAGCCCAAATCTACTTCATTCAGTCACATTAAATATATATATATATATATACATACACACACACACACAAATATATGTTTATCTCCATAACAGGCATGCAATCTCAATTAAAATGGAATTTCTCTCCTGGTTACTTACATTGGAGTTGGCAAAAATTGAATTTGAGTTGGCTACAGAATATTCTGCATTAGTCAAGTCTTCATTGCTCTGGCAAAACATAAAAATCATGTTCAAAAATAACATACATACTTAAGTTTATATATAATCTAATAAATATGAATGCTACTTACAGATTTACTACTAGGTCCATGTAGAAAATAATTCAGTGCCTGTGGGTCCCTTTGGGGAAAAAAAAAGATTATTACTTAAACAGTTTTCTGCTCAATAAGGCTCATTTACCAGAGCCCTGTATTCAGCTCATATAAATCAGGTCTGCTTCACTGACTCCAATAAAAAGCTGAAAATCTACATCATCTGAGGATCTATGTTTCTTTAACACAGTAATTCTTGCATGTTTATCAAATCGCGATTAGGACAAAAAGCAGTTCAAAAAAAAAAAAAAAAAAAAGCCATGTTCTTCACAAAATCTTAGTGACATTCAACTTTCCTTCCTTTTACATATGCTTAAAATATATAGCACTTTATGACAACACAGAGTACAAAACATAAGGAAAATACTATCACCAAATAATATGAAAACTAGTATATGAACCATTTTTTCTACTGAGATCAGCTATAATGTCCACCTGTTAAGTGTCTCAATAAATTATCATATTTTTAAATCTTGATCTTTAACATCTGATAAAATACTGAAGATTCAAATAAAATACACATCAATACAACTGAACATACAGACCTATTAAGATATACTCAGAAGTTATGTTACATAATTATTTTAATACAGCAATACAGCATTTCTGCACATGCTCATTAGCATAAAGAGCAAAATAAAAGAATTTTCTGATTTTAAAATATCTTTAATCTGTTAAAAAGCAATAATAAAACATGTTTAAGAAGCAGGAGCTTCCCATGTAAAAATATTAATTCTAAACATCTCATCTTCATTCTTGATCACCCTACAAAATAGAGAGGGAACAAATTAAATATATTCTAGATTTATAACTACTCCTTAAAAAGCTCAGGAAAATTTATATATGTAAAATAATACATATACATGTGTATGTATATGCATATACACACACACACCCCTCCATGCCTCTTCTGTGTGTTTCATATTTATGTGTGCGTGCTCATGGGTGTGTGTGTACATGTATAAAAGAATTCACAAATCTACTAAATATATTAAGGACAGCCACAGTGTCCTTTAACAGGGTTCCATAGTAGAATTTTGATTAGCATTTAAAATGGTTGCATAGGTTTTAACCATCAGAATGTCGTTTTCTTACTAGATTACACCAAATTTCACGAATTAAGGAGAAAGACCTCAAAATCACATATAGGGATCTATCATGCTTAGGAGTTTTTGTCAGTCTGAATAAAATACTGTATCTGGGATGTTCAATTTTTTTTATGCTTTAAATGCATTGCAACAGATGATCAGTTCTTGAATAATCACCATGAACATTAACCAAAAGTAACTTTGCCACATATAATTGCTGCAATTTTTTTGCTTGCGCTGCAGCTAACTGTTGCTTAATGAGATTCTCATCTGGAATGTATAATAAAGTTGCAAGCAAATATGTCATGGAAGTAATGAAAACAAATAGGACCAGAGACTTCTCTGATTGCACTGGAAATTCCCTATTTTATTAAAAGTAAGCATCTTTGAGCAAAACACTGATCAGTACTTGTTTATTGCTAATCCTTAACAACAGTAGATAGCAATTCTATTTTAGTAACATTTTATGCAAATGTACATTATTAATAAAAACTACGCATTTTCTATTTGAGAAACAAACCATAATTTTACTTTCTCCTTTAAGATACAAGCCTGGTGCTCACAAAATTTCTACCGTTTCTATTCCAAAAGCCGAAGTCTTCTATTTATCAAAAAATTTGGAAAGAATTACTTAAGGAAAACTCACCCGATAAGATCAAGGAGACAGGATTCGTCGTCGTCATCATCCATGACAACTAAAGCAGAAAGGGAGAGAGCAGATATTTGAACTATATCAGACAGAAGATTACTTTCAACAACAAAACTAGAGTATCTCAGTGATTCTTACTAACTTATGGGACTGGTACTCACTATTAATTCCTAAATTAACAGGCATTTTCTATTACGAACCATATGCATTCCAATTGTTTCTCTCGCAGGCAAACTCGACCACATGTAATGATCCACCAAATTCCACCTAAGGTTCTACTCTGCTTGTCTGTAGGTTATGTAGGTGTAGTTATGTACACCTGTTATGTAGGTGTTTAGAAGGAGAGGAAGACAAATGCTTAACCAAACCAATTAAACAGAGCTTTTACAACTAAAAAAGAACAGGAAAAAAGCAACACTGAAGGTGATCTCAAGATTCCCATTAAAATTCTTCTGTGGAATTTTATGTTTAGCCTGACAACTATTTCCAGTGAAGGTTCTCATAAACATTACACAAACTGTAACAAAATCTTCAGAATTATTGATTTTGCTTGGTTAATACCAGCCCAAAAGACACTCAAATTACAGTCTAGAAACAAAACTACACCCAATAAAAATGGCAAAGCACTAAAAAGGTCACTGTTACTCTAGTAGATGCTTCTTAACTATTGCTAGTCAATGATGCACCCAGCTTCCAGTTTCTCCTTCACAGTATTCTGCTGGGTATTGGAATGAATTTGTGATTAACAGCAAGAGCCCTAAAAAGCCTTACAGAAAGGGATGGGAATTCACCTGCACTACCCAAACCTCACATAAACATCCATTCTCGGGATGCAACATGCTTTCACACTCACAGTATTACAGCCACCTACGTCCCTACTCACCACTTACTCGGGTTGGTGCTGGCTGTACAAAGCACATTTATCACTTTTACCTGACTGCCATTTCCTCTAGGCATCAGTTTGCTCCATCCCTGTTCTCCTGCTCACCTGAAGTCTCAGAATTTCATCTGTTATGTAACACATCCCCCTACTTTCCTGTCCATAGCTCTCAGGAGCTCTTTGTGCTCCCTTATCTTCACTGCAGAGGTGCCCAACTAGTTAAATCATCAATCACATCAGCATTTCCTAAGCCAGTATCTCTGTACAGCCTCATCTTCACAATACCTTATAATGAAATAAAACTGATCTCTTCACACCCCACGCTGATTTCTTTTTGGGAGAGATATTAGAAAAATTTCCAAAAGTCTCTTCAAGCCTCTACTGTTCTGTGATTCTTGGTGATTCTGTAACATTTTTCATGCCCTTTTTCTGCAACCAATTCTGGAACCAGTTTATCCTTTAGACTAGCACAGGACATAGACTCATTCAGTTTTTCTTCTTAAGTCCTTTAGTTCCTCTTCTTTACCTGTAGCTTAAGGAGCAGGTGAAGCAAAGCACAGGATCCCTCACTGTACAGAACCCTCACTGCCACCCCACTGGGACAGCAGCAAGAACAGGAAAACACGTTCTGGCTACAGAGGACTACTTCCAATGTTAGCCTAACTCAGCATTCATGGTGTGATTCTGCCCTGTGAGAGAGACAAGTTTTCCCTTCATTCAGTGGCACATCTGCTCACTGCTGGGTACAGCAACCAGCACGAAAACTGACCACTCCTGCACTTTACTTCTAAGTAAACTACAGCATGACATTTTATAATATCACTAAATTTCAATGTAAATGCATATTTGTAAGAGCAAATTAACTGATTTGCATTCTGCTTTACCTGCGTAGTTAGCATTATCTAGAGAAAGCTGTTACTTCCTGTAACAGATAAAGCAACACATCCACCCCTCATGAACAGGTTTCAAAGATTATTAGTTAAAAAAAAAAAAAAAAAAAAAGCAGTAAAATGTCTTTGCTTTACTGAACAAAAAAAATTTCTGTGAATATCCACTAAAGGGAAATGCTATGAAAAAAGTCCAAGTCACTGCAGAATTTTGCTTAATCGGTACTTCTGTGAGTGTTAAAACTACTGACACACATCAGCTGAGGTTGATAAATTCAACAAACTCTAGAAAATCTGCAAATGACAAAACTGGAAGAAAAGAAGAAATGTCATGGAAACACCAATTAAGGTGTTAAGGACATTAAACCCTATCGGCAACACATTCACCACACCTCAGCTCCTGAGCTAAACATCTAGTTGAGTTCATTAGAATACAAGGAGTTTGTTGTTACATTTTACTCATTCCACACGGATTTCCACAGGAAAAAATGTAGCCAGCGTACTGTAACTTCCTACCACTGTACAATACACAACAAAAAATGAAGAAAACATATTAAGCATTTTGAGGAAATCCCAAGAACAAGAACCAGTCCCTGCAGAAGCACTATTTTCCTAACAAGCAAGAGGATGAAACACCTGAGAGTTCCCATCTCCCAGAGTCTTTTCAGCAGAGTTACTAAGGAGACTCTTACATGATTTTGCACCAGCAGGTGAAATAATACCAAAGTATCTCCTCCTAAAATCAGCACCCCATGCTTTACCCTATATCTATATCATTAAAGATTGTTGGCTTTTGTGGATGCTCTTACTGGAGAAAAACTCCAGACAAATGTAATACTCCTCAGAAATAAAACAGAGACGCTTTGTAAGGTGCTACAGCATTGCACAAAACTAAATCCTAAGTGTCTTAAGTGTCTTATCAAGGAAGAAACATACTGTGTAATTAACAGACTTCTACACAAACAGTATAATTTGGGTTTCTTAATTTTATTACTGTGTGGGATCCATGATTTTACAACTCCAGAAAGAAAATAAATTTATAAATAAATAAATAAAAGCAACGATACCAAAGATAATATCTGCAGAAGCAGACAGAAAGTATCAGTGCAAGCTACTTGGTTTAGGAACTTACATTTCTCTTTGTGCTTCAACCAAATCTTCAAAAATGCTAGCATCATTCTGCAAGCTTATATAAAAAGAAATACACTAGCAAAGATTTTGTTTCTCATTTACCAAAGAGTTAATCTGCAAAAAGCTACAGAAGCTTTTATGTAGCAGATCAACATAATACCTCCACCAAAACCAAACATGGAATATGTGTCTCTTGCTGGTTCAAAAGGTGTTGAACAGCTTTTCACCAGTGCCCACTGTCTTAGGGGCTATGTACTCCTGGCACTTTGAAATTTGAACATAAGCTACAGCAAATTCTCATTACCACCATCCCCAAATTCCCAAATACCAGCTATACAACTTTATACCAACCGAGCGCTGTATTGGATTGCTTTTGTGAAATAGCACAGAACCAACATGTAAGCCAAAGAGCACATGGTATGTCATCTGCACAGAGAATAATCACCTTTACACCAAGCCACATAAACTCATCACCTATTTAGACTAAATTTTCTTCTTGTTTCAGCACAGGTATCCACCCAAATTCTACATAATCAGGTAACTAGATTTAAATCTTTTTAACTGATACAGATTTTCATTGGCAATTACTGTTGAGAGCCACTGAAGAGGTACACAACCAGGTTCACCCTTTGTACACCCAAAAGGAACTACTTATGCCATCTGTTTCTAAAGAGATGGTATCTTTACCAACACAAACTTGACTTTAAGATACACAGATATTCATTGAAAAGTGTTAATTAGTGCAAGCCTACGCTGTGTAATTTTCACAACAACTACTCTACAGAACAAATCATTGGCAAACTTTAGTTTAGAATTGCTGATGATTTAAACAAAGAACTTTCCCATCTGCTGTTGTTCTTGCCACAGACCATCCTTTTACTCCTTTTATATACAAGTTACATGACACACTGAGCCAAAATAATGACTTATGTATGAAATGGTTATAAACCACACCATCCCAAGAGAGTGAATTACAGCTAGACACAATGAGGAGAAACAGGCTCTCGGAGATTGACTAGCTTCTAGATCTGGACGCAAACCAAGGTGAAGCTTCAGATGGAAGCTACAGTTACGGCTGCAAAGGAGCAGCCTGTGCTGCTCCCACCGGGAAGGGGAGCCAGGAGCAGAGCAGAGCAACGTGGCTGGGGCAAGGCAGGGGTCCCATCAGCCAGGACCCGCCCCACCAACCCCAAGGGATGTGAGCAGGGAGCACTAGGGCTGGGACGTTCATCCAAGAGCCTGGATGACGAGGCAAGCTCGTGATGATGGAGCAGGTCAGAGGGGAAGGCAGGAAAGTCAATTCACAGGCCAGGGTCAGTATCAGGATGACACAGATTTTACATCTTTATAATTGAAAGCAGTTCTTTTCTTTTAAGAAAGAGCAATTTCTCCATACACTGAGATAATGGGAGACTAACTCAAGACTAACACAAGGAACATTAACACATTCTTAACAGTGACGGAGGGCATTCTACATACTTTTAAACCATTTTTTCCTCTATCTGCATTACTTACTTTTTTTCTTAGTCTCCTTCCAAACTTAAACGATAAAATTACTATATACATTACAGGCATGACAATTCTTGCTGTCACATTCTAATATAATCTGGGATTGATCCTGCACTGAACCTTCCTCATTTCACACATGAAATGACAATTTTGAACTCACACTTTTCTGAACATCTTAATTAGTAACACACTGATAATCTTTGACTAAATTGCACAGAAATATTTCCCCAAGAACTCACATACCTGCATTAAAAGAACTTCTCTGTGACCATACCTTCCTACATACAGACTACATACAGAAACATCAAACATACTGATGATCCAAACATACAATCAAATTAGAGGCATCATTTCTAGAGCGGTCAGAAGCACAGAAACTTCCGCAATCCTTCGTAGTCTCAGGGAAGAAAATTCTCAACCAACAGAAAGAGGGGAAAAATTAAAAAACACAGGAAAACAAAACATCATTTTGTCTGCTGAAACATGTATTTATTCTAATTATTTAAACACATATTTATTATAATTACGTATTATGATTGGGTTTCAATTTAGATGAGCTTCCCAACTTGGCTCTAGCTTGCCATAGGGTTACAAGAAAAGCAGTCCCAGCCTAACTGAGAGAAAAGGAATGAGTAGTTTGAATAACTTAGGCGGGGGGAAAGATGAGCATTTATGTCTGCTTAAAGCAACTGTTCAACTGCAGCCTCCTTGTACAGTTAAAGCAGCCACCACTCGCACACTAGCTAGGGTATAGCCAGGTTGCTGATTGAAGTGATTCTCCTCCTCTGCTCAGCAGCTGCAGGGCCCATTCTGCCACACTGTGTCCAGTCCAGGCTGCCACACTCAGACAGAGATCTAAGGAGATGGACGAGGGTCCAGCAGAGCACCAGTAAAACAGATAAGGGTCTGGAGCATTTGACCTTTGAGGCAGACTGAGGAAACTACATTTCTTTAATCTGGAAAACAGAAGGCTAAACGAGACTAACTACAGTCTGCCCCTAGCTAAAGGGAGATGCTAAGACAAGCATCTCAGAGCCCCCTCAGCAGTGCACAGCAGAAGGGTAGGTAGCAACAGTTACAAGTCGCAACACAGGAAATTTCAATCTGATATATGGAAAACAAAACGTCCACAAACAGGAATGACAAGCATTAATGCTGCAAAATCTTTGGAAATTTGCACATTGCTATTCTAGTCTTGAAATCTTTTCTAATTCTCCAGCTAGTCCCGCTTACTGCAGGGGATATACTGCAGGGACATAACCTCTGAAGGGTCTCTCAAATTGCATTAGTCCTTTACCATGTGTACAAAGAAAAGAACATATTGCAATTCCATGACAAAAGCAACTGCTTTTATCATTGTGCTATGCAAAGCAGAGTATTATGTAGCCTGTGCAGGGTCTATAACCTGGGCAGCCATTAGAATTGGAGCTGTCCTGAAACTATTTATTCCTATTTCGTAAATGTAATATATTACTTAACCCATAAGCAGAAACAATTAATGTGTCCTTAAAAAAAAAGCCATAAACTTGAACACCATGAAAGTTTAAATACTTAAAATTTGAAAGTTTAAAGTGTCTGTAATTCTGTAGAATCTGTAAAGATTCTGAGTAGCTACCGAAAAGGATACCTTCCTCAGAAAATATGCCAGTTATTTTGATAGCTTTCACTATCATACTAGACATGCAGTCAAAACTACTGTAAATACCAAATTTCAGATTCATTCAAATCATACTCACATTTGTCATGAAAGAATTAGTTTGTTTTCACTGAAGTCTTCCATAACTTCATGCACAAGTTCACATGCATAGCAGTAAAATGTTATTTTTGCATATTTAGAGCTTGGACAGTGGCTTCTTTAGATAAGCAATGGTTAGAGGAATAATTCCCAAAAGTTTGAAATAACTAGAATCCAAACTCCATCATCCAAAAGGAAATAAATTAGCTGCAAAACCCTTGTAAAAATCTACATCAGTGCAGCGTTAGTCTCAATGCCTGATGGGCAGCATGCTGGTCCATGGTGTTTCACTGTGTAAAGTGACCTTTGGCAATCTCGTTTTAAACAAGGAAGCGATAGCTGTAATAACCACTTGCTAGTGAAAGAGATCCAATTGAAACACAGTAACATCCCCAGTACCTAAGCAAACTCTTTCAGTTACAATACGCCTCCTAAATCTCACCAGCTTCAATGAGACTTTGTCCAGTCAGAGAAACTCTAAAGAAACATTTTATGACATTTTTATCCCTCAACTTGAAAACTGACAAAAGATAACTCTATTTAGAGGATACATCACAAAGAGAATGTTCCTTAAAAGTGTACCGGAGGTACACGAAGCAAGATTGATCCTATACTGACTGCAGAGACCGAACTCCCAGAGCTCTCCAGCTCTCTGCAAGATTTCCATTAAATTTAACAGCTCCCAAATATACTCTTAGTGCATTTCTTAACTAGGAAGAAAAGTTATCATTTTATCACATGTTAGCTAATGTGTATCCCCTAAGCAGTACTCAATCAAGCTGCTAATGTGTCCTACCTACGACCTTGTCTATACTGGGGATTTCCTATGTCAGTTACTGCTTTAGGTCCCTAATGAACAAGAAGGCCTGAGATCTGCTGAAGGGAACTTACCTGAACAAGGACTGCAGAATCTTGCTTGTCTTCTCTGCAAAACAGGAGTGTAAAAAAGGCGCCTAAAATCAAATCCCTAATAGTGTATAATTTGTTTTTAGATTTCAAGTCCTTATTACTTTTGAATAATCTAAGATCTGGCCAACAACATAGTATCAGAAACCAATAATAATTTTTATGATAAGCTTACAGTTGTTTGGTTGAAGGTTGGACTAGATGATCTCTAGATGTCACTTCCAGCCTTAACCATTCTGAGATTCTGTTTGCCATATGCGGTCTTTTACAAAAAATGCAATACAAAATAATAGATTATTAGGAGATACTATTAAAATTACATGTAGTAGAAGAATGACACAATAGTCAACAGAGAAGAGGTAAACATTGCAGAACTGAGAATTTGAAACTAAAATGTCAATCACAAATTTTATTTGGCTAAAATTAGAGAAGAGAGATATAAAAACCCCCCTCTAATTTTAAGATAATAAGAGTAAAAAAAAAGAGTGTTTTTTTAAGTGTACTTTGCAAATTCTAACAAGAATTGTGGCCTAAGGAAAAAAAAAAAAAAGCTAACAGTAATAAATTGGGGTTCCAGATTAGTTGCACAGAACCTAATTTGTGTGAACTTTCTCTATGTAGGAAAACGCATTTCCATCCTCAGCATCTAAACTTGAGTAGCATTTATAAGATGAACTCACTATGTCTCAAATCAGCTGTGGAATTCTCATTTAAAGCATCAGTATTCCCAAAGAGACAGTACAAGAACAAATCTGTAATTTAAATACTTGGAAAAAATTATGCAGAACCTCTCTTTATGAAAAGAAAAAAAGAAAGAAAGAAAAAAGAAAAGAAAAAAGAGAGAGATGAGAACAATTCAAGAATTAGACAAAGCACAACAATCACTTAGTAAACACCAGACTGCTACAACAGGATGCATCTCAATGGATCCTGGCAGCAGAGAGGCACCTAAGAAGACAGACTCTTCTTCTACAGCTTTTATTTACAGCTCTGCCTACAGCAGGGCAAATAAAAATTACAGGCTACCACTAAAGCACAGACAACCTACAGCAGACTGTTCGTCTATTTGTTAAATTTGATTTCCCAGTACATAGCACATAAAACTGATTCTTTATAATCGGGAATGTTTATTGTAAACTCATCATGCTTCCAAAAGCTGTAGTCATACTTTAATACAATAAAAATAAAACGTAAATTTGCACTTTGAATAGTATACTTGTTAGTGAAAAATCAGTCTAACTGCAGACAAGCACACAGCTCTGAACTCCCAGGGCAGGTCTGCTTTCTGACCACACACGGTACATTAATTTGCTCAACAAAAAATTCCCCATTGGCCATAGAGCTGTTCATGTCTGTGCTGAACAGACTTTTATATCCTTTTATCCATGCTTAAGAAGTCAACTAAAATTTGAATGTGATGAATTAGTTACCTTCTGTCAATTTAACAGTGCAGTCCATACCACTGCTGCAAAACTAAAAATCTACCACACTAACCATCTTCTCAGAATCACACAGAATCTTCAAGGTTGGAAGGGACCTCTAGAGATCATCTAGTCCAACCTTCCCGCTCAAGCAGGCACATCCAGAGCATGTGGCACAGGGCAGCATCCAGGCAGGTTTTGAAGACCTCCAGAGAAGGAGACTCCACAACCTCCCTGAGCAGCCTGTTCCAGTGCTCTGTCACCCTCACAGTAAAGAAGTTCCTCCTCACCTGGAGGTGGAACCTCCTGTGTTTCGGCTTGCACCCATTACTCCTTGTCCTATCACTGGCCACCACTGAGAAAAGCTTGGCCCCTTCCTCCGTACAATCCTTCTCCTTGCTGAAGACAATGCTCTGTTGAAGCCATTGGAGGTTCTGCCACCTAGCTCACTGGGACTGAGATTTCTTTCTCTCGTCAATATATCTCTCAATAAATTCGGTCTTCAACACCAGACTGAATTTCCATGCTCAGGTCAAGTTCATAATACAAATCAATGCAAGTTCTCCCAGAACAAGCTACAAGATCAGCCCTTACAAGGGCAATCACTCTCTTGAAATTAACCTAAAACTTTCTTCCTGGACTTTCTTCTTCACTCTTGATACCTTCCCTGAAAGGAAGGGTACTGAATTAGGTCTTGATAGAGAGAACCCATCTTCCTTCTTTCCTCTTCGGTAAACACTCCTGTATTCAAACTAACATCCAAAATAATTCTAGATGCTTTTAAAGCAACTATAAAGAAAGAAATTCCAGGAATAGAAGACTCAGGTTGTCAGTTGCTATTAATCAATCTTGTTAATTCTTATTTTGTCTGCAAACTCAGCAACTCTCAATTAAAACAGAAATAATAAACACACAACAAATGAGGTTTTCATAATGAAAATGGGCTAATCAAGATACACACATTCATTTAACTGTGCAATCTTTCTGAAAATACACCATACGGGATGCACTGTGCATGCACTTATCTCGATACAACAAGGGCTCTGATCATGTTGTTTATTCCAGCTTTCACACTAGAACAGTTGTACTTTAGAGAGCATGTTATTACACTGCATGTATTTTGCTGCTTTGCCTCTACTGTAAGAAAGCAAAATATCCTTGTTCTTGCAGCCCAGCCTCCAAATCTATGCTAGAGAGGTTAGGTGAGCACAGGACACCTTCCAAGCAGGGATGCAGTTTATTCCAGCAGCAGGGCTGGCATTAATGATGGCAACTATCAGAACAGGATGAGCTATACTATCTCATGCCTGCACTGTATTTATGTTAGAGACTTTCCTCTCATGGTCTCTTTGCTACATCTGCATTACCCACCACTGAAGTTATCACAAGCCTCAAGTGGTATGAAAAGACACGATCACTGACCATTACAGTCATATATAAAATACAACCACAGTTATATGGAGACAATTTTGTATTTTTTTCTGGAACTGAGGTGTAATATATCAGCAAAATTCTGCAAACACATCTAGAGTAAAATGTCCCAACAGCATACCAGCACATCCACACCAACAGAGCTCTTCAACTGTAGACTAAGGACTACAGTTTCAAAGTTTTATGGATATAAGAAGCACCCTTAGAATAAATGCAGCTTTTACCAGACTAGCAAGTTGCTTTTTTTTTTTTTTTTTTTTTTTTGCTCACTTTTTTCCCCTCTCAAGATAACTGCAATGACAACATGATATAAATATTAAGATACAGCAAAACTTTGTCAAGCGTGTGGTAACCGTAGTCTAAGGCCATGTATACACTGAAAGTCCTATCAAATCAACAGTGCAAGTACAATACACTATAGCCAAGTGCCCAGAGCACCGACCCAACACCTAAAGCCCATCAACATCGTGAGCTTCTGCATTCTGAATCAATAAATATAAACTAAGGGAAAACCAGAGTACTACTGTCACCAATACAGGAAGGAAAAAGTTTAAAGCCCGTATCTGGCCAAAAGGGCACATCTAAAAAGTATGAACCCAGTATATTTTAATTATGTCCCCCAAACATCTGGACTCAAATAAAAATGCATTTTGCTTTGATGTGTGCAGGTCAGGGCAAAGAGTATGTATCACCAGTGATTTTTATTACACTCTTTGTCACTTTATCAATGGAGAAAGGAAAAAAAAAAAGAACAGAAGGAATTTGTCAGTCACTACCAAATTTATTATAAATATTTATTAGGAAAAAATGACTATAAATATACACAAACATTAAAAACGTACACACTCTCATGCCTTGTAACCTAAGGCCACTGTATCAATAATACAAAGTAGTAGCTTCAAGGATGGGCAAATTTCATGCATTAGAAAGTTTCCTGAAATATGTCAGTATCATAGTAAACACTTATTAGACTTAAAATAATTCGTAAGAGTTTCAGTCACGTGCATCAGTTGCTTAAAAGAAAATAAAACATTAACAATGTTGCCCTCCAGAAAGATTTTAGAAAAGTTTATGTCCAGGGCTTATTTTTTAAGAATATATCAAATCAACAACAGCATTTATTTCATACCTGTTCAACATTAACAGGCAAAAAACTTAAAATGCTTTAAAAATAAATCCCAAATCATGAAACTTGCCACTGCCTACAGGAATGAGCAAGAGGCAGTAGGAAGCCCTCTGATAACGTGTCAAAAAGCATAAAATGAGAATTAAACGAGCAGTCCACACTCCCTAAGGGGTGAGTATGAGCTGGTTTGGCAGAATATCTGCTGTTGTTTAGGTCAACATTGTTAGCACTAAAGTCAAGCTTCAAGAGGACAGGATTATAAGGAGATGACCCAAAAAAAATGAGGTGTCTCAATTAAAAATATATATATATTTTAATTCTGAATTCTAAAAGGAAAGAAATACACACACCAAAACAAAGACCGAGAACTTCAAGCAACTTAGGAGAAAAATTACTTCATGTGGAGTAAAAACTCATCATAGAGGGAAGAATCAGTTTAAGAATAAGATGAGATAAAAGAAAATAAAATCCTACTAGGAGAGCAAAAGCAACAGGAATAAGCTGCTCATTCACCTATAAGTTTTTCACCCTTGGATTCCACCAAGATTTTGAAGGGTACTGAATGCTCTTTAATGATGCCTTTGTTGTATGTGTTGCACTGAACACTGTCTGAAGAGATGTTTCTTCTGTTATGTCCTATTCTTCGGTCATCAGATCACTCAGTGGACAAAAATCACCTTTGAAAGCTACTTTTCCCCCTCTCCAACTGCAGGTGTGTATCATGTCAAGAACCAGGCTTTGGAGGTGTATATAAACAATGTGTAAGCCCATGTTTACAGCTTCAAAAAAGATGGGTCCTGGTCCACTCTGGAACAAGCTGAATTATAAGTAATAGCTCACAAGATCACCACCTACGGTTATTCAAGGGATATAGGAAGTCTGCAAGTGGAAAGGTTCAACATAGACTTAATGGGGATAACCCTCCTTATTCTCCCTCCTCGGACACAAAGAACTTTCTCCCCGAGAAGTACACATGAACAGAAATAAAAATTAAAATAAATAAATAAACCCCTTCTAACATCGATTTTCTGAATAAAAAGCAGATAGCTGGTAAGCTTGGGTACGAACGGGGCAAGGTTTCGGGCACACTGCGGGCCGGTGCAGCGGCACCGCCACAGCAGCGAGCACCGTAAAATGGCGCCCGTGGGGTGGGGGGAGGAGAGCCACGGCGAAAGTGCGCAACAAACGCTGGCAGGAAGCCAGGCGGCGCCATCTTCCCTGCCGCTCCCGCGCCCGCTGCCACCGGCGGCCGGCGCTCGCAGCCGAGCCCGCAGCTGCTCCCAGACCCGCTGCCCCTCGCCTTGGCAGTCCTCGGGGTTTTGTTTTTTAATTCTACCGTTAATACGCCCCGAAAAGACCGGGAGAGTCGGGGCGGCGGGAGCGGAGGATCAGGGAAAACAAAGGCCTCAAGATCGCATTCTTTCCGTCCCCCAGTGGTAACAGCTTTAAATAAATACAGATGTGTCCTCTATAAGGACACTTTCTTTCTTCCTTAGTTTTTTTTTTCACCATAGCTAGATCTGCTTTACTTCTACAATTAACTTACGGATTGTGGATATTTTTACAACTAATGTCAAAAGCAAATGAAAACGAGATAAGCAACCCCCATAACCAATAAAGTTAACTAAGTACTTAAGCAAAACACTATTATTATTTTTTTAGCCACAAGTAAAAACGATATTTAAAACAGTGAATATGGAATATAATCCGATAGCACAAAGAAGCCAACGCACACCCACTCCGAAGGAAAACCAAACAGGTTACTCCAGAAAGAGACGGTTTATTGCTAAGCTTTAAATAGAGGCATTACAGTCAAATATTCTCTCTCCAAAAGGAAATAATAATAATTAAAAAAAAAAAAAAAAAAAAAAGATTCTGAAGAGGAGGAAAAGAGGAAAAAAAAAAAAAAAAAACACGAAAACGCATTAGCCCAAACCTACCGACGGAAAATTTCACGTACACGCACAAAAAGAGCACCGTTTCCATCTCTAGATTATAAGCGTTGAAACACGGAGCAATTCAGAGGAAATCGCAAATAAAGAAGCAAACAAATCAAATCTAGTGGCGACACGGAAAACGAGAAAACGAGTGAAAAATAAATCCCCGGCAGGCACAAATCTGAGACAGAAGCTCAAAGAAACGACAAGATTAGGGTGGTGGCGAGCGAAGGGGGGAAAGGAAAAAATTAAGCCAGGAATGAAAAAGAAGAAAAACAAAAAAAGAAAGAAAGAAAAGAAAAATCCTTCCCAGCTCCACAGGCAGGAGAGACGAAGTGTCTCCATTTTCTGAGGAGGAGGAAGAAAGAGTGTTTCACAGACCACAGAGCTTTAGAGAAAAGCAAAGAAACGAGGGGGAAAAAAAAAGAGGGAGGAGATTTGAAAAGATTATTTTTCTTTCTCCCTCACACACTCTCTCTATCCCCCTCTCTCCGTCTCACTCTCTCTCTCACACTCACACATACACACACACACTCTCTCTCCCTCCTCTCCTCTTTCCATCCCTCTTGATGGCCATCAAGGGGGCGGAAAAAAAAAAAAAAAAAAAAAAAACACAACAACAACTAATTTTAAACCGGCTCAATCAATGAGTCATTAAAAGAGATTTTTCTTCCCTCCTCTCCCGAATTTGCATGGCATCAGCAAGAAGGAAAAAAAAAAAAAAAAAACCCTCTCCCCTCTCTGCAGCTATCAGCCTGGACCTGAAACCTTATCTCTCTCCCCCCCCCGGCCTTTATTTTAAGAAACAACTTTTTTTTTTTTTTAAGTGCCCTCAGCAGCCACCACCACTAGTCTTGCTGAAAAAAAATATATATATATAGTTCATTTCCATGTGAATCCACATCTGCCCAAACAGCCACCCACAAAATATCCCTCTTCTTCCTCCTCGTCTCCCCTCTCGCTCGCTCCCTCTCTAGATATATATTTATATACATAGCCCCAGAGCCAATAGCTCTCTGGGCTGAAACCTAATATCCTGGTTTTGGCAACTCCTGGTTGTTAATTTGCTCCTCTTTCTTTTCTGTCTGTCTGGAGATAGATTTCCCCCCTCTCTTTTCCCTCCCCGAAGGAAGGGAGGAAGGAGGTTGTGTGTTTTTTTTTTCCTTGAAATTTTTATCACAAAATTATAATACACTCAAAGGGAAACTCACCGTCATGAAAAAGCAGTGCCTTGTCAACGGGGTTTCTTCGCCATCACATCAGGGGCTGGCAGTGTAAGAGAGAGAGAGGGAGAGCGAGAGAGCGAGGAAGGGAGGGGGGAAGAGAGAGAGCGAGCGAGAGAGCGAGAGCGGGCGCGGGGAACGCGGAGAGCGCGGAGCGGAGCCCGAGCCCGAGCCGGGGCCGCCGCTCCGCGAGAGCAGCGCCACCGGCACCGGCCCCGCACGCAGCTGCGGCTGCTGCTGCCGCCGCCGCGCCGGCATCGCCGGCCCGCTCCTCGCCCTGGCATTTTGGAAGGAAAGACAGGCCCTTTAAAAAAAACTTGGGGATTTTTTTTTTTTCCTTGGGAAAACTGCGGAGCTGGCCGCCCCTGCGCGCCCGCGCTGTTTACTTTCGGTTAAAACTTGGGGGATGTTTTTGGGCTGGAAGGGAAGCCAAAAAAACAGACCGCTCTTCTCCACTATTCAAAAAAAAAAAAAAAAAAAAAAAAAAAAAAAAAAAAAAAAAGCTGGGTTAATTTCCCTCGGATTAAAGCTGCAAACCAGAGTTTTTGTTTTGTCCCCCCCTTTTTTTGTGTGTGGGAGGGGTTAAGGGGTAAGCAGGAGTCCCCAGAAATACACATAATGCAAGGTCACCTTGAGAAAGATGAAATGTCACCCTTTTAGAATGTAGGTGACTCCAAATATACTGTAGCTTTTTTTTTTTTTTTTTTTTTTTTTGGTCAGTTTTGGTTAAAAAAAAAAGAACCCTTAAATTCCAGAGACAGCTGCACTAAAGAAGAAAAAAAAGTAGCCTAAAAATGCTGGATTTGACTCAAAGCTTACAGCACTCAAAGTTCACAGATACAATTCTACAATTTTGCTTAAAAGTATTAATGTTATCCTATAGAAGCTTTTTTATTATTATACAAAATTAATTCAACTTAAAATGTTCACTATATTCTTCCATTAAAAAATATATATTTTTTGTTCAGATCTTACAGGCCTAACTTGTATAAAATAAAAAATATTTTGATTGAAAGCAGATTCTTTGCATGAAGAGTTATGTATGCTAATGAGTTTAAAACAAGAAATCTGAAGACTCTTTGTTAATAATTGTAATTCCCAAGGACTTGCACAGCTGCCTTTTTTTTCCCTTAAAAATTAATTTTATTAAACTCCTTAGAGACAAGGATTTGAAGACTTTATTTAGCAACATATTCCTCTTTATTAGCTGTACATCTCAAAAACCACTAAGTTTTTGGTTTTGCATACAAAGGCATGAAAACAGCTTATGGGCAGTGTAGAAAGTGGAACTTCTCCATGAAACAGTTGGCCTGATTTTTATGAAAAAAGTCAGTACCTAAATATTGGTCCTAATGACAATCTAGTTAGGTTATTTTCTAATTAATAAAACTATTTCATGCTCCAACATGGATCATAAAGGTTAACCCTGGTGCCAGACTGGTGCTAAATGCAGCTCATCTGTCACTTGTCTTTCCGTGCACATCCACGGTACCAAATTCAGGTGGAGTTTCCGACTGCTCCTGGAGCAGCCAAGTCCTACCCTAGCCAAGAGCCCCCAGGATGATCCTGCGGGATCCTGCGCGCATCCTGCCCCATCGAACACGGGCATGGCACCACCAGGACACGAATGTCATATTTTACCAGTGCAAGATGGCCTTGAGCAGCCAGCACTACTGACACAAGCCCTGCACGTCAAGGGCTCAGCACCCGACCTGGCCGCGCTTCGCAGCGCACGCTCCCGACACCAGCGCGAGCGAATCAGAGCGGCCAAAGAGCGACGATCCCGACTCCAGCACCTGCTCCGGGGGCCAAATGCTACCCGAATCTCTCCACAGCGCTGACTTCAGACTTGGCCCAAGCCCCAAGTTCTGAGCTGGAGAGACCCCCTGCCCTTCTCCGGCTCTGGCTGCCAGGAAGGACCCAGCTACGAGGCGGAATGGCTCAGCGTCACCCTCCCACTCCTGCGCAAACCACAAGTAGGAAATAGGCAATGCAGAGATGGAGCGGTAGGAAGGCGGCAAATGACTCTGAATCGATTCCCTGATCACAAGCAACACCAGAAAACGTACATAAATTATCAGATCATACCATAGCTGACACTTACTTTCCCTGAAGGATGTCTCAAAGCAGTGCTAGTAATAACCTCGATAAACAGAGACAGTAACAAACCGGAAGCAGAAATAAAGCCTACACCGTGAGGCACCCTGAAACTACTACAATTTCTCAGTCTACACAAGGCGGTGAGTTTAAGGATGAAAACCCTTTACTTGGTCACCGAGTGAACAAAACCACAACCCACTATGGCCCTCCACTCCCTCTGCAGAAGCCGATTTGCGTAATTTCTATATTTACTTCTGTTCAAAAACAAGTGTGGCTCAGGTACAAAGAGTCAATAAAAAAAAATGAAGAGTTGGGTATGACTTTATGGATCAGATTGAAGTATGTACTTAATGTTACATCTTACACTAAGAACTTGAATTATTTTTTTCAGTATAGTGTCATCTGTACTGATGTACTACAGAGTTTTCCAAACCGTGTTTGTAAAGAAAAGCTGTTGCCTTTGGTCTTTAAGTATTTATGCTGTTTTAAGAGGATCATATGGCGTTTCCGAGCTGAGAATCATTGCCCAAGAGCTCCCCCTCTTCTCACTGCCTTCCTGCCCTAGAGAGGAAGGCTTGAGGTGTCCAAGCTCTTCTGCTCCACCACCCCCCTGCCCAGAGCAGTCCCACTGAACCAAATCTTACTCTTCATATTTGATGCAGCAGAGAAATTCAGCATTTTACAAATGTAATAACTGCTGCTCTCCTAGACGTGCAAAGATACCAGCTGACATTTGGAGTCAACTGAGACACGCAGCCTTGCAATGACAGAGTGTGCAGAAGTGAGAATCAGGCACAGATATCAAGAGGAAGAACTTGAGGGGATACAAAGGTCTCAGGTTTCTCCTTGGCCAAGGGTTTATTCTGCCCACTTCTGCTCTTCACATTACCTTCATTTCCATTCTTGTACCACCACAAGTCAGCCACTCCAAAGGCAGAGCAAGAAGCAGCAGACTCTTGCCTGAGTAACCCCCTAGTGCCTCCAGCTCACAGCCCCCTTTCTGAGATGCATGAGATGGGAGCAAACGCCACCTGCTCCACTGCAGCCCTGCTCCCTCGGGCTGCCCCCGAATCCCCGCTGCTCAGCGCAGGGCTGCCGCTCCCTCCGCCTGCCCTTCTTCGCCTCCCCATCCCTCAGCATGTTTCTGTAGCAGCTCAGCCCCAGACCCACCGTTTCCCCAGCTATGTATCTCTTTTAATATTTAGTAGCACAATTTATGTGCACAAATGCACAGAAACAAGTAGGTTATCGTTAAAAAGTGCAAACAATAGAAAAGTAGAAGTCACAATGTTGTTCAAAAGTATAGCAGCACGAAGGGAAGCAAGGGCTTTAACTTGGAATAGGAATGGAACATATGACCAGCAAAAGTCAGTTTTCCAATAACCATAGGGATTCTCATCAATGCCTTACTCGCACAGCACATACCTGCAAAACCAGGTTCCTAACTGCATAAATTATGAATCATTGCTACATTGCAAAAACTGTATGACTGCAATATTATTCATATCAAACACATGAATATCTAACCAGTAAGTATCTTAAAGCTTGACTGGTTAGGATCCAGGTAGCAAGGAGAAGTAACCAAGGCTGAACCTCCATAAAAGAGTTTCACAGCAATACCATAAAAAGCCAAGTCTCCATGTGGCTTTTAATGAATCTGAAGAGCAGATCCTAGAGAACTAAGTTTCTTCAAGACCCAAATTCTGCCAGACTGTCAGCAGAAACAGAAAAATATGGTGACTGGACCTCACATTGAAACAAATGATATTGCAAAATTATTACTGGAACACATGAAGGGTAACTATCCCTTGCCTTAGGTACAACATTTCAGTGGACTCAGATTCTTTAAGGTACCTTAGTGCCTTGAAGAGGAGAATGAGGCATCAGTAGCTTTCCCTAATAAGTTAGGGGAATACTTCTAAGAGATTCAGCCACTGGGATGCATTGACAAGAAAACAACTCTCGAGAGAAAACTTTATACTACAGTATCTCAAAAAAACCCACCTCAATCTTCACAACTAACACTGCCAACATTTATAGATGAAATTTAAATCTCAGCATGAGGGTAGAAAATTTGGAGAATTTCCCATGGCTTGTTTAGCAAAGGCACCTAGGGAAAAAAAAAAAGAAGAAAAAAAAAATTCAATAAGAATATACTGATAGTTAAAGGTATATTGATGAGTGGCTGGACACAAGCTGGAGTAAAACAAGCCAGAATACAACAGAAGATTCATGTTCAGGAGATTCAGTTCACTTCCATACAACAGAAGTATTCATGTTCAGGAAAGAAGGAAAAGGAAGAAATATAAACACATTAAGTGACCACTGCACATGTACATGGCAAAATAAGAGAAAAGGTTTTATAAATAAAGACACAACTTTGGAGAAGAATGGTTAAGGAAGGTGTCACTTGCTTGGAGCCTTCTAGAAAGTACCTGTGCAAGATTTCTATATGAATAAAGGCTGCTGTAATGCAAGTCTTACTACTATGAGTAGGAAGTGTTGCATAGTTTCTATGCAACAGAAATAATTTTCCCAGATTTAGAGTGAAGAGCAAATGCAAATAATAGGAAGAATCAGTCTCCTTAGATATGATATGATAGCCTACAGCCTACATCTGAAAGTTAAAGGCTCTGGAAGGAAAAAAAATGGGGAGGAACTCCAGAACTGAGAAAACATCTACCTCAAAAGGATATGCAGAATACGCAGAGTCCGTAAGACAGGATCTGTGGCTTACACGCTCAGACTCTGAAACTTAACTCCTAACAAATAGCAAGTTAGAATCCTAAACTCCAATTAGAAGCTAGGTCTGGACTAAACCTATATGCTCTTTAAGGCTTAACCTTGTGTGTTCAGTGTACCTGGGCCTTGCTTCATTAATCTTGGAGTGTGTCTTGTCATAAAATGCTATGCTTTGAAGTCACTTCTTGTCTTTTTTGAGAATTAATTTCCGTATAAATTAGTGTTTCTCCACCTCTGGCATTAGGAACACCTTGTTCTCAGAAGAGACCGGCACTGACTCGTTTGCAAACAAGTGCACCTCGACTGGCTGGTATATAATTAGGATTTTAAGCATTCCCAAGGATTACATTTCAAAGCTTTCGCATTACTCACAGCAATTAAGATGCAGCAAGTAAGTTTTATAGCTGTTGCTCTAACTCTCTAATTAGTGTTCTCAAAAACACACATATTTTACATTGTCTTGCCTTTCCATATGGCCAAATATATGCAGAAGATCATTTCCATCCAAACAGAATCTGTTTTGGAAAACAATGTCAACCATAATGTTCAAGGAATTTGTTAATGTTTTTCAAAAGCAGAACACAAAGATAAAAAGCCCTGACAATCATTTTACTGAAGCATGTTCCACCATGCAAAATGTACAGCATCTTAAAGGCAGGGATAATACAGCTTGTATCTCACTTAATGCTACATCAAAGAGCCCTTGCCCAACTTGACAGCAGGATACCATGGATTGCAAGGCACTGAGATACCAGCTCTGGGGCCAGAAGCAATTCTGTGCCTGCCAATGTCATGTGGAGGGGCTCAATCCAACCAGCGTTTGGAGAGCATCATCTAGCCTCCAAGCAAGACACGGCAGCTGCTGCTTTTCCTGAAAGCACAGCTAGAAGAGCAAAAAGCACTTCCTGTGCTATGATGCACACAATAACACACAACGTGCACGTATCACCCTTCGAAGTAAAGCCACGTCAGTGCGGGAGTACATAACCTACGATGAGGAACAGGGGCAGCTACTTCTTTGCTCAGCTTCATCATCAGAAGATTGTGCCACAGCTACCAAGCCCCTAACCTTCACAAACCAGGGAACCAGCATATATCCTTCTCAGAGTTGAAAATCTGTTATGTGCAGCTGGACCCTCAGCTGCTTCTGTGGATGGCACTTTTATATATACCCCACTCTTCAAAAAATAAAAATGATTGAATGAGACAGGATCTTGAAGCTGACCTATGCAACACAGCATTTCGCTTCAAAGGCCATGAGTTAATACTGTCTGAGTTAGTTTAAATCTAGGTACTATTTTCAGGCAGATAGTATTCAAGATCTACAACCATGTGGTTGAAGGTCTTTTTCCAGCTGAAATTTCAGCTGGAATCCAGCAATTATCACCTTTTCCAGCTGAAAGTTGGAAGCACAGTATTGTAGCAAATGTTTCCAAGGCCCATAAGGAAAACTGCAACTTCACATAAGGCAAAGGACATCGTGTAGTCCAAGCGACAGCAGAAGGTCTGACTGGAAGGGTCAGCAATCTCTCTGCTTTGAGAGCAGAGAGGAACTTAAGCACTTCTAGGAAAAAAAAAAAAAAAAAGGAAAAAATATATTGCACAACTATGTGCTTTGCTTTTGTCCCACATTCTCCAACAACTAACCTGCTTCCTGCAAATTGCCAGCAGAATCCAAAGCAGAGCTACAAGCTTTACTTTTTATTCAGGTGGTTCCCACTTGGGAAACCATAAACTCGCTTTTTTCTACTACATATATTGGAGCACATTAAGCAGCCTTAAACATAAATGTTGCTGCCAGCAGCATTAGGAAGAAAACTGTCAGGTTTTGTATTACCATCAAACATATATAATATAATATATATATACACCACTATCAATTACACCAGAGCCTCAAATTATAAGTGTGGATAAGCGAGCTTGGAACATCAAGTTGCTAAGGCTGAAAAAATTTTACTGCTTCCTTTTCAAATTTTCATTATGGTCATACACTTGGCGTTCTTGTATCTGGAGTTCTTTTGCTTGTAACCATAAAGTCATTTTTATGTATTAGTAATATGATTCACTCTCTCCCAGCAGCTCATATTCACAAGTGTATTTCGGCCTCATTAATTTAAATCTCCAATCACTTCTAGAAAAACCAAGCTACTATAATACCTAGCTGAGTGACCCAGTGTAGCACGAGGAATCATTATATAGTAGCTTAAAATATAGACTTACATTTAATTTGACCAGAGTAGCATTTGCCTGTAATCTTTTCAAATACAGTGGGAAAGACTGCAGTTCACCTGCCTGTTCACATTCAAGACTAACAAAGTGATACTAACAAAAGCTCCAGCTGAGCATCTGGATTTGCAGATGCTGAAGACAACTGAAGACCATTTTTGTGTGAATATACTTGTATGTGTGCATTAAACTCTGTTACTATCTGTATTACCTACACCAGTGGGACGACAAGACAAAAAAAAGGGTGCCAATTAAAATGAAATAGATCAATTCTAATAAACTGTATGGAATTGTTTCATACATTGCTGTTAAAAAAAAATCTGAAACTATTCTCTTTTCCTGGAACTATTCTCTTTTCCGTTCTCCTTCTCATGATGGAGCATTCCCCTTTTCCAGAGAACAGAACTTTCCTTTTGACAACCCCAAATCTCATCCCTCGGAAGCAAAGCCCCAAACACACTAACTGGCCAGTGTTGGTTCAGCCAAGTGCTGTAACGCACTGAACGCCACCTCACCCACCCATGGGGCAACCCAAGCACCTCTATCGTGCTGCGATTCAAGCACCAAAGGGCGGCGCATCCCTGTGCCCATGACCTTGCCAGGCTGCCCTTGGGAGCACGCAGGGTGCTTTACCAGCCCACTGCAACGCTCCGCTCTCACCCAACAACCCCTTCACACCCCTTGATTTTGCATTTTAACAGTGACGAAGAACTATTATCTCTATTTTGTGCATGTCCTTCATGCGTTACGAAGACACGGAGGTATTGTGCTGCCTTTCTCCTCTGCCATCCTAACTGGGCTGGCTTTGTTACATGTAAAGCGTAAGTACTCCCTATCATCTAATGATATTGTATCGCATCTGACATTGAAATTAAGCCCTGCGTCCCTCAAGGGACCCAAAAAAAAAAAAAAAAAAAAAAAAAGAGCCTGAGAAAGGGCAGATTAAATGTTGGTCCTGACTGTAAGTGATTGAACAAGCAACTTTCAAACAGGCAATTCGCTACATTTGCCAAAAAAGAAATGCATGCCACCACCAAATACATGAGAGCAAATTTACAGCAATTTCTGTGGTTCCCCACATTTCCAGTTGGCTGGGGAGTTGTAGGAGTTACTTCGGGTAATTCAGAAACATCCAGGGAAGGGAGGTATTTGCAGAACCGCAGAGCGGCTCCATTTATTGTCGTGTGTTTTCAGAGGTGCTGTGTGCCAACTTCCTTGAACAGAAATTAACCCCCTGCGAGGTTGGGGCACGGCAGTTCCCAAAAGGCTCCGTCCACGCAGGGGCCCCTCTCCTACCCCGCCGCCACAGAGCTCACAGAGGTGTCGGGCAGAGGCCTCCCCGGCCGCAGCTCTCTGCCTACGCGCGGGCCTCCTCCTAGGCTCCGCTCTCACGCTTTCCCTCAGCAGAGCAATCCTCCCAGACAAAACCACCGCGAGATCAGAAACGAAAGGGGAAAAACGAACAGGAAAGGGGCCGATGCGGCAGCGCCTTGGCGGGCACCGAGAGCCACCCCCGCAGACCGCTTTATTGCCCAGGACGAGGCGGGAGCGAGGGCGGCTCCATGTCCCCCGCGGACACCTGCAGCGCTGCCCCCGGCAGAAGCCGCCCGGCGGCCGCGCACCCGGCCCGGGAGGCTCCGCGGGCGGCACCGCGGCCCGGCTCTGGGGGGGAC
>NW_020455677.1:128808-213808 GCF_003342845.1 Nothoprocta perdicaria | reverse complement strand
CGCCCGGCTGCGCCGAGGGGGAGCCCGACGCGGAGCCGCTGTGCGGCTTCAGCGGCGCGCAGGGCGCCGAGCTGGAGCTGGGCCGCGCCGAGCTGCGGCAGCGCGACGTGGTGCTGAGCGGGCTGCGCGAGTGCCGCGTGCGGCTCCGCGGCAGCGCCAACACGCTGCGCGTGCGGGACTGCCGCGGCTGCACCGTGCTCTGCGGGCCGCTCGCCACCTCGGCGCTCGTGGACGGCTGCAGCGAGTGCGTCCTGGTGCTGGCCTGCCAGCAGCTGCGCGCGCACCGCACGCGCCGCAGCCGCTTCTACGTGCACGTGAGCAGCCGCGCCGTGGTCGAGGACTGCGCCGAGGTGGCCTTCGCGCCCTACTCCTGGAGCTACCCCGGCCTCGAGGAGGACTTCGAGGCCTCCGCGCTGGACAGGAGCACCAACAACTGGAACACGGTGGATGACTTCAACTGGCTGGTGAGGGACCAGCCGTCGCCCAACTGGGGCCTCATTCCTGAGCAGGAAAGGATCACCTGCTGGGACTGACCGAGGAGGCAGCCCTGTGCCTGGCGGGAAGTGCTGCCAGAGCGGGGCCTTCCACGAACAGCAGGACCCTGGGCTCTGCTTCACCGTGAAACAGTTGCTTTTGGTATTTAAGTTGTGAATTACAATGTTTGACTGAATTCTGTGCTTTAAAGTTACCAGTCAAATGTCGTTTACTCTTCTGAAGCAAGTTGCTGCTATAATCTCCATATGCCACTGGGAGACTTGACCACTGCTGTGGTACGTCGTCGCTGACTTTTTCCTGGGGAAAGTGGGGACCTTAGTGCACAGATGAGAGGAAGCCTCTGCTTAGGGCTAGCTGTGCTCTAAGCAAACACTAAGCATGAATGTCTGAAAGTGCTGCAAGCTGAACTGGAATGGAAAGATGAAATATCAAAATTTTCCCATCCACAGGGCGCTTAAATTTCAGACCCCAATACACCATTGAGCTTAATGTCACAGAGAATGGGAGAGAGAACCACAACAAATAAAGACTTTAAAGGTCTCTAATGAGAACTCAGTGCTCCACTATCATACTAGTAAATGATTGGTTGGAATTAACTAACCTGTAGAATGAATAGTAAAAGCTCACAGTTAGAAATTGTTAGGTAAATGGATGCTCTTTCTGCAAACTTAACAGTTTTAACTGGAGATAAATGGCTGGTTTTATTTTGGAGCATACTGTAAGTGTGAAATGTCAGGATAGAGATTTGTTCAGGTCTGACCTATTTCCATGTCCATTTTGCCTGCACGTAGATGATGTGCAGTGATCTTGGGTGCTCTGAGTGTCACTTACAACACGCTGCTGCTGCAGCTAAAGTGCTAACCCCACAGAGGGAGCGAGATAAATGCAGGGGGACGGAAGTGCCATATTCCAGACTTCACATTAACTTGCAGGAAGGCAGGGCTACAGCAGCTTCTCCTGGCCCCTCTTTCCTCACCAAAGTTCAGAACCAAAAAAGCAGCAGCCTCTTGTTGTGGCGTGACCCTGCAGTGCCTGCAAACGGTGAAGTGCCCTGTCCCCACACCGAGTACACATGTAGTAGCTTCCCCTTCCAAAACACTCCTTAGCTTGAGGATTCTGAATGAATCAGATCGCTTATCATGCCTAAGAAACAGCCCAGAGCTCTATTAAAAAAAAAAAAGCAAATATTTATGCTGCCCTGCCATCATATATTTGCCTCTGTAAAGGACATTGAATACTAACTAAATAATCAAAAATTGTATTATTGCAGTGAGTATGTCGAATATCACTCGAGTACTTCATTGCTTGTGAGCAGATGAGAAGCATCTATTTGTTTTCAAGCAAAACTAAAAAATCACGTATTTTGGAAACTTCAGTTTGTTTACTTTTTTTGATGTATACTTTTTGTCCGAGTCAGATTTTTGCATTTCAGATACTTGTTTTCAGTCATTATAAATGTATTTAATAATGGACTTCATAAAATAATTTAAAGATAATACCAGTCCTTTTTTTTTCTTTTTGGTATTTTTGGTATCTTTTGAATATCTAATAAAGGGATCTTAGCATATGAATTTCTCAAATGTCTTAATTTTAACAAGTATACCTCAGTATAGAAACTGGCCCTATAGTATATGTGCATGTGTGATTTGATTTGTTATTTTGCCCCCTCACCATGTTTGAGACAAATCAGTCTCCCTAATGTCCTCTAGTTTTGTAACTCGTCTCAATTTTTGTAAGAACTGTAGAAATTCTTGTTCTGCAAGCCAAAGCTCATAAACACTCCCAATTTTACTTGCTGCTAGTAAGTAAAGCAAGTAAAGATTTACCATGGAGACTGGTAAATCTAGGAATGCAGATATGGCTACGAGGAATCAGAGATGGGCATTTCTCACCCTAAATCACAGCCTAACATGCAAGCACCTGTCTGCAGCAGCAGTTGCTCCATACTTCATGATTCTGATCTTGCTGGCCAGGCATCATGCAGTACTACCCTAATAAAGAGAGAGTGGATTAAAAACAGGATATTTGGGTCTTAATTTCAGCTGATGATAGGCTTTTCTGAAGTTCAGCTGATGGTCCAGTTCTCAATGTGTTTCTCCTTAAGTACTGAATTTTCAGCAGACTAAAAATTACTAGGTAATATTCATCAGGAACATTAATCAGTGTTACTCTTAGAGACTTCCTCTTATCATTAATGTTTACTTTCAGAATAGGAAAGAGGAAACTGAATCTTAGTTTTCAGCATGATATAATTTAATTTCAGAGTAAGTCTGTGAAAATGCTTTCCCATGCAAAATCTTTTATGTATATAGTTCTAAATACATAGTTCATATATATGCACATGGGTTAGATGTGCTTCGATGCACTCCTTTTTATTTTAGAATCTAGAAATCTAGAATCAGTTTTCAACAAGGAGGAATTTAAACTATTTTGAAGCGAGCGTGTAACATTAATAGACACAGGATGTGTGAACACACATTATGCATTATAAAATGCTTGGGAGCTTATTTGTAGACAGTACAGAAATAGCAACTTTTCCAGTAGGTTTTTCTATTTAAAGAAAAGCACCTATGCTTTACTAATACATTGTTACGCTATTTATAATAACTTTTATTAAAAATACTGCTGAAAATGGAGCTGCAAGTAGTGCATAGGAGCAGGAGCTGGTTGTCATCTGCATGATGTGTGTGTCCCAGAGGAAGCAGCTCCTGGTGACAACAGCAGTGCAAATAATTCTTGAAATGCTCACGTGGAGCCCTGGCATCCTGCAAGCAGAAAAACACTCTTTGCTTCAGAGGAAATCCATTCTTAGTCAAATCTAGTGGAAAGTACTAATTCATATGCACTGAGAGAATTAATACGCTCATCAAGTTCGTACAAAGTGTTTAAAAGCAGGGTGGGATTAAATACAGAAGAGGTATTATGTTTTTATTAAATGCTAAGTGTCATCTTTATCAATGTTAAAATATTATGAAAATGTTTTCCTCATCTGTAATTTCTTCCACTAAGATGGATTTAAAAAAAAAAAATAAATAAAGGTGTTGACATATTCTCATTAGTTAAGCTAACAATTTGAAAATAAGATCCTGGTGGTGCTCTTTTGGAGGTGTAGACTGCTCTGGAGTTGCCACGATCATTTACGCGGAGCTCCGTAGGGCCCGCAGCACCGCTCTGCTCGCCTCTGCCCTCATCCAGCCCACCCTCCGTCAGGCTCTCCTTGCCTCTCCTCACCCCGTCTGCCACATGAGACGTTTTCCATGCGCGGCCTCCTTGTTTGGACCATCTCAGCTGGGCAAGAGAACTTGGGCCAGTTCTGTGCCCTCTGTACTCTCCTAAGAAGCCAACTTCAACCCAGACAGGGCGATGCTATGAAAAGGCTAGGAAATATCAAGAAGAGCAAAAAAAAAATCTGTTCTACTTGTGGAATTCCAACATTTCCATTCACATCATGATATAATTTATCTGATTTATCATGATCTCTTCTAATTCATCTGGTTTACTTGTGGTTCCATCTGTTTGGTTCCCCAGGAGTCACGACTACCATGAGCTTTTTTGGGAGCTTCTTCCAGTTCCCAACATCTTTCTTCCCTATTCCTGGAAGTACAAACATGAGTCCAGAATTCCTGTTCTTCCAACAGCTACACTACATCCTAGGCATCGCAGCAGTGCAAATAAACACTTGGACTGAAGGCTTTGGAAGGAGCCAAACCAGTTCAGCCCTGGGCAGCCGACTGGGTAGCAAATACCAGGCTGGATCATGTGCATTAGAAACAACTTTCTCCTCCCTCTCAACATTCACTGATAATTTTATAGGTTATGTTTAGGTTAGAAGGCATAACTGTTCTGAAAAGTATCAATACCACATTGTTATCTATGGAAATCACAATATTTAACAATACTTTTTACTCAAGCACTTTCATGGGGAGTTCTGGCAGATCAATTATGATTTTTTTGTTTATTTTTTCATTCCCCAACATGGCATATGAACTATACATTTGAGTTTAATATCCAGCCTCTGAGAGGACCAATAATCTGAACATTTGAACATTCTCACTGCAACTAGCTCTTATCTGCTATGACCAGGTTTCAATGCCTTCTATTTGAAGTAGGAAGAATTAGTAAATCTGCCACAATTATAGGCAAATCCCAACAAAAACAAGGATTTGCAAGACAAGCAGATGCGAGGCAAAACCAGTATTTTTCCTTGTGCTATCCGCACCACAGAGCACTTTCTGATGATCCTCCACAACCTTCTTTCTGTAGGTAACTCTGCTCCAGCCAGCCCTCAGCTGAACATTTGGAGTCTGTAAGATCAGTCCCTCCACATTTTCATATGGGCCCCTGCAAGAGTTGGGCTCTTCCCCATGCTAGAAAATGTGCACAGATTGGGAGCGCTGCCTTCAGATAAGCACAGCGCTTGGGCAGAGAGCACCCCGACATAGGCAGCATCACCCTTTTCCATCCATTCCTCCCTTCTCGCTGTCTCCAGCTCCAGCTCCCCACCAGCATTGCTTTCCATTCTCCCCACCAAAAGCTTTCCATGGCTTTTCCACTCAGCATGGATTAATTCCCTAGCCAGACCGTGCTGCTGAAAGCACAGCTTTGGTAGTCCCTGGGCTGAAGCTTGCACAGACCTTGTCAGCAATGTGTCTGAGGTAACCTGGAAGCAATAACTCTCAACTTCATTTTTTGGAAGGTAGGTCATATAGCATATGACCTATTGTCAGTGATCCCCTTTAAAGCTCCAGAGCGTGGTGATGTGATTTCATATGGGGGTAGTTTGAGCCAGTTTGTGCTCCCATCTGGTGCTGAATTATCTGAACTGCTTGGATAAATAGAGCAAATTTCCAAATCTCAGTTGTTTTGGTCGTGTGGATTGTTCTCTGTGACAACTTCAGAGGAGCCAAAGTATCATTTGAAATCCTGAAGGTCCAGCTCTGCAGCACTGGCGTGTCCCTTCCTGGACCTCAGGTTAATCACTGATCATCTCCCAGAGGCATTAACTATTTATGAGTGATTTACCAGGACCCCTCCTGTTACCTTTAAGAAAAAGAGCACTGGAAGAAGGAAAATCACATTCATTTATGTAGGACTGACTTCAAGCTCTCAGATAAATGCACCCTCCAGACTCTTGTATTTCCGAGCTGGAAAAGTCCATGAAATGCAGCAACCTGCAGGGCAGAGTTAACGTGATATTTGCAGAGGAGCCAGGAGGTATGTGTTGCAGTGCTTTCATCTACAGCACAAAAGCATTTAACAAACTCTCCAGAGAAATGGCACTTTTCTTCCACTTCATAGCAAGTAAGAGGAATGGCACCAGCTACATAACTTCCTTCTTGTTTCCTCTGTGCCCCTGCTATTCACCTGCAGCGGCTGCAGAGCCCCGCGGAGCAGCAGTTTGGGGAGACCCCAGGCAGCAGCTGCTCTCCAGGTCCCTGCGGCAGCGCCCGGACTGGCTATTTCTGCAGCTGGGGAGCACGGGTGACAAGAACTCGGTGCTTGCTGGACCAGCAAAGGTCCATCACAGAAATTATCTATTGCTTGTTGCAATACAAAAGTAGCAGCTGGGTATCATGAAAATGTCTGTATCCCGAGCTCTCAGATAGCACCTGAACAGCCTCCATTGAGGTGTGCAGTGAAAGGTTGTCTAAATACTGTTTTCCAGCTGGTTTTCATACTGTTTTTCATTTTAAACCTGTGTTTTACACTGCCTTCCTCTTAGGTCCTCCTAGGGAGCGTTTCCTTTCCCCTCTCTGCAGCCCCTGTGTTTGCAGCCGCGAGCGGAGGTGCCCAAGCACCGGGAGCAGCCGAGGGGCTGCGGGTCAGGCTGAGCCCTGTGGCTCCTCCCGGAATAAACGAGGCTGGTGCCCAGGACACGGCTGCTCCCTCCTGCCTCTACAAGGCAAGACTGCTCCCTCCTGCCTCTACAAGGCGAGAGGGCCACAGGAGAGGATGCTTCAAAGGGAGCAAAACTGCCCAAGCACCGAAAAGACCCTTCCCAATCCCAGGGTCATTCCTGCCTGGCGCAGGCAACTCCTCTCTGCGTCTCCTTGGCCAGTCCTGCTTCCCTGCTTGGCCCTGCGATTATCCAATAAGCTGCTCATGTCAACTCACTTCTTTGGGGGAAAAAAAAGCACATCTAGATTTTAGGCTGTGGTTTATTTATCGAGTTTCCTTGAACTTTAATTTCTCCTCTCTCCAGTCAAGGTCTGGAGATTGTACAAACTCCAAAAGTAAATAGAAAACAGTGAGCTTAGGTTTTTCTAGGTCACTGTAAACTACACGCTTCTCTGCTCCCAGGACACATAAGCCACAGGATGTCATCTAGGGTAAACAGAGAAGGATAACGCTTGGACCGGTGTTCCTAGCTGCAGATATGAATAACCCAGGATCATGCAGAGCAGGTGTATTTTTGTATTCAGGCAGCCTTGTTTTTTATCTCGGAGCCTTTTGCTTCTTCACCAAAGAATCCACATTCTTCTGGTAACAAAGTTCTTATATCTCTGTATTTGCACATCCTACCAAGTAGCCTATCATAAGAAAGAACAAATCTACTAAATAGTAAAATGAGGGATTATTTCCACTCATCTGTTGACAGACATTTCTCTAAATTGGATCAAATGATTAAAGGTATTAGAATGACGTCTTGCAGATCCAGATCAAATCATTTGAAACCTTGAGATTGTTTCTCCTTTGCTTGGAAGGAACCACCAGAAATAGTTGCAGGTCCTAATTGCCAATTATTATTACTAATGTGAAATTATTAATTTGGATCTCTGAATATTTGCTGGCTTGAAACTTAACTCGAGGCGCTCACGATGGAAGGACCAAGCAGCGGCTCGCTTCGTGCTGTGCCGTTCAGAGGCTCTTCAAATGCCTGAATGGTTCTTTCTGGAATTGCTTGCACTGAGAAGGATTCGGGCTGTGAAAACATTCAGCACCTCACCTTACGAAGATGGCACTGTTGAAAGTCAAATTCAACCAGAAGAAACGGGTAAAACTAGCTCAGGGGCTATGGCTCATGAACTGGTTTTCAGTGTTTGCTGGAATCATTGTTTTTAGCATGGGACTGTTCCTCAAAATCGAGCTCCGCAAGCGAAGCGAAGTGATGGACAATGCTGAAAGCCATTTTGTGCCCAATTCTTTGATATTGATGGGTATATTATCCTGCGCCTTCAACGGTTTTGCTGGCAAAATTTGTTACGATTCTCTGGATCCCACTAAATTTGCCAAGTGGAAGCCTTTTCTGAAACCTTACTTGGCATTATGCTTCCTGTTTAACATCCTCATTTTCTTGGTGGCTCTGATCTGCTTTCTCATGCGAGGCTCTCTGGAGAGCACCCTGGCTCACGGTCTCAAGAACAGCATGAAGTTCTACAGGGACACAGACACCCCTGGAAGGTGCTTCATGAAGAAGACAATCGACATGCTCCAAATTGAGTTCAAATGCTGTGGAAACAACGGCTTCAGAGATTGGTTTGAAATTCAGTGGATCAGCAACAGATACCTGGACTTCAGCTCCAAGGAAGTGAAAGAGTAAGTGATTTAATGGAGTTTTTATTGCATAGGATCATTATTTGGTCAGCGTTATGCTAAAGACCCATATATTACCACACAGAGTGGCTGGGGGGGTACATGTAAAATACTTTTTGTTTTCTTGTTTCTCTTGGTTTAATAAAGATTCCAAGAAGCCAGATACATTACTTTCTCTTTTGAGAAATTTTGCAAATCCCTCTAGTATTATCCAGAACTTCATAAAATATAAAGCACCAAAATTTGATTCCCACTCGTATTGTAAGGTAAAGTGAGAAAGTATGGTGAGACTTAAAACATGTTTTTTCTATCTTTTTAGTTCTTCACAAAGTCATTACATTGAGCCTCATATACCTACTCCCAACATATGCCTGGCAAACAGCAAAGTATGAGAACTTCTTGTTCCTAAAGTTTCAGTTTCTTGTTCCTCAGATTTCAGTTGGACCTACTGAATTGGCAAAATGGGTCCTCTGTATATATACTGTTGATACCATATTTAAAGCTGTCCTTTAGATATTGGCAATTTCTCATTCTCATAGAAATAAACAGAAATAGTTTTATCAAGAGCCTCACAGAAATAAACAGAAAATGGTAATGTTCTACCAGTAAGCCATGCATCTTAAATTCTTAAGATTTAAAATTTTAATTTCAAATTTACTTCATGGATTGCTTCAACATCATGACAATATTGGGCTGCTAAAGTAGCAGATGTGTTTTACATTCCTCCACATGTTGAAAACGTCTACTTGTGCTTTTTTTTTCTTTAAACGTCATGTGAAAACAGTAGTATTTCTTCTGTATAAAGTACAACAGCTTGTTGACCGGAAACATCTTAATTGCTCTGTTGTCAGTGCTTGGAAGGATATTAATCTCCAAACGAGGTCAGGCGCAGTGAGCGCAAGTGAGAAAATGTACTGAGAAGAAAAGAACTTCTGAAAAGAAAAAGTGAACATGCAGCATAAATACCTGCAACTTTTTAATCAACTAGTATTTTTGGAAGAGACATTTACTGAGGTTACTTTGAGAACATCCCTCATTAGGTTTGTGCTCTTTGGCAGCACGGGGAATATTGTAAACTAGCAGCAGGTTGGTTTTAAAATATCCTGCGTGCTTTGAAAGTGTCTGGAGCAATTCTGGAAAAACCCCTGTGTGTCTCATGGGATGCCTGCCTGCCTGCCTGTGTAAATGGTATTTTGTTTGTGCCTCTGTGCACACTGCTTCGGTGAGCTGGGTGGTCTGGCTGTTTGTGTAATTCCGAAGTAGGACACCCCGGGGAAGGCTCTTACAGGGTTAACCTATTGCACTGCTGCGTTCTAACAAATACACCCACTGACTATTTAATAAGGGGGTATTTGCACTGAGGAGGTATGCCCGTGGGTATAAATAGCTACTTGGAAACACAATAAGAAGTTCACCTTGCCAGCATTATATGAAGATTTAAAAGCTGTAACTTAATCCAGGTGCAGTAGAAGGGCAAAGCATGGAGAGAAAACAAGGTTTATCGTCCTTTGCAAACGGTGTCGAGTTTAGGATTGTGAGACTCCTGGGGATCTCTTTGTACTACGGTGACAGTAAATGGGACATCAGAAATGGGCACTAATCAGTAATTTTTAGGTTTGAACTGCAGAGTGCTGTACAGTCTCTACTCACACAAATGGTGGGATAATGTGGCCCCTTTGAACTGGATAGCAAAGGACCAGGAAGGTGACAGTCCATCCTTTATGGAGTGATTTTTCAGTCATTCATAAAACCAATGTGTGATCCACTCTCTCTGAGTTGTATAGAAATCTTATCATATACATCAATGGGAATTAGACCCATTGTCTAACTTGGTACATCTAGAGATAAATCTGGGACCGCCTAGGCATTTAGCTCGGTCAGACGACTGCCACCAGTTCCATCAACCTTAATTATCCCGTGATCGCTCTTTCCCGATGGCCCTTCATGCAATTTCTCACTGCCGTTTGGCTTTCTTAAAAGTAAATTTTATCAAAGCAGTGACCAGAGAGGGCGCATTTCCAGTAACGCAGGGCTAATTATAGATTTTATTTAGCCTTGACATAGGAAGGGATTTCAGAAAGGAAAAACACCTGGGGAGAATGCCCCTATATAAATGGGGCATGCAGGGAAATGGCACAGCCAGGGAAGTGGATGTTGCCTTTGCTTTCCTTTTGTGTTTTCTCACATATACCTGTTTGTGAGCATACTCACACTTCCCTCTGCCCTCGCGCGCGCAGCCGCATCAAAAGCAACGTGGACGGGAGGTACCTGGTCGACGGCGTCCCCTTCAGCTGCTGCAACCCCAGCTCCCCGCGGCCCTGCATCCAGTACCAGATCACCAACAACACGGCTCACTACAGCTACGACTACCAGACGGAGGAGCTCAACCTGTGGAGCCGCGGCTGCAGGGAGGCCCTCCTGCACTACTACGCCAGCATGATGAGCTCCATGGGCGCCGTCGTCCTCCTCGTCTGGCTTTTCGAGGTAACCGGCTGCCTCGGCCCTTCCTCGACAGGCAGAGGGCCGAGCAGGCACAGGTTCAGCTCCCCAACCCCGTGGCTTTTATGTGAGTCCCCATTAGCGAGGAACTAAAACTGCGCAGAACTGTACTGCAAGAGATGGCTGCATAGTACAGCCAAAAAAACAGATTAGAGTTTTATGTGGTGAGAAACCTGGGACCTAGCGCCATGTGCAATGCCCAGTGTCAGCTCAGCAGTGTTTTTAAGGCTCTTCTTCAGGCTCACCAACATTTCCAGTCACACAAAGTAGCCCAGTGGAGCGTATGGGTCAGTTTTGTTCTTCCAGAAACACCAGTGTGTGGGCCAAGAAGGTGCAAATGCCGCCCAGCGCGTTTGCATGGCCTGGAACCCAAAGCGCAGCTTTGCTGCTAAAACACTGATTATTCAGAAAAAATCCCACGTCTTTCCACGGGCCAGCGGTGCCTGCCAGGCGGCTGGCCAGGGTGCCGGGGCAGAGGGGCGCACGGGCCGCCATGTCACGCGGGCTGCAGCGTGAGGCAACGGCGGCCATGCGGCCTGCGCCGCGGGAGGGAGCGAGGGAAGGCCCCGAATCCCAGCGGGATACGGGCTGGAGACACCCATTTACAGCACCAGAAACAGCTGCTGCCAAATGGCACTGCCGATTTTAAAGAGCTTGGCCCGCTTTTAAATCAAAAAATGTAGAGGAAGGCTAGTTTAAAAAAGCGCATTGCGGTTTGATGCAAGGCCTGGCCTGCCTGCTTCCTGGAATGAGTATGCGTTGTAAAACAATAAATAAATACTCACCCAAGTGATTTGTAAACCCAGAGGAAAAACAAGCGATCACAAAATTGCTTCATGCTGCGTTATTTTAAAAATAACCACTATGCCAGACTGAGAAGTATTGCTTGGTAAGAAGAAAGAGAAGACTGCCCTGGGTATCTCAGCACATGCAGGAAGAGAGGGGCATTCCAACTGCATAAAATCGTAAAGATATTCAAAAACCCACAGCTCAGGATCAAGTTATGGAAGATTTTCGGTCTTCCATAAATGAAACAATGATCTACATTGATACAGTAAAACAAATATAATTGTTAGAAGTATTATATTTTATTTCCAAGTCCTCAAGGTCTACCTTGGTAATACTTCCAAGATTCTCGAGCTGTGAAGTAATATGATATACCATCTTCTTGTTTAAATAAACACTGATTTTTTTTCCAGGTAATCAGAGGACTTTCAGAGTAGAGCTTTAGAGAAATATTACAGGCATTTTCAATCCTGAGCTATGTTAATTAGATCCCTGAATATTTATAGCTGGCCTGATATTCTGCAATAAAGCGTCCAGATTGGATCTCAAAGTCCCTCTGCTCTTAAGGGAAACAGGGTGACTTTGAAGAGAGAAAGGAAAGAAAAGAGCTGTTAATTTAGTCTCCGTTGGAATATCACCACTTAATTTAAATTCCAGTCAGAATTGGAAAAAAGTAATACTGAGCAGCAGTGCCACAGAGGTCTAGACCAGGGCTAAGGGAGGATTTCACTCAAGGCAATGTGCAATACAGCAGGGAGTTAGCATACTAGCTTTACACTTGTTCTGTTTTCTCTTTGACTGGTTTGCTGAGAAGGTTAAAAATAATAATAATAATAATAGTAATATTAATACTCATCAGGTACCTTCCTGTTTCACTCTGCCCTTGGAGCTGATGTGAACTCGAGGCAGCCGCACAGCTCCAGCACCACCTTGGTCAGAGCACTTCTGAGGCTGGCAGAGACTCCTCCAGCTGGGACAATGATATTGGTAGCTGGGATTGGTATGGGTATTGGTATGGGTAGCTGTGTGGTATGGGTAGCTGTGTACAAAGCACAGAAGAAAGCTGATCACAGCAGTACTTTAAGCCACAGAAAAAACGTAACGTGTCAAACAGCCTAGGGATCTCAGGGAGGGCCATTTGGACTGAAAGATGCACAGAAAAAAAAAAAAAAAAAGAAGAAAAAAAGAACCTATTCTGAAGTATTAAAACATCTGTTTGAAAACACGCAGAATGCCACATTTCCTGGGAATGCGTTATTATCTACATGCTGCTTTTGCTGGCAAAACCAGTAGGCTTTCCCCAGGGACGGACAATCAGTCATCAGGGTGACAAAAAAAGATCACACCACGCTCTAGCTAAGCCGCCTCAGGCTAAACCCTGGCAAACAGATGGGCTTTGCTTCTGAAGGTTAAGCACAGCGAGGTTGGCTGCCTCTTTAACCTGCTCCAGCCAGTGAAAAGAGGAAATTTGGGGATTTAGGGCTGTCCTGAGCAGAACACTTTAGAAGTAAAGACCACCAGGTGGGAGGGCAAGAGCTGATTTCTAAGACACTCCTAATCCCTACCGTAGCAGCACAGCTTGATAGATCACAGTCATTTGTGATGGCCAAGATCATGAAATTCTTCTCACAAGCAGTATAACATTGAGTCCCAAAGTGAATTCTGGAAGTTGGGAGCCCAACAAAGTAAGCAAGCAAGCACTGTAGACTTGTTCTTCCTCCTGCTTTAAAGCTACTGTTAAAAGGTCAAGATTTTATTTTTCTACGGCAATTTGTGCATTGCCCAGGGGAAATCAGTGAAGCTGCTTGGCTTTCTGACAACTGATACTTCTCTGCTGGATTGTTATTAAGCAAGGGTCTACAGCTCGTGGCATCTTTGTAAAGCCAAAGCCTGCTGAAGCATTAACTGATGTTTCTGAAACAGCATACAATGTCAGCTGCTTGCCATAATTTATTTGATAGTCTGATCTACGCACAGTGGACAGCCTCTAAGTGCCCTGGCCAGGACTTGCACACAGTAATAGGTAGGCTACTCAAAAGCTTCCTGCATTAGGGCTTTTGGATACATAATTTGCCAAATAATTTACTTTAGCAAATCCCATAGTCCAAAGCTCTGTTCTAGAACACAGGAGATAGACAGATCCTTGTCTACAACTTTCTGGGTTCTCACACCTCAGAAAATGCAATCTCACTTACAAAAACATTTATTTTGCATCGCCCCTTAATCCCGGGCTCAAAGCCCTTCAGAGCAGAACGTCCATGACAAGGGTGCCCTTGAGTGAGGGAAGATGTCAAAGGCTCCCAGCTGAGGGTAGGTCACATGGGCCCGTCCCTGTTGAAGGGAGGACACACTTAGCAACACAGAGCAGTTCCAGCAGCTTGCAAGGACACTCCTTTTGCTCTTGAAGAGGGGGGCTTGTCAAGTCAGTCACAGACAGCTCCTGCTGACACACAGTGAGGTAGCACAACTAAAGAGCAGTCTTTTGCATCCAGTCCTATTGGAACTTACTCTCTCCCCTCACCTACCTGCAACAACCATTAGCGTGAAGGATGCCAGTCCAAAGGCTGACAGTACCAAACCCCAAGACTACGATTGAAAGGAGATTGTAAAACACCTTATATCCTAAGACTCCTGTAAAGTGATTTATGACTTCTTATAACCCTTATAGAATGGTGTGTCAGTTCATTTAAGTCTTTGTAGAACATGGTAAAGTCGTAAAGCTATTAAGTTATTTCCAGATTGAAGGCCATTAGGAGCCTTTAAAAGAACCAAGAAGTGAAGAGTCATATATTCCTATGTTAAACAAGACACAAAAGCTGCATTTGGAGCTCTCTGATTTGGAATGAAAGGAGAAAATTTGAAAATTTGAAAGGCAACCAGAGGTAGCTTTAGTCTTCCAAGAGGTTGGAGACACTGATGATACGTAAGCAGGGTGACAGGCTAATGAAAGGTCCAAGCACATAGAATGCCTGTGGCTGTTGGGATTTGGTAAGACTAGAGGTGATCAATTCCTTGAGAATTTGGCTAGGATGGAGGAGTTTTGATCAACAGAGTAAATCCTGTGAAGCTGCTAATGAGAATAAGTAGTCTAGATCTTAGCTCTACCAAACACATGGGAGACTGAACTAGCCCCACCGTTGCCCCATCAGGGTTGCAGACCCCTGCTCCATCACTGCACTGAGCCGGCTCTTCTGGCTCTGTTTCATCCTTCTCTAGTTCAGAGCATTCACTCTTCTTCCCAAGTACCACAGAGATGGAAGTCAAATTACTCCGATCAGTGTTAGAAGACCGAAGTTAAAAATATTCCCTCTCTGGAGGCAGGTTTGGGGGTGCTGGTTACACCCCATAATACACAATAGTCCCAGTCAGGGCTGCTGCTGAGATCAGGGAATATTTTATAACCAGAAAGAAAGGCATTGTGATTCTATTATTTACACTTAACTATGTAAGAATAAAACAGAATTGGAATGGGACAGGATGGCAGCCCAAACGCTAACACCTCTGTGCCCGGAGCAGATGCCGTTTCACGACTGTCTCCTTGATCACATTGAGATACATGCCCCAAACCTCAGGGTGCAGCAAGGGGCCGCGCACGGCGCCAGGGGGTGCGGGAAGGTGCCCCTGACTCGCGTGGTCTTCTCCTTCTCCGCCCAGGTGTCGGTGATGGTCGGCCTGCGGCTGCTGCACACCTCCCTGGAGAGCATCAGCAACCCCGAGGACCCCGAGTGCGAAAGCGAGGGCTGGATTCTGGAGAACAGCCTGAAAGACACTTTCAAGTCCACGTTGGAGAGCTTGAAAAAGATGGGTAAGTTCAACCAGGTGGAAGCAGGGGCCGAAGGGGCTGAAGGAGACGGCGGAAAGACTCCAGCCATCGCAACGGTCAGTTGAGCTTCTCAAAGAGGTGGACTTTTATCAAAGAGGAATGAAAAAAACTGAGAATTGTGAATAGCTGCTTTTTAAAAGCTATATATCAAACATCAAAACACGCTTTTCTGCACATGCTTTTTTATACATGGGAGTACCTAGCACACCTTGGGATAAAACATGTGTCTGTATCACAAGTACACCATATTCATAACTTCTGGGGGAGATAAACCCACTGGGACTTGCACTGCTCAGATGTTGTTCCCCTATCAGGGAGAGTTAGTTTAAAACATAATAATGAAAAAATAATGCTAAAAAAAAGAAAGGCTGGCATCACTCGGTGATCCGTCCTATCCTATTTTGGAATTAAAAGAGGAATTGGAAAATATTTTGCTCAAGTTGATTTATCAGCATACTTTATGTACTTCGACTTTTTAAGACAATCAGTTATTTTCTAAGGGGGTGGGGAGGGAGTAGAACTTTAGAAGTCCAAAGGAGGAGGATTTCCAGAATTGTATAGAAATTAGTATAATTGTATTTTGACAAATTTGTCCTGTAATGTAATGTTTGTTTATGTACTAAAAGAGGGTATTTCTGCTGTGTTCTTAAGATTGCACAATGGAACAAAAGGCAAACTAATACTGAGAATTTATGTACTAAGCAAAAATTGTAATTTAATGAAACAGCACAAGTATAATGAAAACAGCATTAAGGTAAGATTTATGTTTTTTGTTTCTCAGGATTATATTCAGCCAGTATATACTGAGTGAGTGTATGTTAGGCTTATACTTCACCTTGTATTTAAACTAGCAGAAGCCTAGATGATTCCTCTTTTAGTAGGTGGAATTGATGCTATGAGCATGTGCCAGTTACAGTTATTCTGGATCTAAATACGTCATCTCAGCTTTTCCAGAGCATTCAAGCCCAACTACTTCTAAAACAAGAAAGAAAGGAAAAAAATAAAGCTATTCAGAGCTAACATGTTAGATGTTTTCCAGCAGCCTAGCAGATGGATACACCATTCATCCGTAAGTACTTCAAGCCTCAAACTTTGAGGCAGCAACAAGGAAGCTGTAATCCATGCCGGAAAGGACCGGTTTTCAAACTTGCAACTTTTATTTTTGATATGATACCCTTTGCTATATCTCTTAAGCCAAAGCGAAGTTGGCTTTTTCCCATATGGCTACACACCCTTCTCTATATTAAAACTATGATTGTGGTTGAAGTTGGAATAAAACATGTGAAGAAGAGCTTGCAGGGGTGTGACCTGTAGCAAAAGAGCATCACATGGATTCAGTCCACAGCTGCCAGGTAAGTCCAGCTGAAGAGAAGGAAGCCAGAGAGCAAACCCATATCTGCTCCCCCCATGACAGCTCCAGACCTTGTAGTCCCCCAGCTAAGCCAGGCCCCGAGCTGTGTTCAACTGGGCTGTGCAGCCCCTCAACTTGACCGCAGCTGACGCAGCAGGGTTTTCTTTGGGCACCCTTTCCACTCGGTGGGGCTCCCAACAAAGCCATGCTGGTAGCTGCCCCGTCACTGCACAGCTCGGGGGTTTTAATTCTTTATCCCCTCTGCCCTTTCCCCAGCAGCGTTTGCCCAGACTCGTTAGCAGCTCCTTCTAGGAGGGATAAACCCACTACCCCTGGGACAGGTAGGAGTGTCTGCAGCTCATCCATGGGGCTGGGCTGTTTCAGGCCCTCCCTGTGCAGGGTGTTACCACAGCCCATACCATGGGCACCCTTCTAGCTTTTCAAAGCCAAGCTGAAATGCTTTTTCCTTTACTTGAAATAATGAGGGAAGAAAAAGAGAAAAAAAAAAAAAAAAAAAGCAAAAATCAACTCTGTCTTTTGCATGTAAGAATGACCAGAATGAGGGCACTAATGTAAAGCCAACTTGCTATTCACCACAGCCTATCTTTTCTTGCTTTGCTGAGAACCGCTCTGCTTAGCAGAACTACGTAAAGCAAACCAACTACCCTCTTCTAAGTAACTCATATGACCTGCTGCTCATCTCAGCTCGTCCCTTATAGGAGAACAGGACTTATACAATTATGTAGGACATGACTGCATTTATCAGACAGGAGCTTTCCAGAGGAAATATGCATAAATAGGAATTGCAGTGCAAGGACGACAGATTTTCTTTGCAAGGCTTCACTGTGCTGTGATCTGTGCAAATCACTCACCTAGGCATCTGATTTTTCCAAGACATCCAGATATACTGCAGTCCTCAAAGTTTGGCTTAGACCATTACTATGGACAGGACTCTCCAATTACTTGTGCGCTCTACTTTTTTTTTTTTCAAGTGGTTAGTACATAGACGTAAAAAAAAGTCCCTATTGGAGAAGCCAGTTCCAGGAGTAATGGTTTCCTTGGATTAGAAGGGCAGAGAGACTACCTGAGACAGGCTCAAGTAAGAATATTACTGGCACTGGGGTTTCATCCAAGTAAGATCAAATAGCATACATGGTAACACTGTCTGAAATAAAGTCTCCTGGCTAATTAAAGTTTTTGTAACATCTGATGATTATTACAAGATTGTAATATGACTGCTTTGTATTATATTTCATGTAATATATCATTTATCCAATCTTGAATATATTTTCTGTGACATCGCAAATGCTGTTCTAGATAAACATATCTACGCTGCTTGCAAGTGTAAATTTAGGTATTAAAGTTATATTGCAAGTAAAAGCCAGTTAAAAGAAAATGCTTAAATACACAAAATTTTACCAACTTTGATTCCGAATTCACTTTTTGATCTGTTTCAACAAGCGGGAAGCTTCTTTCCTCTACATGGTACTCAGAGAAGGCCGAGCTTCTCAGGTGCCAGCAGACAGCCTCCAAAATTGCTTTCCTCTTAACAGAAACAGAATTTGCCACCAATTTTAGTATTATCCTCTTGTAACACACAGGAATTGCGCCACCTTTAGAGGCTTCACTTAGAAGAGCTGGAAAACTGAAGTCACTGGCATCTTTGGGATCTTTGGAAATGGGTAGAATCGGGTTTATTAGTTTATTACCCTTTTTACCTTTTTTTTTTCCCTCTCCTTTTTAATTCGCTTCATTCATTTCCCCTCGCAACAGATATTCAAAAAGAAGCATCACTATTATTTTATTTTAAATTTACATATACAGCTCGAGTAGTCAAACCTGTCTGCTCGGAACAATTTAAGAACTTCCAGAGCTGTGCCCTCATTTTCAAACTAATAAACTTCAGCTCACATCAACTTCAGAAGGATGTGAGCTTAACTGGCACAAACCAGGCCACTTCTTTTTAGGTACCTCCATGGGGATTAGCAGCTTAAATCCAGGTATTGAGATCTAAAAGCTAAACTCAGGTCTCAAAGAACACTTTTTAAGAAATATCCCTTACTTTTAAAAATGACTTGCCCAGGAAAAGTGGCCCTTCTACTGCTGACATTTATTTGAAGAGACATAGAACATCAGAATGCTTTAAAGGAGAAAATATAAACGGCTTCCTTAAAGCTATTAATTCCTAAGTAGCCTTAATACAATTGATAAGATTAGCCCTGCTGCATTACAACAGCTCGGATGTTTTATAATACCAGGCAAGTGCATGCGTGCAGCTTAGCAAGGAGCATGGGACTGACGGCTATATCGGGCGCTGGGCTCAGCCCACTTCCCAACCAAGGGCCAAGGAAGATTTCCAGAGCTGATGCGAAAAAGTAAAAGGGAGCCCAGAAATGCAATTACTTAGTTTCACCCTATTTGTTTAGTCTAAAAACAAACAAACAAACCCCAAATGAACATTATCCCTGCCCATCAGTGTAAAATGGGGGCAGATCACAAACTTTTTTTTTTTTAAATGAAAAGAGCATTATTGTAGATTAGTTAATTAAGAGATAAGGCAGGAGAAATAGCAGGGTGTCATGTGGTAACAGCCCCCTGCGAGGAGATGAAGGCTTAGGCACATTTATTTCTGGTAAAAGGGAGTGCAGCTACCTCAGTGAAACCGGAGGGACTCCACGTGTGAAGGAGTTTTTCAGAAAACACCAGTCTCAAAAAAAAAAAAAAACTTCCAAGTGGTGATGATCCCATAGGATTTTGCTGAATTTCATCCCACAGGGCATTTGGGAAGTAGGAAAACTCCAGGACCGAGAGGGCCGGAGAGGCCGCCACGGTGCTGCCCCTGGAGGCGGCGGACAGCGCACACAGACGGAGCGGGAGAACCCGACCCGCCTGCCTCTGCCCCAGGGAATGGGCAGCAAACACAAGTCAAACACCAAAGTTCACCAGAAACTACATGTCCGTGCTCCACAGCTCCCAACATCCATTTGCCTAGAGCTAAAGGCGGCATCAGAAGGGTCAGGAAAACTCGGCACGAAAGGGTCAACACGTCAGGCCTGCGGCCTGTCACCCGATTAAAGTGACTTTTCCATGAGGCAGCCAAGTCTTCCCAGGCTTCACGCTGTGCTCCAGGCAGGGCTGGTCCTGGCAGCAAGAGGCTCGCAGCTGGGCCTAGCCTGAAACGCAGCTGGACCCAGCCTTGGCCAGGGCAGCACTGAAAGAACAAGACCAGAGCGCTGACTCCCAGCCGCAAGGAAGAATAAAAGACATTAAGCCTGAGGCAAACATCAGCCCAACAGTCTGCTTTGACAAGAGTACAAGGTGGAAGTAAAATATGAGAAATGCCCGGTGCCAAACCCCATGGAATTTCTGTTCCTGAAGAGCTTTAAGGACACCAGGTAAGGACGAGGACTCACGGAGAAGCTGCACAGGGAGCCCAGGACGACGCAGACCCCAGACACTGGGCGCGTTGCTGGCAGTGCCTCCTGCCCCAATGATGTGCCCTGTCCCCACGCTCGAAAGGGACCACGTTTGGCTTTGCCATCTTAGATTGGAGAACTTCCAACACCTTCTATACCACAGCTGCCCTGCCATTCGAGGTGCTACCCACGCGGAACACTTACTTTTCTTAAATATCCCACAAGCTGGGATATTAACAGTCATTCACGACAGTCACTCCCTGGGCTCCTGTTGAGCACCGTGTGCTTCAGCATGGTCTAAATGCCACACATTATCACACAGCATTCCCCTCTACCTTAAAACATGTGGGTAAATCCTTATTTCCAGCCCCATCGTCTTCAGGCTAATGGCAGGGGTGGAATAGACCTTAAAGGCTTCATCTTGAAAGAGCAGGGAGAGAAGAGGAAAGCACAAAGTACTTTGCTTCGGAGTTTGTGCAATGCTCAGATCATGCAGCTACTATACTATTTTATAAAGAGAATCGTCCAAACTTGACATTTAAAAATTTAACATAGCTAAACATAGATAAATGAGTTGGCTAGCTCAGCAACATTAAGCCTTATCCAACAGTTACTGCATTTTTTTTTTCTTCTTCCATTTTCCTTTGTGCTTAGAAGTGCCTAATTTTTTTTTCTTTCTTATTACAGAACAATTCAGGCTTCTTGTACGAGTAAAGATTGCACCCCTAATCCTGCAATATTGTTGGTGAAAAGAGGCTCTAGCAAATTATATCACAGTACATACTGTTGATGCGCTTGCCTCTTGAGTAACCTTTTCTGTCATTTAATATCAGGCTTGAGCACCCTCAATGTTCACTGTATACAAAGATATGCTTTATATCATTTCCACCCATTCCAAGAAGAAGGGAAAAAAAAAAACAGATTCAAAGCAATAGGTCTTGTTCTTATAAGCCACTAAAATCTCCTGCCATGATTTACGCATTACTAACCCAAGCTTGCCTAGGGCTCACTAAGCGCTGACTTTTGTTCAAGGATCCTACACAAATCACAAGTAAGCTAGAAAACTTACCGCCTCCAAGCTTATGCTAGCTGGAGAGGGCCTATGAAAATACATATTCCAAAACTGATTAAAAAAAGTAACATTTAATCATTGCTGTCATGGAGACGAAGATCAGTACTTGTCACTTCCCAGCCCCTACACCTGGTGCTCTGCAGAAACTGCAATTTGCCTCTATTTCTCCTTTAAAAAGGAGAAAAAAAAAAAAGAAAGAAAAAAAAATACACACACAAGCACTTGGTAGATCTCTTGTTCAAGACCAAAGGGGAAAAAAAAAATCATCTTAGCATGTTCCATTTGCATGCCAAGAGTGGGGAAAGGCAGCAGAAGAGCAGAAAAACATGCAGAAAAAGAACAAGCCACAACATTCAAGATAAGTATATTCAAAAGCAGCTTTTATATACGGTGCAAAAACAGGGAGTTACAGGACACATGTTAAGATTGCTACAAATCAAGTATGAATGGAAGACAGAAGTTTCCATAAGCTGGTCCTACAAATAGAGATAGGCAGCTGTTGATTTAGTTCAAAATAGCTGTTCCTCCTCCACTTGCCTTTAGTGTAAGAAAGCCCATATAAAGCCCATTTCTGATTAAATTAGCTGATTAAAACACAAAAACATTTTCAAGTGACCTGATTCATGGGTTGCAGCAACTCACAGAATCACTGCCCTTCCTAAAGGGGCTTCCTAGACAGGAATGGGGAAGGGACCCCAGAGCAGGAGGCAGATCAACTGCACAGGTTAGTCACAACAGCTGGTATGTAGGGCCCAGATGTGAAGAGACATTTCATTTTTGAGATTGTTGCCCTTCCAGAATTCAGCTTCTGCACAGCTGAGACAACGATGGAGCTGCGGAGCAAAACCTTGAGTCACTTTGCACATAATAAAATGCATGTAAGGAAGGCCTGGAGCCTGAGTGCTGGGAGGGATTCACATCAAAAGGAAAAGGAGAGGTCTGTGGGGCCAAGACTTTTAGTGGCTCATTGCCCCGGTAAATGAAGTTAGTCATCTACTAGGCCGACTGTTTAATGTGGGATCCAGATTCTTCCCAAAGCTGGAGTGGGAGGAAGGAGCCTGAATTCTGAAAATTCTGAACTTGACTTGCTTGGTTTCTAGCATGAGGACTAGTTTGAAGGACATGCAAGGATGCTGCAAGGAAGGGGAAGAAAGAGCTGAAGGCAGAGGGAGGCTGAGAGCCCAAGAGCTTGTCCCAAAGCACTGCAGCCAAGAGGCCCCCAAAGCCACTGCAGCACGAGCCAGGGGCAGAGCTGGCTCTTGGCACCGGGCATCGGACGTTATCCCGGCTCAGATGTTATCTTGCTCTCCCCAGTGCAAGAGAGAGCCTCCTATTAGATCATGCAGAGTACAAACGTTATCTTCAAGCAACAAGAGTAAAAAACATTAGTAACATGAACCTTCAACCTTCATCCCTTTAGCAAATTCATCTCACAGTCCTTTAAAATGATGACTGGACCTTTTGGTAGAGGTTAAGAAAGGTTTAGCTGACTGCAGTAACTGACACTAATAAAATAATCACCTTACATTTTTAGCCGGGGAATTGCAGATGTTGCACATCCAGGTATTTGTTAGCTTGTGATTAACAAGGTGACATAGCTTAAGCAACAAGTTCAGCAAAATTCTAAAAATAAAGTTTAAAAAGTACTCAGTGCCAACAGCAAAAGCATGTATTTGGTGCTTTCAGCTGATTTTGTTCATTTCCTGTTATCGATGCTTTTCAATTTGAGGATTTTGTGTTTTTCTTCCCCCCAAACACATTCCAGATTGTACACATAATCCACAAAATTGTTATAGCCAATTTATTATAGATATTATTTCCCTGATATTGAAGTGTTATATATAAGCATTTCTACAATTAACACATGCAAAATAAATCATAGAAGTCTGAATAAAGAATGACTAAACTTACAAAAATGACAAATTGTGAACCTTGCAATATTTGCAGTCAGAATTACTAAACTACTCCAGCTCCAATCTCCATCTCTGATCCACAAGAAGTTTTCTTGCCATCATTTTCTGCTTTGCACAGAAAAATGTGTCCATCATTAATCATGTTTTTAACACGCTCACTGGAAATAGATTTTTTTCAATGCAATTACACTTTGTCCGAAACTTAAGCCTTTAAAGGAGCAGTAGTACCACAAAAGAGGATTTTCAAGTCTCATGCACAGTAAATTGTTGAAATACCAATCTAACTTAAGTAGAAGGCAGAGGCAAAGCGTTAGTGCCTGTCTTTTATCCTGCAACTTCTGCAGGTCTCTTCATAAAAAGTGACAGCAAGACATTAATGATTAGATCTACAACATGTAATAGAGACAAAAGTAGCCTGCATAATACTGTTTTTAAGAAAGGGAAATCAAAATTGGCCAAGTTTCTTTATTTCATATTTCACATCTTCACTCAATACTGTTACTGAATGTTTGAAAAATTGTCCTGTACACCATGAATATACAAAATTTACCTGAAGCATTAAGTCCGTAAAAATACAAACAATCCAGTCAGACCAAGTGTAGCTGAAGACACAGCAGACATTAAAGGGATTGCTTATCTGGGCTGAAGAGGAAGTCAGAGTAAGACTTAACTAAAAGAATCACAAATTATTAAAGAAACACAACTACGTAAATTAAGATATTACTACTTTGTCAGAAGATAGAAGAGATAAAGGTGATGGATTTTATTTATTTTTTTTTTTAACTCAACATGTCACTTTTTAGAGACACCTTGGCGGTCAAATCACATACAACTAGAAAACTCACTGCCTTCAGGCACCCTCATATCAAGTGCAAATCTGCGCAGTTATAGAATATATTTATAAAATATACTATATGCAAACATCTTTACAGAGCTTTAAATCAAGCCAAAAAGTAAATATACTTAACGATACAACAGAAAAAAAAATTGAAGAGATCCAAAATTTGGGTAATATGATCATGGCCCTTCAAAGCCAGAGGAAATCAATTTGTCTGCAACAAAAAGGAGATGGGATTTGCACCTTAAAACTTGCATGTTAACAAAAATGGAGAAAACATCCTCTGTGCTTCTACAAATTAAAACAAAATTAGCTTTCAACTGACATTTTATGCATTGTCATTACCTTAAAATATCTTCTAAAGCACAAAGTCAACCCCTTAATACCAGTAACCAATCACATAATTGAAAGGGGCTAAAAATGAAATTATAAACTACATAATCCTAAGGAGTGCAACGCTCTGCAGAAAGCTTTAAATTAAAATCATTTACTCAGAAAGCTAGTGTTAGGCTTTTAGTAAGAAGAAAATAACTGGAAGCAAGAAAGCTGCAAGAGTACAAATGACAAAATCAGTTCAGATACACCGAGTGTAAGAGTGAATTACCCACTGTTGCAGACAGATACATCCATTTGCTACATTATTTGCTTCCTTACTTCATTCCATCGCATGTACACACAGCTTAAGTATTAAAATGCAGAATAATAAATAAAACGGCTCAGATTACTAGCAAAGGGCAAAACACAATCCATAGTTGTGCTCTATCTAGTTTCTGTTTCAGCAGTCTTTTTCTCTTGTAGTTTGTAAGAAAAATCATAGGCAGACTTCCAAAAAGAGTCATTCTTATGTATCAGAAACTCAAGTTCATTTGCCTAGGTTTGTAACCCAAGAGGTTTCTGTGAAGGAAGCACAGTGCAAATTATATGACTAATAAAACTCGCTTACATAGAAAGAAGTTTACTTGGTTATTGTTAATTGATATCCCTATGAAATACATTGTAAAACAAAGATTAAATAAAAGGACCGGGTTTGCTTTATTTTCTTAGAGCCTTTTTGTGTGTTTGTGTGTGTTTTTCCTCTAATCCCTCCTTTGGAAAGCTTACTGAGTTACAAAAAATCTTAATAAAGTTCCAGTCTTCAGCAGCTAACTATTATAAATGCTGCCAATCGATGCCAACTAGCGTTTGATTTGCTTCTTGTGCATGTCCAATCTCCTCTGTGATACTGTGCTGCTGCCAGAGTTTTTGAATCTTTTTAAATCGTTCTTTGCACAGATGTAAGGGGTTCCCACGTCTGAAAAGGAGATAACACTTATCAGGAATGATAAAGACACAGCAACCAGCACACACAGTCAGACACTACACAAAATACCTAACCTAAAAATACCTAGATAACCCTATACCACTGTTCTCTTGTCACACCAAATCAACAAACAACATTTTTATTGGGATACTTTTGAGGTGCTGCCTGATGTCTCCCCTCCTTCCCTGCTCAGGGGTCCCCCCAGGGCCCTGAGGAATCTCATGTGCAGTTCACTTGAGCGTGAATATAGATTTTCAGCAAACTCCCCGTGCCAAACTGACTTATACTGTAGGCTTCTGACAAATCTCAAATCAGTAGGTATTTACAATATTAATTCCTCTAATCTCTCATAGGAAACAAAGACGTTAATTTAGACACAGAACAAATTCCTTAAAATAATGTCACAGTATCTTCACTAAATTAACAGAGACAACAAATACACTCCTTATAAATACAGTTGTTAGCAGTATCTTCTAGGAAATTTCACAAACAAGAAATATTTAAGGTTTCACATTTTAGGAAAACTCCTTATGACCAGAGATCTCCCATTATGTTTTCAATACACATACTAGCATTAAAATGTTTGAAGCTATCAGACAACAGCAACAACAAAATATAAGTTAAAAGTAACAGGGTTTATAAGCTTTTAAGACTTTCTTTACTATATACACACACACACACTTTAAATATTTACCTGAGACCCTGATCCGTCTCTCCATAGTCATCGAGATAAGGAGGAGGATAAAAACAGCCCTTTGTTTTTCCAGCTAAAAATAGCACCTGACATTCTCGTACTCTAGACAGACACACAGAGAACATTTGAGCCATTGATTTCAAGTGAATAGTTTCTCATGCTTTCATGGATGCTGCTGTTCCATTTCTCAACTACCTTCATTTTGTAAAATACTCACATAAAGGTTTTTAATTCAAAAAATTACTCTTAAAGATTCTACTTGTTAATACCAGTTAAAACAAGACAGTTCCACATGCCCCATATTACTTGCAATCTGTATAAATTACCCCACAAAACCACCACAAGAAAATACAATTTCATTTTTCACTGCTCTTTGCCAAGATAAAAGCATACATCATCTAACCTCCTCTTGCATGCATATTGCACAACCTATCAAGAAAATTACTGCAACATTATCATGACACTGTGATAGCTGTGGATTAAATCTGCAGGAAGACAACTAAAATTCTCATGCTTTCAAAGAAAAAAAATCAGGGAATTTAGCTTCACTATTTTGTAATACTTCAGCAGAAATAAAAAGCACATGTAGAAAACATATCCTCCTTAATATGAGATCTGAGTTTTCCATGATCTCTTCAGAGAAACAAGGTCAGAGTACATTGAAGCACAAGGAAGAAAAACGTACTCTAGCTTTTAAGCAATTCTGCAATTAGCAAATGATTTACAAGTACAGGCTCCTTGACAGAAAGACCTCTACAACCACACTTATGGGATGAACTATTTTATATCTGCGCACACTATCCACCTTAGCAATATCAGGAGGGATGTTCAGCTCCTTACCTAAGGAATATGCCCACGCCGGAACCACAGGTGTACGTGTGTGCAGTACAGGCTCCAACATCTTCTCCTTCTAATTCAGTTTGACAACAGTAGCTCTGGGAGCACAGCATAGTCCCACACACAAGGCACAATGTTGGGGCCCTGCTTTTATCACCGCCTGATTTCGGACACCTTTTGTTAAGCAACAACAGAAATTCCACTGTATGTATACTCTCTACACAGCAAGCAGTTGCAAAAGCATTTTTGAAAATCTATACAGTTTATATGCTGCAATTTTTGTTTCACCGAAATACACATTTTTTTCTAGAAAATGTGACAATCAACATGTGCCATGAACTCCACCAGGCTACAAACAGTCTTTGTGAGGGTTTCAGGCTAGGGGATTTTCCAGTTCATCAGAAACAACAAAAGGCTTTAAGGGTTTTCATTATAATTGCATACAACTTACGAGAAATTAGATGCTTGATTAATGAGACAGCTGTAGTCATCTGGAAGGTCTATTAATTTGTTGGATTCTCTTGCATAGCTAAAATGAGAACAAATTAACCACTCAAAGTTCAACAAATAACACACACTGATTTCAAACTCATTCAGGATTTCCTAAGTGTCATCTAAACAGCATCTGTGAATAATTAACACTTTAAATTTAAGCTTTGATATCTTTCATCATTTTTATCCAATGTCAATATATGACTCCTCAGCTGAAACAAAATAGATATAAAGCTATTGTGGTACATTGCACCCTAAACATTCATATATTAACTGTGAATTAGAATACTTTTATAATAATCATTTGCTAATCTTTATTAGCAAATAAATCAGTTTCTAGATTTTGGGGTTTTTTTTTCAGTGAACATACTAGGAATATTCGGATCAGTGTAAATTCAGAAACAAAACCATAAAGAAATTTTTACAAATATATACTAGCTCTCTGAATCATATAAGCCAACCAGCAGAAGATTTTAAAGGCAGAGAATTGTTGCTGATAAGGTACAGTTAATCTCTTCAAGTCCTAGTTAACTGGCAGGGTATGAAGGGTGGAGGAAGCTTTTTAAAATTTCCTCTTTTCTGCTACCCACAGTAAAGTACTGGCACATATGTTAATAAATACTACAAAAGGAGTATATGTTCAACTAGTGTGCATCAATCTTGTCTTACGTTATGTTGCATTTGTTACAAATTTTGGAGAATGAGCACAGGTAGAACTTCAGAATAATGTCATACACGTGCTTTTAGAAACGTTTCATAATGAAATTACCATGTTTAACTTACAATTTGTAAATAAAAACTGTATTTGTAACTGAAAACTGCAGCATTAAAAAGCTTCTCCCTCTTCCCTATTCAGAATTTCTCCATGTTTACCTGATAGCATGTCTCTTGCCTTCCAGGTATCTTTTTACTTCATTGTTACTACACCAACTGTAAGAAAAATGGAGTTTTAGCTTCAACAGATAATACTTTCCCAATAGAGAAATGTAAAAAAAAAAAAAAAAAAAAAACTTAGGAATATCTATTCATTACTTAAAACACGTTATTTCAAAACATTCTCTTTTCCCCACTCCCACACACTTTTCAAATTTTATCATTCACTTCCAGATATGCATTCCTGGGAAAAGACTTGTATTACAGTGTAACACAGAACTAGCTGTATTTGAACAAAACATGAAAACTTGGCTTACCTTTCTATTAAGGTGTTCATAATGTCACTATTTTCTTGAAAAAGGCAAGTGAGGTTGTTTGGCAAGGAGAGATAGCTACATAAGTGTTCAAATTGGTTTGTTCCACTTACTGTAAATAAAGAAACGTATAATTCTTGTTTATCTTATGCTTATACAATATCCAGTGGTCAACAGGGATCCCTTCTTGCCACCCTCTCCCCAAAGCCCTAGAGATGAGCGCAGAGGGCAGCTGTGGGGCAGGGGAGTGCAAAAAACCAAGACCCCTGGGACACATTGGCCTTGCAGCCACAGTGAGGACACCTCTCAGGGAGGAGACATCTCCCTCTCCTACTAACTGAGCGTACAACAAGGGAAAGAAAGGTCTATTTTCAAGTCAGCTCAGCAAAGTGTCATAATTAGTTTTTAAATGGGAAGACTGAAGCATGCAAAACTACTTATGTGATTTTAATTATGATTAAAGCCTCCAGATTTATATGCAAGCCCTGTATAAACCATATGTGGAGCACAGTAAAGAAAAAAGTCACTAACACTGACTATTTATAGTATAATGTAGCATTTAGGTATCTGGAGATTTCAAAGAAAATTCATGCAAGCAAAAGTAAGTCTCATTTCAAAACAGTAATCAGTAGAAAATTTGAGAAATGAAATACAGATTATATCAATGTCAATTTTTGTTTTAAGTAGTCTGGGACAATAACAACCTGTGTTTGGTCTGTACTTTCCTTGTGAAAACTTTTTCTTTTGTTTTGCCTTTTAAATGCAGACACAGTTCTGGAGTGCTACCAATTCAAGCTTTATTCAATTCAGCTTCCTGAGTTTATATGCAATTCATTTTGTCAATTAATCCTCGTGTCTTTTGAAACGCTGAGTTAGTACAAATAAGCAGGCAGTACCTTCCATTTCCGAGGGTGCTGGGACTCCATTTAAGTAATGAAAAAACAAAGCAGAACATCTCAAGAAAGGCATGATTCCAGCTTTTAGATTCTTCCACAGGTGCCAGCCCGAGGAAATTTCTTTCAAGGCACTTAAGAAAGGACAATGAAAAAAGAAATTGATTTTACCTACTGGTTTCCCTTTGAGCACTATAAGTAATCAAGCTCCGAGCATATTTCATAATAAACTTAGTTAAAACAAGCATTATGTAGTATTTACATCAACACTAAGAACACGACTGAATTAAGAGATTTATAACCACACAAACTAACAATAAAGAAAAGCTTTACACAAACATTTTACATCCTAAAAAGTGCTCTGAACTCAAGATGCTACCAATTTCAGATTGATGCACATTTGCAACCGACTGAAAAAACACTGTTCCAGAGCATAATGCTGGGCTCAGAACAAGTTACAGCATCAGTCACTAGGAAGGCGCTCTAAAAGCAGTGTGTAGGGAACAGCATGCACTAGTTAAGTGTTAAAATGCAGTGTTAAAATCCATGCTTTGACATCTTCAGTATACGTATTCCTGTCTGTGGTTAGTGTTGAGTCCAGAAGGGAAAAATATTATAAAATATTATCTGAACATTATCAACTTACCTTCCTGTACACTGGCAAAGAAATTTATACAGCGTAAGCACAGCTACTTCTTCTTCACTGCTAGTGTTTTCTTGATCCATGCCATTCTCCTCTGAAGAATAAAGGAGTAATAAGTTACTACTACAGTTTGTACATCAAGAATAAATTTTTCCAGCTTTGAGAAAAAGGCCAAAATGGAGATATTTAACTGGAAAGCTCAGGCTATGGTACAGCATACTGGAACAAGTGATTCTGCTCCACATATAGATGGCAGCTCCAGCGAGGCACTGGTTTGCTTGGTTGGGTCTTCGCTCTTGACACACTACGGTTTATCCAGTTCCTCTCGACAGAAGATGCATCAATTCTTCTCGTTAATTACAAACTATTCATCATGCAAAGCACAAACTAAGCTTTGGCTTGCAGGTATCTCTATAGTAGCTAGAAACTTAGGATTTTGGACTAGCTATGCCACAAAAAGCCTTCCCGTGCAAAAAATAACAGAGTGAACCTTCATGAATATCGTTTATCAGCAGTTTCTGGTGAAGGAGAATATTATTTTGCCAGTGTAAACTGCATATATTCTCTAATAGCACGTTAGTGTTTTCCAAATAAAGGTTGAGTAATCATTTCAATAAAGCTGAACGTTACCTGTTGATGAGGTAAGTAAAATTTGTATTATGTGTGCCATAGTGACAAGATGAAACAAGTGAAGATCTCCAGTGCCCAGACTAACACCTGAAAAATCCTGACAATGTATGGCAGGGAAAGAGAGCACCAAGTTTACCTGTAAAAGAAAGCAAAGAAGCAAGTGTATTCCTTTTCAAATCTCCCCATTTTCCGTTAGTGCTGCAACTATATCCTTTTAAGCAAGATACTGGTAGGGCTACTTCTGAAAATAGCCTGTGATAGAATGACAGTTATTTCTAACAGAGTTAAACAGAAAGTTTCTATTAAATGGTTGTTAAAGTGTGCATATAGGATCAAAACATTAATATATGTCATGGAAAACTTACCAGCAAGTGAAACATATCAATGTCAAGTATGCATGGAAGATTTCCATTTTTTTCATTAGGCACCAGTGCTGAGTATTTTAAAGAGAGAAAAATCAATTAAATATTTATACATGAAAATATTTTAATATATTTCAGTTACAAAATGAGACATCTCTGAGTACTATGGTTATGTGAAATTTTTAGCTAGAAATACATGAATTCAAGTGTTGTTCAACATGACTTGAGAAGACCTTTGTCCTTCCTGAGCGGTACTGAAATGAAGCAAAACCCATTAACTTACAGCAAAGCAAGCAATGTTTTTTACTCCAATACTGTCTGTTATTGCTTATGTTTGCAGAAGGAAAAAAAAAGAAACAGAGAAAATGGTCTTGTTCTCCCAAATCTGATCCACAAAAAAGCACCAATCTTGGGTGGCTAAACTGATTTTTTTTTTTTTTTTTTTTGCTATGCAGCTGTTCAAAGGAAACTTCTGCTATTCTCATTACTCCCTGAATTTGCCTCCTGTACATGGACTCAAAAATGCATTGCTATCAGGTTCTTTGCTGTTTTGCTTATCTTAAGACGGAGTTAAGTATTGGCGTTACCATCTCTGTCGCATTCATATTCAAAATACAAATAAAAAATCTTGAAAAGGTTAGCGCATATTTAAAGTGTCCAAGAACAATCAAGTACCTTTTTGCAAACAGTAAAATTTCATTTACAACGAAGTTTTTGATTTCAAGCTATGAGAATAGTTTTACAACGTAGGTAAACACATTAAGTGCCAAGTTGAAAAACACTGCTTTGGTAGTTACATCATCAGTCTTGTACCACCATAGCTCATACCTTTGAGGGATACAAACCTACAAACCTTTGTAGAGGTTATATACCTCTATAAAGACTCCATTTTCTTCTAATACTATTTTAAACAATTTCCTCCCTTTTAAAGTTCTAAGATATTATTTTCTTCTGTGAAAGACTACTTTCCCTCTCTTCCAACCTATGTACTTGTCCTACAAAAGCAGGGATACAAATGCTGGTAAAGATGAGTACATCACAGCAAAACACCTGCATTTTTCCTGAAATTTACCTTGAAACTGCAGACTAAATGAAATGCTGTTTTTCCATGCTGCAATAAAGTATGTATAACAGCTACTGAGGTACCAGCTCTTTGTCTTTTAGTTAAAGGCTCTATATCCTCCATAAATCTGTGTGATCTTTTGGTTATCAGGACTGTAATAACTTTCCATAATTACATTTCTGTATCCATATATTCAGAAAAAAAGGAATAAGGTAGAGAACTTACATGCTAAAAGAGTACAAAAGTGACCCTGTACTGCAGAAAGAGATGAAACCGTCCAGTGAGCCGCCGCAAATCTCGTCAGTGACGTAAGGCAGTCATCCTTCAAAGAGAAAGCAACAGAGACACTGTCACGGTTAAATACATCCTTCAACATGAAAAGGTCTTTCCCTTACGTTCATGCCCCTTTGTTTTAAGTTTAGGGGAGCAGAGAGCAGCTGTAATATGTGACAAGATACTTCTGTTTGTGCAAATATCTAAATTCCTCTTAGTCTTTTTTCGACTGTTACCCTGAGGAACTTTGACCTTAATAAACTACACATGTATTTGATTTTTAAAAAGATTAATTCAAATCAGATACCAGTTGGCTAAGTATCCAAGGTGAACTGCCAAATAAATTTAATGCAGGCTGTCTGAAGTTTTAAGAGATGTACAATTCCTTCCTGCCCACTGACTCAGAAAGGAATTGCTACCTGATCCTCACCTGTCGGCAAGGTAAATGGCCAAATAATGGTTTGTCTTCATCTGCTAAAATTCGTTCTGGAAAAAAAAAAGAAGAAAAAGACAACATTTCAGTGCTGTTAATTTACCCAGAGTCATAAGACAAACATAAAGGAGCTAAATTAACACAATTTTACCTATTGTCTGAATTGTATAAGCACAGCTTCCCCAGCACATTATAGGTACACGCGGATCTTCTTCATTTGGATGAACCTTCAAACCCACTTTATATGTTGCTGTACCAAAAGTGGTCAACATTTCTTTAATGCTCTCAGAATAAGGATTTCTGAAGCAAAGAAAAAAAAGTTACTAATACATTATTACTCTGTCAGATTAGTACTTCTGCAGATGAGCATGTTCCCCATACCTGAATATCCCGATTTGTAAATTTTAAGTGATAATTTCAGTATTGTCCCTTGAATCTACTATTCAATACTCGCTTTTTCTGTGCCAGATACTCTCACAATTATTCTTTACTGGGTTGAAATTGGTTCCCTTTATTAGCATCAAGAATATCCAGCCCATAAAGATTTGGTTAAGACTGAGAGAACTGCATGCAGCTGAAACCAAATTTTGTCATCAACTGGAACAGGTGTCCTGAGGTTTTGTGTGCAGCTGGTGGATGTCTGCCAATTCCATGCAATTGAATTTCATTATTTTTTCTTTAAGACAAACAGGAACACTGCAGAACTGAAATTAAATATTAATATACTCTCACTTCACAGTGTTTTTAAATACACTTTTAGTGCTGAGCTGTAACTGTGAATCTTTAATGTAGTTATGAGGGGGAAATTCTTAATATGACAGTGAAGTTCAATAATAATAATTATTAATAAAAAACAACATAACGAAAGGGTTCTCTTGGCACATCTATGAACCATAGAACAGCTATGAACAGTTTTTCTAACTAAGTTTAAAAACATATTTTTGCCATAATTCCATATGCCATATTGCCATAATATTTAAATATTATAGTACAAAAGTAACAATTAAATGTTATTTGATGATAAATTTTCCTGATTTATTAAGATACAAAAACATACTTCGGTTGGAAGTCAGGTCTAAATCCTTCAGGTAATTGCAGCTCATCCATTTTTTCTGAACTACCAGAGTTACCTATATAAACAAGAGTAATGTACACTGATTATTCATCTGTATGTAATTTTTATACTATAAAAAGTTGTAGGCTCAGAACACTAGAAACTGAAATTCCAAGTTTTCTCACCACTTTTGCCACCATCTCTGAACTCCACTGTAGCAGAAAAATAATACTGGGTCTGTTTCAGGAACGTTTTAACATTTTCACAGACAGATACACACAGTTCTTTCGACTTACTTGCACAGTCTTCATCTCTAAGTAAATATAGTGCTTTTATTTGCTGGCATACTGTTTTGATCCAGTGAGCTAGGTTTGGCTGACCTGAAAAATCTAACCTGTCCAAAGACATAAATGGAATATATCCGTTATTTAAGATCAGCTATGATACAGGAATTATAAAAATCAAATCTCCTTGATTTAGTAACACCTCTTGTCTAAATACAGGCAGATGACTGTGGGTAGGAGAAGAAAAGTACGTAAGTACAAGAGAAGGCGGCCAAGCTACCTTCAGCGACACTAAGCCTCGTTTCCTGCTCTAAAAGTAAAATGCAGTTACAACCATCACATACCATAAGCAGAGTGAAGTGGTTACTAATCTGCTGCAAGATCCACACTGGCCTACAACTTTCAAAACTTCTCCCATGAAAATCTGTTTATCTGTTGATAGACACAATATTGCCCTGGTTTAAAGGGCCATATCCCCAATCAAATGCCTCTACTGCATGACAGAACTTGTTTATTCTGCTCTTAAACTAGTAAAGCATCCCACACTAATTTTCATTGTTCTCCTAATTAGCAGAGGCTAAAAGCTTGTAGAACTAGAGATTTTTAACATAACTTTTTTTTTTTAAGTTTTTTAAACTGCAATTTATTTGTTCCCTCTTGACCTACAAGTTAATTACAAGTTAATTCCCTTATTTTCACTATAAAATATATAGCGGCAAAGATTTTTATTGGCTGATATGCAGTTATGATGAAATATGAACATTCAACAGAGAAAATTTAATCCTTGTGACACAGCGTAAGTGCAATGGAATTTGTGCTGACATTAGTAAATCTTTAACGTGGCACCTGATCTCTGGTATGTGCATGTGGAGTTTCATTTTGAGGATTATTCTTACAGTCAAAACCACAAATATACAATAGGATATCTTATACTTTAGCCTATTTTTTATGCTTATTGGTGATTTAAGGCAAACAGACCTGTTGAATAAAACTCTTGGCGGAGGAAGCAGAGGAATAACAGTGTTGCTTAAACATTCACAAAGTGGGCAAAGAAATTCACCATTTTCTACATCATAACTTGTGTGCACTCGTAATCTTTGTTGTCTTCGTTGCTCTTTTGCTTGAACTGCATCAAAATACCTTTAAGAAAAAAGGATATTAATGACACGTCACTAAAACATCATTTTAAAAGCAAATTGACGGATATTCCTAAAGGCACTGCATTGTTTTTTTTGAAAGACCTACTTAAGGAAATTGTCTGTAGGAAAAAAGACCTTCTGAGCGAGCAGTATTACTAATTGCTGGCTACCCTCTATTTCTATCCGCCCAAATGTACCAGTGATAAAAGTTCATTGGATTGCTAGAATCATGTTTAAGTCTGTGATTTGGCAACCTTAATGTAGGAAAGTAAATTGGGTAAGGAAGAGAGAATGTTAAAAGACTTTAAAAAACCCTTAAAATTTCAGTTTTGTATAAAACTAAGGACAGTGTCCTGAGCTTTTGTTCATTTGTTTTTTAAATCCCTGTGCATATTCCATTGCAGACCATAACTAAGCAAGAACTGGAACAACTACTGCTTGATCTTCTGAATACGGTATGCAAAGGAATTGAATTTGCTAATTCACTACTTAGCTAAATGTGTCTCAGAAACCCTGCTCCGGGATGGTTTAGAGCAGGCCTCGCCAGAGGGTCCGAAAAAGCAGAGCTTGCAACTGAGACCTGCCCAGGGTCACTGCTCACTTATGGCCACCAAACTTCTGGTCTTCTGCCTGGGCTGCTCCGAGTGCTCCTAACTGCCTTGTGTTCTTATATTACTGGAGAGAGCAAATCAGAAGCCTGACTTTGCACTCCTTCCCAGCCTGGGAAACGAAGAATTTGTCTGCATGCCCTTGGGAAGCGTAACACACACATTAGCCTTCATGCCAGGCATCCTAAGAGGAAAGCAAAGGTCTTACTAATTATTCAAGCCTCTGGCTTTGGCAGACTGTATTTGCCAAACACCACATAGCACACAACACCTTAAAAAAAAACCTCCCTCAACATAGATACACAGTAAAAACTGAAAGACTTCAAAATAATCTAAAATCAAGGGATTAAAAGTGACTTAGTGCCAAAGGTAAGGCTGAGGTAGATGGCAGATGTTTCTAATTCAAGCCAAAGGAGAAGTGAAGAGTGCAGTTCAGCGGAGAGCCCAAGCAGCAGCCGAAACATGCCTGTTATAGAACTGCTAAAACACAAACGTGAGCTCCAGTGCTCAAACACACAGTATAGACTATGCACAGGGATCAATATCCAAAGGGAATGAAAATTGCTTCAGACACTTCTCATTGGGATGGGACACAGTAAAACATTTTAAGTTTGTAAGACTTTATTATAGTTTGCTTTAGTTTTCTTTCAACCCAGAAAGCTACTTTCATTGCTTCATGACAATCCTTTTAAGATTTACTAGGTATTAATTCTGCCATTAAAATTAGTGTTATCAGGTACACTGATGGTGCTGATGGCCGACATGCTGTTCGGACTGAGAGCCTTAATACAGCTTTTTACCTTTGCCAACAATGGGCATGCATAATATGTCCACAGCTTCCCGTGTGTGTTCCACATGAGAGATCTGGGTGCATGAATAGCGGGTCATATTTTTCTGTATTAACAAAAAACAAAACAAAAACCAACACTTTGAAATAAGCATTTATTTACCAAAAAACTTAACTGCAGATAAAAGCTACTACCTTCACATAGATTATTAAAAACTTTAATGCTCTGAAGTAGTATTATCCACTTGATAAAAAATAAATGATATTGCTAATGCATAACAACTTTATCAGTTAAGCTGCGTAAAAACACTATACTGTTTTGTATTGATCATATGAACTATATTTAAATTTCAAATAAGATATTTGAAGATGCCAAGTCCTGGCACTAGTCCCCAATACTTACCTGCAATTTTTATTGCTCTCCACCATTAAAGTTCTTAGTCTCATTTGTAATCTTCAATATCAGAGTGCAAAATGATCTGACGCAATATTTTCTATGTTTTAGTGTGAATACCACTTACCTGGGTCTGGAATAGTTTTGCTTCTGTTTTTAGATAACACAGTTGACCTTTGAATAAATGCTGCCAAGACCATAGCCCTGCTGTCCACTTTAACTTCTTGTTCTTCTTGACACAATATACACATGACAACCTGCCTGTGCTCAGCCACTCTGGTTTGCTCTGGTCCCAAAGCTGTTAGTTTTGCATCTGAAGTTACAGGGCTGAAATATTCAAAGACTAGTTAGCACAATATTAAAGCAAACAAACAAGCTATGTCTTAAGTGTCATTAATACATATTTGTAGCTTTATGTTAAACACTTGGACAAAATAATTTTTTAAGTATATAACTACATCTATGTCCACCAAAACAGTTACAAAATCGTATTTTTTTTAAAGAAAAAACTTCCAATAGTGGCCATATTTGATATCCTTATCTCTTAAATTATATTTTAACAATTATATTTTATTCTAATTTTTATTTATCATGAAAAGATGACAAGAATGCATCAATTATTTTATATTTAGCATGTTTGAAAATGTTATCTCTTCATTAAAAAATCATTTTCTCTTATCAAATTAAGAATTTGACTGGATAGTTTTATAGTAAAAAAGTTATTTATCTGTTTATACTGAGCACTATAAAGACAGGAGAAGGGAGAAATCAGCACTTATCCTTCAATCTTGACAGTAAATGGAAAGCAGCAGCTCCACTTACAGATCCTTTTTAGTCTCAAGTTTTTGAATAGCCCTCTATCAAGTATAAGAAACAACTACTTGATTTGAACAGTAACAATAAGACAGCATGATGTAAAATCTAGCAAAGTCTCATTTTAATTTTCCCTTACCTATTATCATGTACACCAGAAGCTGAAGTGTCTAGTTCCTCCAAAGTCTGCTGAAAGAGTTCCTTATTTTCATTAATGAAGTGCCGCTGCATCTCAGACATCTGGGCCATGATCTTCTCCCTGCGCAACCGGGCGATCTCAGCTTTCCTCTTTCTCTCAGCTTTGTCTTTATCCCGTGAACTCTGAAATTGCATTGATCATTTAAAGTCTTGTTAAATGAATCAACGTTATGTACAGCAGTAGGTAACATAAACACTTAGCAACTGGAGTCTCAAAAAGACAAAGACCCCAAACAACCAAGTTTCTCTATCCTCTTTGCTTTAGCTTTTGATAAACCCCACGCAGAACTATAGATCTAGTAGTCCATTCCTTCCTCTCCCCACTTCATGCTTTATTTCTCTTACTGTGGAGCATGCATAATATGAAAAAGGAAAGCAGATAACAGGTCCCTAGGGCTGCTCTCCCTCCATCCACACTGGTTCTACTCTTAAGGTACTCTAAGGTCTTTGGGTAGCATAACAGAATGTCATGTCAAGCTACACAAACTGACAGTTTATCTGGAATGACCTGCAATGTAAAAGAAATGGGGTCTGTACAGCTTCCCATATAGTCTGAAATGATGGGACGAGCAGAATCTTTAAGTGCTATGATAGTAAGAAGGAGACTTGCCAGAGTTTTGGAGACCACATCAAGTAGAGCAAAGCAGGGAGGGAGGGAAAAGTGGAGAGATCAAGGACGCTACCATTAGTTCCTTCCAAAAAAAAGACTGTTGGTCTAAGCCAGAAGGATTTCTGGTCTTTGATTTACAACAGCAATTAGAAACATAATACACTGCTGGTCACACTCCACATCAGCTTCAGATGAACTAACTGTTAGAATTTTTTACCTCCTCCATAATATTTCCTTCTGTTTCTGCCACAGGACTTGTAGAGGAGCTTTCTCTTAGCTTCTTAATAGCATTGAAAGTCTGTAAAAAGAAACAAAAAACAGAGAAGTCCTTAATTAGTTTCATATATGAATATATAAAAACTGTAATTACTATCGTATCAACCAGATAATGGAGAGTGGTGGATGTCAGAAGAGAGAACAAGCAGGGACAACAAATCAACATGGGAAATGCCAACACCACAGTGCAGTTAGTTTCAGAAATCTTCTTTCCAAGATGTTCATCAATTAGATAAAACGGATTCACCTTCAATATCCATCTGATCATGTCCTTGTGCACTTCCAGATGAGGTGCATTTTGCAGTGTTTCTAGCATAGCCAGTATACTAGGGGAATTGTTAGGTGCATCTCCTGGTTCTGAGGGGAAAAAAAAAAGGAAACAAAAAAATTACAATTACACTTGGCAATCTGGTCACTCATCAAAATTAAAAAAAGAAACTTCTATAAATTTAACAGGAGAGAAATCTCTTCAACAAATACACACAAGCATAGATCTCCCATTCCTCTCAAATATTTTCCCTAAGTACCCTCTCAATATTGAAAAAATAGAGGGAATGGTCTTAAAAGTCTTGGGGTTTTTTTTTTTTTTTTTTTTTTTTTTTTTGAAGACCACATACCTCCTGGCAGTCTCCATTTACAATTTCAAATATTTTATTTCCCACTTATTTTCAAAAAAGTCTCATCAACGTTCATGTTCTCAAAACTACATTGAAGTATAAACCATTGAACTATGGTTTTTGCAATTGCAATGTTTCCCCATGTATTTCAAGACAGGAGCAATCCTTGTTGAGATATTTCTTCACAAGAAATCAAGATTTTTTTTTGGAAATTATTCTATTTTCTGATTTGTTTTCCCTGTAAAAAAACTATACAGTCTGCTACTAGCAGAGAATCTACAGATGTATGTAAAGTATATATATACACAGTGTTTTTCTTTCTGTAGAATTTGATAATTCTGTCTTTTGCATACTAAGCTAACACTATTTTTTTTGATGGGTAAACAAGCTTTTAGTAATTTCTGTCTCAGAAGAGAATACAATACACTGGTATTTTCACTTGCTTTAAAAGTGCTATACATTTGGAAAGACAAGCATACTTGATATTTTCTGTGTGAAGGTAAATGTTACGACATTCTCCTCACTGAGATTCTCTAGATGTTGTTTTTCTTCTTGCAGTGCCATTCCAAGCAAGTGCAAAACCTAAGTAAAAATTATCAGTTTTAGTCTTTTTCTTAAAGCATACATATAAGCTTTACGTATAGCTTGAGCAATTCATAAATATACAAAGAAGTTATACAGCAAAATTAACATAACAAGAACATAAGGTACTTCCATAGCTAAATTTGTTACAGCATATGTTTAAAAAACTTGGAATTTCACTAGACTAAAGCATTTTACTGCTCATGTGTCTTTCCTTGCTGTTGTCCTTGTTCGCTCACTGTGAACTCTGTGCTTTCAGCTATCCCTAGTAATTTGCAAACTATTACTGCAGCTCTGGACAGAAGCACGATGATACTTAAATTGGGTTGTTGGCTCTAAAAAAAACACAACACCAAACACACACCCTGCCAGGACACTCTAGGTAAAAATCCTTACTGAATACCTGGAGTTAGCAGTGTAGGAAGTCATAAGCAGTAGAAAGTCCCTCAGCAGAATTGGAATGAAACACTAAGAAAGTTAGGGTATTCAAAGGGGGAAAAAAAAAAAAAGTAAAATTGAATTCTGCTCTTACAGGGTTGTGTTTATTTCCTGGTTTGTTTTTGTTAATGCCACAGTGAGTTTTTCCCATCTGGCTAACAGTCTCAGTAGATGTAGGCCACCTCTCCTAGGTGCCTCCTGTCAACTTGTGCACAGTGCACCCAAGCTCAGGGGCTTGTGCAGGAAAAGTCCATGGCACCAGTCAACATGAAGCTCTGTCTCTGAGCAAATGCCAGGTCCTTCTCAAATCCTCAGTTTGGAAGCAATAGAGAGGCACCCAAATGGCTGGGCAGGCTTTAGCTCAAATGCATGCCACAATTTCACCCAATCAGAGCAAAATTCTCCCATCGTATATGCAGAAGTTAGAAATTTACTTCTGTCCTGCATATACTTTCAAAAATAAATTGCACTGGAAGCAGAGAGGTCTCCCCAGCCTGCATTTGATTGTTATATGTGTAAATATACCAAATATACAATAAGTACAGTAATAATAAAAACCTTATGCTGAAAAATAAATAATACTAAAAATCTATACATAGATGTTAAAATGCTGAAATACACATGCCTTCTTTAGCATAAACATAAAACACAGAAACGTACCCTTTGCAGCATGGATTCCGACCAGGCGTAGCCATTGTGCTCTACTGCCCACTGCAGTATGGTCCCCATAATGCACAACATGACATCAGACTGCAGGATATTAACCAGGCTTGCAAAAAGTGGGCAGAAGGGAGGCAGAGCAGGAGGAGGAAGTGCTGAAAAGGACAAAGGAAATTTGTGTTTTTTTACATTTGAACATCTCTATTATTTGCATTATGAATAAGCATCCTGCAACATTCAGCATTGCTTGCTCTTAACATAAAAGTTGAAGGAATAAGCAACTCAAAGCTGGTGCCAGGACAGCCTAAATTCCTGTCTATGACAAGGAAGATAGATGAGAAACTACTGTGTCCTCCCCAGTTTCTAGCTAGCCCAAGAACATGATGTTACTCTAAAAGTGTCAGAGTAATAGGCAGTTCCACAGCCGTTTGCTTCTGCTCTCCTCCCTTAAAGAGGCTGTACCTGTATCTTCTCTGTTCTGTTTTCTCAGCTTTCTTTGTGCTTCCTCTGCCTGAAATAGAAGAATTTTGCCAATTTTACTCAATACTGGTACAAATATAAGACTAATAAAAACATATTTATTTTATTGTACTGTTTCAGTTTCTCCCTTTTCTCTAGCCTTCAATAATGCAAGCAAGCTTACATGCCTTTTCAGTTTGTCTTACATTCTACCTGCAAATACCTCATATTGTTTATTTTCAGAAAAGACCTTTTATCTCAAGTCAGCCTGAATATATAATCAGAAGCCAAATCTGAGCTAAAACAATAATTTCCACACATGGAAAATACAGACAGTTAAAAAACTGGGTCTAGAAAAACTAGACAAGTTCCCAAAGCTTCACTGACTTCAGTAGTTGTTTGAGGTGCAGCAGTACAGAAATCACTGCAAAGCTCAGCAAAATTTTGTCAATATTTTCCAACGTTTGCCTTCTCTTTAAAAAAAAAGAAGAAATGCTGATCCTTAATATTCCTTCACAAAATAGTTTTAAAAACAGAAAACACAAGGAAAATAAAAAGGAGAAAGTTAAACTATTACTTGCCTTTGATTGCTCTGCTCTTGAAAAGTGATAGAAATACAGATTGAAGTTCCTGGTACATTCTGGCTTTAGTTCATACAACCCTCTGCCTGTTAGTCCAGGTTTTCTGCAAAGAAAAAACAAAGATATATAAAAGTCATTATGTTCAGTGCTATAAATACTTTTATGCTAAAGTGTTAAACTAGAACAGCCAAGAAATGTTGCTCAAGAGACAAGCTAGAAATCAGCTAAGCTATAAATAGTATTTGGAGTGACGTACACAAGCAAAGATATGGGGAAAAAAGTGACCCAGCCCCCTTCTGGTCTTCTCACTAATACAGGTATTCAACTTTTAAACCTGAAATACTAGAATAAAGCAAAACTTACTTAAAGCAGGCAACTTCCTCAATCACACTTTCCATTCCCGTCTCTCTGTTTTCCTACATGGAATAAAAAGGGGAGGCAAGATATGTTAATATGAAAAATACCTTGTTCTCATATATATTTGTAATTGTGCTGTTTATTTTTTTACTGGCAAACTTAGAAACAGAAAGATAACGGAAAACAAAATCTTAGTTTACTCGATATATATGGGGTATGTATTAGTCAATGCTTCTGTTTCCTATACTAAAATAAATACAGGAAAATGCTAAAAAGTCACAGAACAATGGCAAGGCCAGCAAACAAGAGGTGGTGGGAGAAATCAGCTCCAATATGTAACAAATTGACAATTTTAAGTCATGTTCTTTTCTAGCAACACCTGTTCATAGCAGTTAATAGTCCAAGGAAAATCCATTTAAGACTGACAATGAGATTAATTTAAAATTCTAGCATAGAACGTTTTCCTTCATCCAACCCTAAAATACATTTTTGTAAAAGGTAGTCTAAGTTTTGACTTTTGATTCTCTACTTTCTCTTTGAATCATGTAAAGAGTTTAACATTTAAGCAATGACTTTAAGTCATCTTTTCTATCCTTCACAAGGATAGCATATAAAGAGAACTTACAAAAGGGACTACAGACAGCTTCACATAAATTTCATATGAACAAAGCATTCATGATACATTATGAAGCATCTTGTCTGCAAGTTATTATATCATGCCCAGTATTTTCAATTACCTTTAGGCTGCAAAATAACAAAGTTGATATCTTTAAACAGCTTTGGCAACAAAATTCTATCTTTTTACTCAGGGCTTATTATCAGAATACAGAGACTGCTGGCTGGGAGGCTTGGTAAGAAACACTATTTAAGAGAGGAAAGAAGCTCTCATGTCTCAGCTCCTGTCTCTTTCAGATGTGTTCTCCTTCTATCCTTACCTCTTCCTGACAAGTATTAATCTATACCTGCACTAATGTTACTTTCCTTATAATCGTACTGCTCCCATTCCTCATTTAAGTGCATCAAAATGTCTTAAGACAGAAGTTTTCAGCAATATAATGAAGTTGAGGTTACATTTTTTCGAAGTTACTTACATCTTCCGGTAACGCCTTCACCAATTCACTGTGAGCCATGGGCCTGATGCTCAGCTGATGGATGATCTCCCTCTTGATTTCATCTGTTGCATTCACCTGCCCTATTCCTGGACTGAAGCGCTCTCCTGAGAACAAAATGTAAAAGCAGCTCTTTAAAGATTTCTAAAATATTTTTTTGTTATTCTTTTACCACTTAAGACCAGAAAACAAATTATTTTGAGGGAAATCCCACTTGTTCACCCACCAGTGTTCACAAATATCACTGAATTAATCTAAATTAGTTTCAAGGCCCTAGTTTTAAGGCATCTTTCTCTCCACAAGCAGAATGACTTTGCAGGACTGATACTTGTGCCTTAAAGGAATTAAAATTGAACTAAATTCTGCAACTCCTTCCACCTGGGAAATTAGCTTGGCCTGCAGTGGATATGGAATATGCTTATTTACACCATTAAACAAATTAGGAAAGGAGAATTTGACTCTAAACTTACCAACAATCATTATAATGAGGTATAGCATTTCTTCTATAAGAGTGTTATTTTGTTGAACAATATCCTGATTTAAAATAAACAAAAAACATAATAAACATTTGTTCATGTAAGAGTAAAAAGAAATATTATTCCATAAGCTGAAAACAGTATTTCTGTGTTTTGAAAATATTACACTTTTTCCGCACTTTCAATTCAAAATCTAAATTTTGATGAAATGCAATCACAATTGCCTTAAAATTCTTGAATAATGCTAAAATTCTACATCTTTCTTGCGTCTATCTAAACATATTTACGCAAATTTAAAACTTGTCAAACTAAAAGAAGGTACAGTTACTTCTGTATTTTTGTCAAGAAATTATACAAAGTTGATACAACAGATTATAACACATTTTCAAAAATAAGGCAATAAGTTTTCCATTATGGCAATGTAAATAATACCTTGTTAGTATTTTCCGTGCTAAATCTTTTGCCATAGTCTGGAGTACTAAATATCTGATAAAGTTCAAATCGACTCAACATTATCATCAGGAAATGATTTGGGTCCATCATAGATACACCCGTCTGTTATAACAGGAAAGAAGAGAGTGGTTATTATAAACGGTGTTACAATACACTGTGTTATTAAAATTTATTTCATTTGCAGTATATTCCTTATGATATTTATTGTTCTTCGGATATCCCTCTGTCCTAGCCCTATATATTTAACTGCTTAAGCTTACCCTCATAAGGCTTCAATAATGAAAGTGACAACATATTGTTCGAGTAAACACAGTCCTTGGGTTTATCAGTTTGATGCCCTTGTAAGTGTAAAATACTCAGGGTTATTCTTTATATCCCCAAAAAATTCACAAAAAGTTTTCGTTTTCTTCTGCTACTCTTCCTGCTCTCCCAACTTCTTAAGGGCATATTAAATACGTATTTAGCACTTAATGTATATCATGTATTGATTAAAAACAAAACCAAAAAAACTCATAGATTTTAAGTTCCAATTCTCAAAACAGTAGTAAGACTTTCCAAACTTTCCTGGAAAGAATAATATTGATCTTAAAAACATGTCACACATTCACTTTCATTTCTGAAAAATGAATTATTAATAACTGGCTAATTGAGCTATGTTGCTACTCAACGGGTAATATTTTAGCAAACATTTTTTCCTATTGACAACAGGACTATCTTGAGAGAAGAATTTCTCACAAAATTGCTTATATCCACGTGATGGTGAACATCACAGATCAAGGACAGATTAAACCTTAGTGAATTATGTTTGAAACCAAAACACCCACATTGTGCTGGGGAGAACTAAGCCTAGGTAAGATTTGGAGGTCCTCTTGCAAAAAGATTTTTCTGTCTTGGTCATCTGCAGATTTTCAGCCACTAATTTCAGTTTACCATTTCAATTTACATGTAAAGTATCAGACCTCCTGGGGTCACAATTAAGTGCACTCCTAATTTTGGCTTTCAGATGAAATTTTACAATATAGCAAAACTGGCGGAGTGTTGTATGAGCTTCTGCCTTCTATCCAGCATCTTGAAGGTCAGTTTTGGCAGAAAATGAGAAATGGGAGAAGGAGGTAACACAAGGACTGAACCCAATATTGAAGACTCAAATACCTGTCAGTACAACATCATCCATTAGTTCAAACATCACATTTTTAAAAGATGTAGTATTAGACAGCCATTACACAAACAGTTTTACACTTTCCATAAAATGTCAAAAAAACAAATAACAAAGAATAGAAGTTTATCCACAAAAAATTTGATTTTTATCCTTGCCATTAAAGGGTTTTGATATAGCTCTACACACATGCACACAAACCTTGAAAATGCTCAATACAAAGACAGACTGGTTAGTATACATGTTTACCTGAAGCATGACTATGTCCTTGTCAAACATCTCCCTTCTGCACTTCACATTGTGATAGTAATAGATCTGAAAAAAAAAAAAAGAATAATATTTAACAAATATAATATTTTTTCTAAACTTGTTTTCTTTCTGGAAAAAAACTCTTGCCCTATAGTATTAGTGACTAAAATGTTATATTAAAAATCTGTAAGAATTATGTTTGTATATTTGTAGCATGTAACATACTTGTATTGTACTCAAGTGTTTGAAATTCACAGGAGTAAAAGACCCTGCAAGTGTTCTTTCTTTGCTGCACAAAATGCTCTTCCACCAAGAGCTCTTCAGGCAAGAGTGAATCTTCCTGGAATTGCCAGTTTCAGGATAATGTTACAATATCAATTAGGAAAAACGCTGCCAAGTTTCTAGGTAGGACTAAGCACAGTCTCCAATACGCTCTACATTCCTTGAGCGGGTGGAAGGGCACCATTTCCCACCAATATCACATCAATTGGAGAGCAGAGCCTGCCCTCTTTTCCTCCTAATGCAAACCCACACACACGCACCCATTCTGGGGAAGTATCTTCTGGGAAAAGAGGCTACAGTATCTTGCTGAACATGAGACTACTATAGTTAATGGAAAGAATAAGGCTCCAATAACTACACAATAACCATTGTGCTTTAGCTTGGGCATGTCTAAGTGCCTAAAGGTATTCTAAGTACCTTAAGGCATTCTCTTAAATTTAAGATTCCCAAAAATTAAAGCAAGTTAACACAAAGTATTTATTGCTCCATTAGCAGTTATGTTGAACTTTCAGAGTTGGTATGTGCTTACAGTAATATGCATGATATAGTGATATACATTATCACCTTTGCTTTAAAAACAACCATGAAATATCACCTTATAAGAACATATTCTTTAGGTGAAACGACAAGAGTGACAGATTAAAGCTGTTCACACAAACTGACTCCAGCCTCCAAGTACACAGGAACTGCATGAAGAAGATGCAGACTTACCACCATCAGCCTGGTGGGTGGCACCAACCCTGCAGAATCTACCCAGATTGATCACAACAACCCTACCTAGAGCTGTTGTGATCAAAACCCTCAGGAGCTCATTTTCACAAATGCAGGAGAAAAAAAAAAGGAGTTCGGAAAAGCTAGTCTCCAGAAGCATTATCTCTCTCTATATATATATACACACACACACACACACAGAGAAAAGCCAAGAAACATTGTTTCTACTATAATCCTAATATTTCCTTAACATGTGATTTCAGGATTTTAATTACCTTAGAAATAGTGCTACCATCTTACCTCAGAGGTGCATATTTATATATTTGAGGCATATTTTTCCAAGATGATGAACATACTACTAAATAAATATCATTCCAGCTCAGCACTTTTGCCACTGTTGCTGGACAGCGTGCTGTAAACAAGGTGGAGAACATGAACTGCACTGCAGTTACAAAAGTCTTTATGAGCAGAGGGCTAAGCTCACTGAACAGTGCAGGAGTACCAAGAAGTGGAAAAAAAAAGCAACTTCTGACTAAGAAACCAAAGATCAGTTCAGAAGCTTAAGTATTCAAGTAATACAAATGTCTCGCTCCCATTGCCCTTCCACAAGTGGATTTGGAAATAAACATACTTTTTTTTTTTTTTTTTTTAAGATACAAAAAGAGAAGTTCTTGAGGTCCAAAATCATTTATAAAGACACTGGAAAAGAGTAACTATAGAGCTATTAAGTACTTACCTGATTAACAAGAGAGAATCCATTTCTTCTCCACATCCCTGCATGCACTTGAGCACAGAGGACTAGGCATCGTAGAGGATGTTCTATCAACATAGGTGGGCTAAGTTCACTCTGCGTTAAATAAAGAGACATAGTATTTTCATAGAGAAAAGTTAAAGGAAATGGGGTAAAAATAGCAGAGAAGGGAGAAAATTTTAGTCATTAAGTCATTTCAGGAACATAAAAAAAGCAGCAGGTCCAAAACACATATTACAAAGGTTTGAGAAGCCCACTTAACAATCCAGCCAATCACTCTTAACAAATCTGATGTTTAACTTGGCTCCACACAAGTACTCCGTGTGGACTTAAGTTTATTCCTAAGCACTTTTCATGTTTCAATTTAGCGATTGATATTTTTCTTTTATTCAAAAATTTATTCTTTTTTTCTTTTATTCAAAAATTTATTTTTTTTCTTTTATTCAAAAATTTATTCTTTCAAAACAAATTTTGTCTGTAAATTTTGTTCTATTCTTTCTATATATTTTGCTCTTTTTAACACCTCCACCTTGCCCCTTACAGGAAGGGCACATGCTCCTACATGTACAGGAACACGCAGGAAGGAAGAAATAACTGGGGAACAAAACTTGGAACTCCAAAGCCTAAGGAGAAAGATGTAGGTCATGACAGCAGATATTAAAAACCACTTTCCCCTGTGAAAAAGGTAACATATGAAACAAAATAAAAATCTTCTATTTGAGTCTTAAATAATTTAAGACAGCAACACTGATTGCTTAAGGCCTAGCCACGAATACCTGTTCATCCTTTAAGAGGTATACCCGCTGCATAAGATTACTTCTCTAAATAGAACTTGCAGTAGAAAGATAGAGTAAATATTAAGAATAACATTATGCAGTCAATTTCACTTTCATCATATTATAACTATTAATTTGATATACTGAATCAATAATTTACATTTAATTACATACCAGGGGGAGTAGCTCAGGAAATTTATACGCCACTTCTGTTTTACTCAGCAAAACATGCAAGCCTGTATGAACACATAAAACAGAGAGACACATTACATAGCATGCAATATTTTGCATAAATTCAATAGGACATTTTTTTCCCCCAATTTAATTACCTGAGAACTCATTTTACTGTGAGATGACTGATTCCATTGGAACAAAAATTCTATCTTTTTAAACACAACCGTTGAACAAGTTAGCCACAACACAAGAGAAAAGATTTTTTTTTAATATGTGCCTGATTTTCTAGTGACACATGGCTTTATTATCAGCAGATGTTTGACAGATCTGCTCTATAACCAGAATGTCAATTAGCCTATTTAGTCTTACGGCTAACCATATTTCAAAGGAATCTGTTAACTACAGTTTCTGTTCTGAGTCTTTCTGAATCAGGCAAAGGACACAAAAGCAACAGTAACTGCCTGCAGCAGCCCCCACTGGGAATTACAGAGCCAGGAGCACTTCCCCCAGGCCTGAAACCACAACAGCTTCTCCAAGGCTTAGGAACACTTTGCCTCAAGGCTATCCAGCAGCTAGAAAATGGCCCAAGTAACACTGTTCAGGCTGTGCATAACTGGCGTGCAGCTCCTTATGTCTACATAGGTTTAAAGTACACTTACACAATGTTTTGGTTCTGTGAGATATTTTAAATGAAACACTAAGCCAGTTCATACCTGCAAGTAAACGGGAAACGGGGAGATGAATGCTAACTTTTTCCTGAGAAACACAGTATCGGATGGTCTCAACTGAGTGTCCACACATATTGAGAACAATAGGTTGCTCGCCATCAGTAAAGCCACTGTGACACTGCATCAGTACAGCCAGGCATTTCTTGTAAGCTTCAATTAATACTTTTTCCTACAAGAAAGATTGTGGTTTATGCAGATTATGAAGAAAACAGCGCGACAAAAATAATACAGCTATTGTACACACAATATCTGATAGTTTTGATATAGTATTTTGAATTTTACCTTTATTAGTAGTCCTACAAGATTATGACAAGGACTCCAACAAAAGCTGAATCTTTAAGAGGGACCCAGATACTAAAACTTCTCTAGGTACATCTCATTAAAAAGAGACACACTAGTACATTTCTTTAACTGGAACCATAGAACCTTCGGAGCAATGATCACGTTGCATCAATAAAACCTACAAGCTGATGAAAATCGACAGATTAAGGGCAGTGTGAATGTCCAGACTTCCTAGAATAATCTGTTCTATGGCAATATTTTACAGTAGTGAAGTTCTGCATGTCAAAATTTGACGCATTTCTGGTATAGAAACAAAATTTACCACCAGGTAGCACAGGTAGCTCCAGGGCCTGGTCCTCTACTTCCTACTTTCTCCAGTTATTATAATCTAATCATGTTTAGAGAATCACAATGCCAGGATGTTTGACAAAGCTCTTTTTCAGTGTAAGCCCTTTGCAGAAACACTGCAAAGGCAGACGAAAAATCATACTGGCTTATGAAGACTTTTGCTGGTGGTGCAGTTATGTATTTTATTCCATTGTTAATATACATTAAGTTTCATCTTTTCCTCACATGTCAAAAAGGAAAAACTAACTCAGAAGAAACTTACATCCAAAGCACACCAGTCCTGCATCATTGAAATAACAAGGGTTAACTTCATCTGCAGTGTAAATGCTGCTTCCCATTCTGGTTCCATTTCAATGTGCTGTCCTACTTGACGAGTTATTGGATCCATGCCCTGGAACAAAAAGAATTTTGCATCTCAGTAACATACCAGTGAAACACCCTGACAATGTAACTTAAATACAGGAAAGTACCTATTCTTATTTATATATATATTGTTACAATATGAAGAAGAAAATCGAGCATTTTCTAAAAGGAGCCAAGTAGATCTGAATAACAAGGAAATGATATGGGAAGTTGAGCGGGTAGGAACATTGTGACAAGAAAAGTTTCAGATCTAAAAATCCATCTATTACTACTATTAACGCTGGTGAAAAGTTTGCCATCCCAAGCAGCCATTTCTTTATACAAAGACTTCTACATACAAGCATCAACGTGAAAAGCTATTTCACTTTTCAAAAAAGTATTTTCTAGGGACATGCAGATAAGTACTAACTAAATACCAAGTAATAACGTGCCTAATTGGATCTGGGCCTGATGAGACACTGCGTTCTGATAGTTGTTACTGTTGAATATACTGCAGTTATCTCATATAGACTAACAAAGATAGGTATTGAGAAATATATTCTACTGAGTAAAAGCCCCAATGCCTTTAAAATACAAAATTCTTAATATAACATGGTGCATTAAAAGGCTGAAAAAACCACTGTAGTGAAGTCAATATATGTTAGTCTACTTATATCAGGAGACTGTATTCCTTAATATGAACTCCAGTTCTGCTGACACTCAAGCAATATCTTGAGCACTCATAAAGAAAGAATGTTAGTTAAGATGGATAAGATTGTTTGAACAACTAAATGCATCTTTCATACCTGTACAGCTACAAAATGTGACTAGCCTGTCATGTTTTCATTTGAACCGATTTTCCTTTTTATTACCTTGTATTGCCTTTTTATTGCCTACAGCAACAAAACGAATCAAGCTGGGCAAGATATTTTATTTTTCAGGCAAACGTGACATGATTTCAACAACTATGCTCAATTCAAGTTATCATAAAATAGAAGTTACATTAAATTTGATCGATTTCTAAATCATGAAAGCTAACCTGTCGTTATAAGAAAATGTTCTGCATATTTTGTACTTTATAGATTTACATACCTGCATACATTTGAGTAATTCTAAGAAGGCATCAAAACCCTCTAGAAACTTGTGCCTCAAGTCATCTGACCACTCAGTTGGCTTACTTATCAACACATACCTGAGTACATTAGAAACAAATATAAGTGTTAGTTCCATTTTTTTTTGATTTATCAAATCAGCACACAGTTAATATACTTACTTGAGATCCAAAATAAGGCTCTGAACACGTCTGAATTTGAAAGCCTGCAGAGCAGTGTATCGTTCAAACTGAAACCTCCCTTGGATGTCACGGTGCCTTAAGTGGTCCATAAAAGTTTTGATGATAGTGGTCATGAGATTCTCTTCTGTTATTAACATTCGAGCCTATGACAAAGTAAATGGAAATTCGCTGTAAATCAAAGACACTAGTGACCAGTTTCATACATGACATTTTACCCAAAACAGTTGTAATGTCAGTATGTTCCTCTGATTTAATTATTAAAAGTCAAGCTTGCAAATATTGACTAAAAAATCTGACCAAAAATCACCATAATTCAAGATCTCTTTTGCAACTATTTTGATGAAGAAAAATTCTACAGAAGTTCAGCTACTGTTAGGTTGTTGCTAACCTACTATATTATTGTTAACTTGTACCTTCCTTTAAGTAACTGTTGTCTCTTAACAATATGAGTGTGAGCTCTTTGTGACAAGGACAGCTCTTCTGTTTTCTGTCTGTCAACTATCAAGGACAATGGTGAAAAGCCTGAGGCTCCATCATTCCTACAAAACTGTACAGTTGGATTTCCAAGAGAAAATTATGCAAGATGCCCTATGATTCCTATCAGGGGTTACAGCACACATGCACGTGCTGCAGGAAAGAGCCAGCAGGCACCACAAACGCTGCTGATGTTGCAGAACTGCCTCCCATGCGCTGCCTAAGCCAACCCAGCCCTGCAACAGAACAGGGCACCCTGAGGAAATCGCTGCCATCTCCTACATAGGAGCACTTCCAGAAATCCCCTTTTCTGCTGGCTCTCCAAGGAAAATGGGATGAGTCTTGTGGCTCTCGGGTCCCATGGATATTTTATTATGTGGCTGGTAGATTCCACATTGGCCACCTTGATCTAACACCATGATACTGTGGTTGTTGACTGAGGCTTCTGGGTTCTGCACTTGCTAATGATACTCCAGATGGAGGTTCTGAAATGCCCAGGGTAGGGCAGGACATAGGGAAAGAGGAGGAGGAAGAATCTAGTGGTTAACAGAAAAAAAGAGTAAGACACCATCACCACCAAGACAACTGCCCCAAATCCATCCATCTCAGCTGCTTGACAGCTAACTCTTAAATCACGTAAAGAATTTTGAAAATGTTGAAATGTTAAGGGGCCGAAAGTTTTAAATAATTTCAAGAGCCCAGTGAAAAGGGGATGAAAGTGCTGCTATACGAGTGCTACAATCCTTAGGAAACTCCTGAAAAATACCCAAGTTATCTGTGTTATTAGACACCTGCTAGATGTGTAATAAAGCAAATCTAGAAAATAGTACCATTTAGAAAAAAACACTTTGCTCAGTACCATAACTGCCATAGTGAATTATTGACTTCAGTATTAGCAAGATTCAAAGGCACTCATTTTGAAACCATTCCAACTATAACAAAACTGACTTTCATTTCCAAAGTTTCCAGATCTCCAAAAATCAATTGTGTAGACAGAAGATTAACATAAAGATACAGTCAATCATTTATAAAACTGCACCAGGATGGTATGCTCTAAAACTGTAGCATATAAGCCATACAGTTTTATTTCTGCAAATAGTAACTGTGACCTAGTATGAAGAGTAATTAAAGCACTGGGTGTGTGACCATGCATAAACATTTAATGCCTCAAAAATAAAATCTCCAACCGCTCTAGGAAGTCAGATTCAAAACTTCACGACACTCACATACTTAACCTTGTAAATCCACAGCAGTTTCTGTAAACAGCTTTGACTACTTTGCAGCATCAACGTCTTGCGTTTGCACTGCATTAATGTTAGAGAACACACTCTCTGGATTCAATAGCCTCACGTGGCTTTCAACAAAAAAAAAGATTTCCTTTTTTTCTTTGGTCTTTTAGTACTTACAAGAGAAGGCACTGTGAATATCTGTATCGAGAGGTCAGCAATTGAGAACTCTCTGTCGTGGTCATCTTTCATAAAATCACTCTGCAATCGCTCATAGTTCTATTAAGGAGGCAAAAAAAGGCAAGGAGTGCCATCTATCAGTTTTTAAAAGAAAGACAGGTACTACTCACCAGAGTAGGTACAGTGAAGAGTTGGACAGACAGAGCAGCCACCGATACTGCCCGTTCGTGATCATCCTCCATATAATCTCTCTGCAACTGCCGGTAATTCTAAACAACAAGGGGAAATTCACCTCTAATCCACACTGACCTGTTTTTTTTATTTAAATGCGTGCTCTGGGAAACTAATGCTGTGATAAAGGGACAAGTAACTCTCATTATTATTGAAATGTTATACAAAGAACATGACACCTGTCCTGCTTAGGCATGGGACTTACTCATTGATTTTCCTAAGTAGCAAGTGAAATACTAGCCTTTACTGTGAAAAAGTTATTTTAGCAGTAAATACAATTCTGTAGTGCTGACAAAGCATTTCAGTACTAGTTACTGCAGAAATACCAATCAGCATTACTGCATTGCAAACACTGATTCTGAGCAGTGCTGGGACAGCGGGCACCTCAACAGTGGGGAACAATTGGCTCTCAAGAAGTTACAGCCTACACTCACTGTGGGAAAAAAAAAAAAGCATCTCATCTGCCTTAATTCTGGGGAACTTACAAAGCTCATGTCCTTCCTGAGAGGTGAAAGGCTGGGATAGCACAAGTTTTGAGGACAGAAACAAAGCAGCCAGCATTTCATTTGAGTTTCACACTCCCACCCACCAAAAGAAGTTCTGGAGAGCAGCTCCCTTGAAGCTCTGTGTGCTGGCTAAACTCTCTGGGCTCAACCATTTAAGCATTCAATGTCTTCTTAAGAAAAATACTTACTCTTGCAAAGCGGATAGCAAAAAGTTTCTTGTACTTCAAATCCATAAGCAGACTGCTCATAAATAACTGATGATAAACATTTCTAGCACCTATCAATAAAAATTACATATTATGAACAAATGCTTTGTCAGAACATCATGGAAACACTTACAAATGTGAATTCTTACTGCATGAATGAAGGCTGCATTTCTGAGCAGAAAACTGCTTTGATAGGCAGTGCAAGATGAAGAACAGCACTTAAAGCAAAGAGAGAACATGCAAGAGCAAGCAAGAGCACACTAAAGTGCTTGAAAGTGCAAGAGAACGGGCCCCTTGGCAAGAGAGTACCAGAAAGCAAGAGGAAAGGCATGCGTGCACCTGAGAAAGGGCACTTGTGCAAGAGTGATGAGACATGATCTAGATACTGAGATTGTGTAAAGCAAATTTGCTCTGCTGTTCGTCCAATTTTCCTTGAAATGGCATTTTCATCTGCATAGCAAGTTAGGTCAAAAATTCATGCTATGAAATATTGCATATAGAAAAGCGCCAAACAGCATCCTTATGTTTTTGCCCTCAATGTATTTTAAAATTCATGATGAAGAGACAAACTATAGTTATACAGGTAATTTCATCTGCAATGTACCACAGCAAAAATGATCAAATATTAACAGGTGCAGCAAATGGAAAATAACATGCATGATATCCCTCAGCATTTCCCTGAACTTGCAGCAAACTTACCTTTCCACAGCTTAGAATCGCTCAGCATCAGCTTATCCACAAGAGAAGAATTCTCACCATCTGGTCCTTCCTGTAAGCCAACCTGACACAGTATTCGACGAAGACCATCTTAACAAAAAGAAATAATCAAATAAATTTAAAGTTAATTATACCTTCAACAAAAATAGTAATTTTTTGACATACTGCAAGTTTTCATAGTATACAATACACACATTTGTGAACATTTTAGTTCGACAACCAATTTTTTAATTTGATACACCTCTCAAGAAGAACAGAAGCTTCATATTAATAATAAGCAATAAACCAGCTTAGGGAAGAGAAATCATCAAAAAAGGCATACAAGACAAGAGACTTTCCTTACTAGGAATGAGAGGGGGTGTGGTTGTTGGTTTTAAGCCAGAAGATTCCAAATGCAGATACCTGCTACCTGGAATTTCATGAGTACACTCTGTTTCTTATGAATAACTTTACTGTAATTGAAAGATATTGACCAAAATTGATGTTCAACACCAGCTCTTTAACCTATATTTTGGCAACCAGACAGCTGTGGTTTTTTTTTTTTTTTCTCTCCCTCAAAAGCCTACATACTCCCAAGTCCCACCAAAATTGGTATTACATAGTTTCGTGATACTTTTTGGATATTTTGAAAATAGCCGCATTTTACACTGTATATATGGCTCATGTTAAAAAAGTAAAATAAAACATGAGTCAGCTTAGTGAATGAGGATACTATATAAAAGCTAGTCAGGGCCTTTCAACAAACATTTCAAATTTGGGAATTGTTGCATAGTGCATTACACCATGTGTGCTATTGCAAAGAAGTCAAAATACTCCACCAGAATAGGGCAGTATCAACTCTGAGAAGTTTCAAAAGCTGGAAATGGAAAAGCTCTGTTGTCTATTAGTCACATACAAGTATAACCATCTTTCACTTACGCAGAAGAAAGTATTCCTTTCTAATACTTTTCAATACGCGGCTAAACGTATAATTAATAGAAAGCTGGACGGCTATTGGGAAACCTTCCAATGCAATGACTTAACTCCTTCGTCTACGTGTGTACAAAATCCTGAACATCAAAACAAATAACACAACGAATGCAGAATACGAATGCTCTTTCTCATGGCTCTGCTTTAAAGGAAACCATAAACCCTCTTCCCATATCTGACTAACTTATAAAACAAATAAGTATAATTAGCATTTAGCCTGGACAGTTCTGCATTGCTTGGTACAATGCTGTGTATATATATATATACACAAGAAAATATATAGCATTGTACCAAGAAAATATCTATATATCTATATATCTGTATATATATATGTATATTCTGTGAAGTCTTAAAGAAATTTTTTGCCTTCAGAGTCCAGATCCAGCTCTTTTCCCGCTATTAACAGAAACCCTATCAAACTCTTCAACAAATGGTAAAGAGACTCTTTTTCACAAAGAACAGGTATTTGCTGTCAAGGATGTCAGTCACACTTGTGACAAGGATGACATAATAGCTTTTCCTTTATTCACTGTCAAGAGTTTAACATTCATCATCTTTCTTACTAGGGTGTCAAAACAAAAAAACCCTTCACATGGGAATATCACCCTGGTCAGGAAACTTGGGATTTATGGAGTAGGTTTCCTTTAGTTCATTTTCCAGAAGAACAGATAACAGACTGGTTAAAAACAGCCTGGATAGCCTGGTTGTTTGTTACCATTTGTTAAAAAAGAGAAACTTTTCTTTTCCCCCCCAAAAAAGTGCATTTCACTTCTAAGTATATTCTGAAGACTGTACCCCAAGGTACATAAGGCAATTAAAGTGTAGGTCACAGACATAAGCACACGAGCATAGTGCTTACCATCAAACACTATTTTTCCTCCTCTGACTCATAAAGGAACCCAAATTTAATGAAGTGGACTCTACAGAATTTTGGAAACATCACACACAGATAAAGCAAATTATGAATTTGGTGTTTCCATTAGCAAGTTCAAACTGCCTTTTCACAGCTGTAATTAGGCATTAAAAAAAATCAGCGACTTGAGTAGCAGCACAAATGACTTGGCACAAAACGGTGCTCAAAGAAAATTAGGTAGACAGTGCCAGGCTAAAAGGTACATCAAAAGAAAAACTTACCACAGAAATGAAGTATCCTCATGTCTCTCCTTCATGCTCATATATATTAAATTAATATACAGCAAAAACTGCTTGAACAAACTGCTATTATAACTTTGAGAAGTTTAAAAATTAACTTCTACAAATATAAACTACTTAACTTTCACAGATGAGCTGGTATAGAGACCTGCACCTGACACCCTAGCTCAGGCTAGTTCAACTACCAGTCTAACATACAATAAATTCTGAACAAACACTGTACCTTCACAGAAGGATGCATATACAACGTTACAGTGAGAGTGCTCCACTGATAATTCTTGGTAACATTTACAGATGCATGAACAACATTAAGCGCATTGGGACTGTACCTGCACTTCCACATACTGGCAATAGTTGGATATATTTTCCTTTTGTTTCCCCTCAAGCTGTGTGTCTTTGCAGCTTTATAATTCCCAAGGACAACAGAGGAACTAAATCAAACTAACATGTAGCCATGTAGCCTAAACACACATTTCGATTCCTTGAAGAAGTCTCTTTACAAATATCAATTAACACCTCAGCTTCGTATCTTTCCAAAAGCCATAACCTCCTAGGGTTTTCTCTGCTGTTCCACTTAACACTGCATCAAATCTGAAACATTCACTTTCAGCATCATTCTTCAACTAACTTCTGAATAATTTTGTTGTATCTATGCAGACTGGTTATTTTTAGCTTACTGCATTAATTTAAAAAGGACTAAGGGCTGAGAACTACCTTGCTGGCATACAGCATTTGACAGCATTTCTCAAACAGATTCTGCTCAACGTCACGTAAGCAGAAAGCAGCAACTGAGCACAGAAAGCAGGATGGGAACCACTTCCCAATGGAACTTAAGAGTTCAGAGCAGCACTCTATAAGCAGAAAACAGAATGAAGTTTGACAAGATATTAATAGCTTAGCTTTATGAATATTGCATATTTGAAATAAGTACTCCAGATACTGCTTCAAGTCAGCCTGCTTCACATGTTCTCCAGCTTGTCCTGACAAAGTTCAAGTTTGCCTACCTGAATATCCAATGATACTGCCAAGCCAAGTTAGGAGCTTCAGGCCAAAGCTCTGGTGGGCAACAATAGATGAGTGCATAACCTGAACCTTCAGTGGCTTGGTCTGACGACTGGTGTTTCTCTTACAAAGAGAAGAAAAAAGGCATTAATTTTTACACAGAGGGCTAGCACACGTTACTGCACAGAAATACAACACCCCTGTGATTAATGTAAATTGTTTATAATATTAATGCATTCATTCTAATTACAAACATCACTGCTACGGACAAAACAAAACCAAAAAAGTCTTAATTCTGTTTATCCTATCAAGGCTTTGAAGGACATTATTAGTCAATATTTAGGCCAAACAATTTCTCACCCTCATCCTTTTATTAATGTATACGTCTGCTCTGTGTTACTAATAAGCAGCCTCATGCACAGCTTAAGGGAACCATGCACACTTGCTCCTCACAACATGACACACAAGTAACAGCTGTCCAACAAGGAAAAGCTGCTCATCCATGGGGTGTTTCCAAAAATAAACAGCTAAACTACAAAAGAATGGAATGAAACAGAATGGAATAAAACTGAAATGGAAAAATTCTGTAATAGGCAAGTATTACAAATACAGATAATGAATTTTGTTTGTTTGTTTCACACTTGGATTCTACCAGCATCTCAATGCTTGTGGTTGCCATAAGAAGGCAATTTTTTACTACAGGGGAAGATTACAGAAAACAGCTTAATTTCACTGATCTGAACTGACATGCAGTCATAGAAGCTCACATTCGAAGCTCGTGCTCAAAGTCTGAGACTTCTGAATTAAGGAGACATGGCAAGCTACATATTTCAAAGCATCTATCAGGATTTCATTGGAAATTCAATGGATTTCACTGTTAAATGCAGCTTAAATAACATTACACAAAAACATCTCAATGTTTTCATACAAATATTTATAAAGAAGTATTATTTTATTAACTGACAAACAACGTTAAAACAGAAAAAATGTGTGGGAGCTACCATAAACATTTTAACCTCCAGTATTTTTATTATTATGAAAAGTCAAGAATAATAAAATTTAAGAAAATTTAAGAAAAATCTTAAGAAAAACTTTTTGTTAAAAAGAGACAGTATCACTTACCACTATTACAGATTTTGCTTGCTCACAGTACTGAAAGTCTCCGTATCGAACAGATCTGCGTCCCTTTAAGTTTATAAAGTAGCAATATTACCTCCAACTTCGTAACAAGCAGTTCAAATACTATATTTTACATTATTGTTAAAGATAAGGTACAGGTTTCAGATGCAGGCGAATATTGTTTCTATGCCATTTTCACTTTCAGATGTATTGTATATAGCTATACACCTGGCTTTCCAAAAAGCAACCTCTGCATTTCATGTATGACAGTATCTTTTTAAAAGATGACAATAAAGCTAAGTGGCCCTCTTATCTGACCTACATAAGTACACAGTTTGTTTCAAAATTGGCAGGTTTTCACATTCCGTGAGTCTTTCTATACTGCCAATACATATGTTGAAGTACAGAGTTATTTTATTTATGCTGTACCATAGACAGACTAGCTTACTCAAACTTTAGCTCTAGTCTGATGCCAAAATATAATTTCAGGTACTATCTTTTATTTTTAATAACTAAACTTAGAAGTAGTAGAGAACTGAAGAAGTATCTCTTGGTCTCCAATGTGCAACCTATGATCTAGAGCATCAGATCCGGCTAGCACACAATGAGGGAACAGTAGGAAAAATTATAAATACTTAATAATATCACAAAAATAAATTAGTGATTGTAGACAAAAACATAATGTAGTACAAAGTAACCTAAAGCACTTTCATTTTCTATTTACTTCCTTCAAGTTTAACTCTTAAAATTACAAAATGATGGTCTCATTCCATTTTAGAAAAATCTTCCCCAAAAATATTAACCAAACAAGACCTTAAAGGACATTCAGTTTCAGAGCAGCTGCTTACAGGCTCATGCACAAGTAACAATGTAGTTGGGCTCTCAAAGTTCCCCAGAAGAAAAGAAGCCTCTTCTTAGAAACACACACAAGCCAGAAGACAGAGCTGGCAGTCTTTTTGGGTGTTTCATTTTATTTTTTTTATTTATTTATTTTAAAGCTAACATACTAGTTAAAACCATACTGAGTACATAGTGGTTTTGCACTCCATGTTCTTTTTAAGTGCTGTAAGAAATGCTTTACCTCTTCCTGCCATCTTCTAAGAATTACAGGGGCTAGGTTAGAAATAACAAAACAAGAAGCTCCATGAGCACTGGACTGAAAGCAGTTGATTAGCTGATTATGGATTTTGCCCTATACAGTTGTCTGGTATTACTGCCTGAGAAGAAATTCCCATGCCTGCAGCCCATGCAGGTTCTCTTCCAGTTTCAACTCTTGGGTGCACAGTAAGGGATGAGCTAAAGCTGTTGTCCATCCTTGACCAAAAACAGGAGGCAGGAGAGCCACCTTGTCATCCACCCTGCCTGACGTACAACTGCACTGACATGTGCACCCTGAATTAACTCTGGCCTGAATGAGCCAACGAGTTATAGAATTGCAGGGTGGCCTAACACGCAGGGCACGCTTGCATATATCACACTCCTTGAGAACAGACTGGAGTAAGCGCAGTCATAAAATAAACATTAAGTATAATTAAAGGTTCCAGCATGGTATTTACTTACATCTCTATCTACAGTTGTGGCAAAGCCAATAGCTTCTTTCTGTGTGCAGTTGACAGCTTTCTGAAGAGTATATATAACTTGTTCATAGGTATGGACTTCATCATTAAAAAGCATGCAATAGTAAGTGTCACTCTTCTCACTTCAAAGCAAAATTAAATCCAAAGTAAGCAAAAAACTCGTGGCAATAGTCCAATAGCTTAGTATAAGTATAACCTGGAACATTTGTCAATTCTGAATATGTTGTTTCCTACTACAGGAAACTACAGGAAACAGATTTCCTTGCAGCATATTCAATGTTTCTCATAACCCCTAAGACATTCAGCTGGCATACATTTGCTTCCCCCAATCCTATGTAAAGGTCTTTATTAAACAATAAAAAAACTTGGCAATCTTAGAGCCTCAAAACCACTGTTTAACTAGATGCCGATGCTATTTTCAATGCAGTCTTTTGACTTCCATTGTTTATTTACGTAGTGTTGTTCTTCACACATCAAAGTTACTAGCAGACCATCACAAGTGCACCCATATTAACTCTGCTGCTACAATACACCTCAGTCTTCTAATATCTATGAAATGGATCACTGAAGTGTAAAATATTTTGGCCATCACAATTTCAGCAATTTTGCCTGGTCCTAAGAAATTTACCTTCCACTTGTTTTGGGCTGTTGCATTTTATTAACAATTCTCTTAATATTTTAAGAAAAGGAAGGTCCCAAAAGTTCCACTACTACAAACAGAAGGAGTTGTAAAGACACAAAGTAATGGAAAAATAAATTAGAAGTGACTTTAGACTTGTCTGCAACATTCTTCCAAGAGAATTTTAAGAAAAACAGAAAATGCACTTAAAATAAGAATTCACACTTCCATGGTATATACCTACACGCCTTGCAAAGGCAGAATACAAATATCATACTTACGTCATCTCTAGACCAGGCAACTCATTCTCTTTTTCCCACGTTAGTATATCAACTGCATATTTAAATGTAATAGCAAAAATATTATAAGCTCTTGCTACCATATCTTCTGATAAGTGTACAAGGGGATCCTGAAAAATACATAGTAGTTGAGAAATGAAATGGCTCTTGACAGGAAATTTTGTCAAATCTACATCTCTTCTTGTTAAAGAGCATATAAGCATCTTCAATGATGCCTTTCTTTGAATAACTTTGCATTTGACAGGACAGAATAGGAGCAGTGATCAAACTATTTTTTTCCCCAATTCTTCACTGAAAATCATCAAGTACAGAATCCAGTATTCAATATCCAAACCTTCCTCTGAACATTCAACTTTTCAAACACCTTCACGTTTTCACTTTCATGGTTTCCACTTCTGCACACATTCTAAAAGAATTTGCTTTCAACATTCATTAAATCTGTTTTGTCCATGCCTTCAAAAACATATTTTGAAACCACTGTATACTTTATTCCATTTACCAATATTATTATACAGCAGAGTAGAGGAAAATATTGCCTTGTTCTATATATTTAGCATAAAACTTAGGGCAGGAATCCTACCTATCTAACCTTGTCGGACACCTGCCTTGTTGGGATAATGATTTATGATGTAAGTTCCAAGGTGCTGAGATACCTAAATCATTAAATGCAGGCAAATATTTCATAATGATGAGCCTGTGTACAGTCTTGTTACCCTTTCGCATGGGGAGCACACATCCCATCATGCTGACTTTGTGTCTTCCAGGATGCCTCCACCTGACACCTACAGCAGCCACTGAGAAAGGTCACACGCTTCTCCCCCTGCTGCAACATAATAACTGCTGCCATTTCTCTCCATCTCTCTTATCTTTATTTAAAATGTACTTCAGGTATCCAGAGCCATCAATAAAAATAAAATAAAATATATTCATCCACACACACTTTTGAAAAAGGTGTTTGAGACATGATATCTCAATGGATATTACCTCTTCTTCCTCAGTCTCTGAAGTGTTGATTTCATGCTTTTTACAGTAAGGACCTTCTTTCCAAGCTTCCGTATCACCGCAGTCACAGAACCCTCCTCCACCTGATGTTGTCATCTATAATTATTTAACAAATTAGTTGTGTTAAGACACATAAAAACGTATGTTAACCTATGGGTAGCCACATTTAAACTATAAAAGTACAATCACAAGTTTAACATCTGACCTAAACACTTTTGCTGCACCAGATTCTCATGTTTTAAATTAGAACAAAGACGAATCATTTCATGGAGCAGTGTTGCATACTGAGGAAAAGATGCATTCTTTGTAAGAACAGTTATTAACAGACAAAACTTACAAGTTTTCCACATCACCAGTTTTACTTTATACTACTAATAATCTATACTATTGTTAGTAGTACAAACTAGTACAACAAACACCTAAAGTTGTAGTTTACGTTAACTTCTCTATTACTCAAAGCTAATAATCATGTAGTTATTTAAAGGACGTTTTTAATGAGTAGTTTCTTCAACATTATTCTATACCTTTTAAAATAGTTAAACAGTGGAAGTTGTCTTTACATTCTTAAATCATAAGCAATGAATTTTTTATAAATATAAAATAACTAGAGACTATATTGAGATTTAAATCACATTACTAACCCTGTATCGATGCTCTTTATGAATACTTCCAAGAAAGCACTCCATGCATAGCACACAAGTTGGGTCAACTGCACAGTCTCTGAAAACGGCAAGAAAAAAAGTATTAACACAAGTATTTTCACCCTTATTTCATATTTTACAATATGGTAATTTTCAAGTATCCCCAATGTGAGTTTTCAGATAAATGTATGCATTATTCTGAAAGACGAAATTGACCATTTCCATAGAGAAAGGAGTCTGAAAATAAAGGAAAGAAAATTGTGTTCTCAATACTGAGGAGGCTGTAAAAAAAACTGCTTAGGTAACACACTGCGAGGCATGTATGTAAGCAAAGAAATAGCTGAATTACAGAACAATGTACAGACCAATTAACTGTATAAGCTCAAGCAACGTCTCTAAAAACAGAAGAAAGAGAGCACAAGCATTACTTAGTCTTAACTAATCAGAATACCTATTTTCACTGAACACTGGAAAAAGAAAAAAACTTCTGCATGCAACAGATTACAATAACCATTCACTTCTAAATTTAGCCCTATACACTGTCTGAAGAGAGGACAAGATTTTCTCAATCAGGAGGTCAGGGAGCCTAAGAAGGTCCTGTGTATAAGCACATCTGTAGACAGAGAGAAGTAGCAGAAGAGGTAGAAAGAATGAGTGGGAATTATGCATTTCATCCAGATGCCTTCCCAGGAAATATTGAAAAACATGAGCAACTGACTCCAAGAGTCTAAAAGTTGAATAGACTAACAGACTTGGTTTTCTTCTTTGTTTTTATCCTTTGTGTTGAGGATACATTTCACATAATGATCTGCTGATCTTGAAAAAGGAGGAGTTTAGAAGAAATGAACACAATTTCCACATGTTCATCATTTCAAATGAAGAGTATTTAATATTTAGCACATTACTTCTAGACCTCAATACAACTGGACTTGCATTAAAATTGTAGTTTCATGTTTTGTTTTTCAGTTCTTTGGGTCCAGACTTGGAAAAAAAAATGTGGAAATTCCTTTCATAGCCTTTGATACTTTTGGCCCTCAATCTCAAAACAAAGGGAAATATGTAGCTAATAATATCTAGATACCTCTACTCTTCTTCACATTGTGAAGGTAGCACCTGAGAGGGTGCATGAGGGCAAACTGAATAAGCTTGCTTGGCAGCTGAAGGGATCTATGGCACGCCACCAGTCCAAGACCATTTGCCCCAGGCTGGGACTTCAAAAAAAATCCACTACTACTATGACATCTGACTCCTGAAACAGAAATGCCAAAGCAGCAACTTGCTGAATAAGTATCTTAAGTCCATTCTCACTCAGAGATTCAATCAATAACACCTGGTATCAAGTTTCTAAAAAAGGGAGAGCACTAGAGTAAAATTCTTCTACAGGTGTTATTGAAAAAAAAAATGTGGAAATTCCTTTCATAGCCTTTGATACCTTTGGCAAAAGCACTGAAGGCAGGTAAAGAAATGCTAAAATAAGACAGAGATCCCACCCACACCCAGACCTATGAAAAAGAAAAGACAGAAAAAGAAAGAAAAAAGCTCACTATCAGAAGTAAAAATAATTATTTTTGCTAGAATCCAGGAGCATGACAAGAAGACCACAGGACAAGAAAAATCTGTGCAGGAGAAGGCACAAACTAAAGGTATCAAACAACAGAAGGCTCAAGAAAGGAAGAATAGAGAGATTACCGTACATTACTAATATACTGGCTTAAAAATAGAATTTTTAGAATACTTGCAATTGATTAGTAACTTACTGTGCTCTTCAAACCGTATATGCTTTTGAGTAAAATGATACTTTGGGGAGAGTTAGAGAAAGGGGCAAGGCAGGATAAGCTAATATCTGTTTTAGCTTCCAGTGCATTAGTTGAACAGGTCAAGGAAAGAGATCCATATCACAGGATCAACACTAATAGCTAATATTAAACACCTTAATTTATATGCACATGCACCTGCCCATGCATTTCTGATTAACACCCTGCAATAATATTGACAGTTCACCCAGCTACTTTCTTCATTTTTCATTTCTTTTGTACAAAAAAACACTCTACATTACACCAATCAGTATCTTTCTATTCACAAATCTGTAGTACTTTAATTTTCCTTTAATCCCATCCTCCATGAAGCATTGCAAAGTGATTATAAAGATACATTTGTGCCATTCACTTTTCTTCAGAAGAGTGTAATTTCATCTGAATTTGCTTGCAAATTAAAAATGCTGAGCGTACCTGCAAGAGTATGTAGGTTCTCCCACTTTAAAGACACGACCACAGAGATGGGAAGGTTTGTTTGCTTGCTCAAGCTTTGGAAAACCAAACGCAGGATCTTCACCACAAAGATACCACTCCATTGGTCCCAGCAAAACTTGTTGTGCCAGCAGGTCTTCTCTTTGTGGGGCAGGGTTAGGACCTCTGCAGTAAATTTTTGGTACATAATAGGCCAAGTGCTGGTATACTTCTTTCTGAAGGTCATTTGTTTGCAGCCATTTCTTTTAAATTAAAACAAAAGAATAAAGAGTTTATTTATTAATATAAACGCAATTCTACCTATCAAGAAGCATTTCTTGCCATGCTTCACTCTGTAAAGGTTAAATCTAGAAAATTATGCAAGACAAACAGTAAGAAAGGAATCATTTGTTTCCCAGCTTGCACATTTTAGCCTTCTGGCATACAAAACCAAAAAACTAAAGAGACCAAATTCCTAAAATTTCTTCTAGAACACAGTAGAACCAGTAAAATCCCCCAACATTAGCAGGACTTGTACAAACCCACACAGGTTGCATTTATTTGCACTGCAAACTGCTGCTGCCAGCTGGGCTCTTGGGGAGGAAAGGAAAGGCTGGAGCTGGCAAGGGACAGGGAGAGACAGAGGCACAAAGCGACCGGCAAACTCACCACTACGGGACACTCCACAGCCCCTTTAGTTTCAACAAACTTATCTAAGAAAATGGGAGGGATGGAGGGGACACATCAGGGGAGTTCTTTCTCCTACCTCAAAAAACAACAACTTACATTACCTCAATTATATCTATGAATTAGTCAATTTATAAAGAATCTGCGCTGACAGATCGATGGATTGTAATGACAAGCTAACGCATGTGCTATAAGCCACTGGAAAACTCAGATCTCTGTTTTCCCCCTCCTTATGTATACACACTTACAGAGTAAAAAACTAATCCTCAAAATAATACTTCAGCCATTTGGATTACAATTTTATAAAGGCCTGAATTGTAAATTAAGTCTACTAGGCTTCTATAATACAGGAGCAAACCTATCTTGCAACGGTGTGGTGATTAAATTCCTTTACATAAACAGCCTCAGTCTGCTATTTCTAACTATAAATATGACAACAAGACATTAATGGCAAGTTCAGGTAAAGATTCAAATATCAAAGTAAAACTGTATATGAGAAAGAAGATTTACTTATACCAAAATAAATAGTTTTAGTAATCAAATGTTACAGCTTGATTTACAACTTAAGAACTTTTATATGAGAAGACACTGTTGTGGTAATTTCTTGAAGATACAGGCACCGAGTTACCACACTATTTGTGCCACTGAAGGCTTTACAAAGATATACATATTGCAAAATTTTTATCTATAAGACTATTTTCTCTACGTCATAATTTCATACAGAAAAAAAGCTTATTTGACAGTGGAATAAAATGCCTTCCTCATTCCCCCTTCCCTAAATTTGGCTTAAAAACATAACCAATCTACTAACCATTTTTGAATTGATTAGCTTTGATGTTTACAAAACTAGGATTTTCCAAATAAACCCATGAAAAAGGCTTGCCATAAAAGATCTTATCTAACAATCCAGAAGTTTACAGTTAATCTCACTATGGACTAAAATCACACTAGGATTAAGAGAATATTTAAAATAAAAAGTTTCCACTGTTAAGAATTTCCACTTTTCTTCCTATCTCGTGAATCTTTTTGTCTTTCCATCATTTGTGCCAAAGAGCTACCACTGCATGAGGAACCAACCTAACTGCAGTGGAACCAGCTTAGTCTCTTCCATCATCTCTCTTCAGCTGCACCATTTTTAAATCATTTTCTAGAGCACAGGTAAGTTACAATGCTTGCATTTTTTTGCAAAATGTCTTTAATTTCAAAGTTCTAAATCTGTAGCACATTAGTAATTTCTATCTAGAAAAGACCTAGTACTTATGAGTTACCCTACAAGCTCAGACAAATACCTAGCCAGAGACACTTCTTGTTCCTCAGGTAAACATCCTTCCCTTCCCAAAAATTTCTGGGAGTATTTGCCTGGAAGTTAGGTGTGGCAACACTGAATGTCATCACACCACAGTCTCCTTGCAAATAGAGCTCTATATCCGTGCATACAGTCCTGAACACTAAATCCTGGCTAAAGGAATAAACACCAGAAGAAAAGAAATATGAACAGCAAGGATAAGGAAACATATGTGTTCATGATGTCTCCTAGGGAGCATGTAAAATTGAAAAAAAAAAAAAAAAACCATACACACACACACACACACACATATACATGTGTTACGCTAACTTGCTAGAGGATGGATACACCTAGGAGGCACTAAATCTCAGTAAAAAACAAACAAACAAGAAACCTCAAAATGCAAAATGTTGCAATTCGTTCTTTGTCATGAGTATTTCCTGCTCAGGCAAGTTTTTAGTTAGTGTTTAGTTAGTCCATCTTCTACCAAATTCATCCATTAGAAAAACCGGTGTCCTATTCTCTCCCATAAGTTTCTTTTGTTAAGAAGGAAAACAGCTCCTTCTTTTCTTCCCCTTGACTTACTCTTTTGCAAACAACTCTTGAGTGCTCCCTCTAAAGAAAGTCCAAAAAGCATTTTTCAAATAATATGTATGTAAATAAATATCTAAAGATCCATCAGAGTTTCCATTAAATAATATTTAACTAAGAAACAAAATAGCTGGGAAAAAGAATAATACAAAGAAAAGTCATGAAACAATCTACCATTCCAGAGCCAAAAGGCATAGTTCTTGTATTTACGGGTTTAGTTAGCTATATAAATTAATATCCGAAACAGGCTTATATGTTGTTACAGGAGACAGTAATTTTTCCTTTTTATGGGTTCTCTGGAAGTTTGCAGTTACATTGTTGCAATATACAGCTATTGCTTTGAATTGGCATTTATTTTGTTAGCATTGTGCTATCAGCAAAGTAATGGGAATGGCCAAGGGAGAAACACAGTGCCAAAGACCAACTCTGCTGTTTACTCATGCACTTAGAGGGAGTGCCAGCAGCACTGAACTGCTAGCGCACTGTGGATCTGGAAACCCATCGTGTCTATATTGCAGCTTACGCTGGCGATGATGCGGATTTAAAATATGAGAAAGAACTAAGTTTAAGGAAGAACTTGTCCCTCTGGCAGACTCATAGATGTGAGTCATTCAGTGCATCTTTATCTCAGGTTTATCCACAGCGTGACCCAGGCAAGCTGCACACCAAGGTGTCCAGCTAGAAGGCGGCTGGGGCTACTTCGTGATGCATTCAGGGGAACTACTGGGTTTGCTGAACCTGCACTGCTGCCCACACCGCACTAAACTAGCTAGGGAAGAGCTAGCTATGCAATTTGCCTACCTAATCATACCTTTACCTGCATGGCGCATATAACCCTCGTAAGATCTGAGGGTAACCTGAGTCACAACATCGTCTCTTATTTTCCTTTGGAAAAGGGATACTATAGTTCTCATTAAAATACATCAAATATCTCTAATGTCTCAGTTCACTGTCGTGCTCACAAAGCATCGCACTATATTCTGAAACACAAACATGCAGTTCCCCAAACGCACAAGTGCCTGTAAGCTCAAGCAGAAACAAAACGAGTAAATAAAAACGTTTCCCTGAAAACTTTACCCTTAAAACACCCCTTTTTGACCTTCCTGCTACTCCCCACAAACACTGGAAAAGCCTGTGCAGCAGACAGATATGTTCTCAAGCATTATCCCCATTTCACCAGTTATTTACCCTACGCGCTGCCCGTCTGGACAGAGCCTAATTTAACTGGGACATGCTCCTAGCAGGAGTGTCTCTTATGGGCTGCAGGAGAGAGGGAAGAGGAAAAAGAAAACAACAACAACAACAACAACAACAAAAGAAAAAAAAAAAAAAAAAGGAAACAAAGGGGATGGGATCGGGAGAATGAAAAAAACCCTCGATTTCGCAAATGCGGGGCGCGATTCTTTCCTCCCCGCTCGCGAGCAAGGCCTCTGGGCCGCGGCCGCCCGGCGCAGGCCCCGAGCGCGCCCCGGCCTCACCGCGGCGAGCTCCTCGGCGGAGCACTCCAGCAGGCTCCTGTCAAACGCCGGCACCTCCGCCTCCAGCTCCGCCGCCATCTTCCCTCCCGCCGCCGCCTCCTCCGCGCCGGCGGCCGCCGCCGCCGCTGCTCAAGGGACACCCGGAACCGGGCCCGGCCGGCGGCCCTGCCAGAAGAACCCACTTCCGCCCCGCCCGCCGCTGCGTCAGCGCCGCTCCGGTGCCCGGGGCCTTCTGGGAGTTGTAGTCTGCGCGCGCAGCCTCCCCGTCTCCTAGGAGACGCCGGCGCGGCCTGGAGCGGGCCGGGCCCGGCGCCCCCTCGCACATGCACATACAGACATTGCTTGTTTTTCTTTGCTTTCTGGCACTCTTTTAAATCTGCTTTGGTCATCTCTAGCAGGCAGTCGCCATAGGGGGAAAAAAATGGGTTTATTCAAGAATAAATAAATCTAATAAATCTGTAATTTGCACAGAGCTGGAATCCACTCCCTGCACTGCTCTCCAGCTGTCCCTGTTCCCTGGGACGCCATCACAAGCCAGGCCCCAGCCCCATCAGCCCCTCTCACGGGGCCACAACCCCCCCGTTTGCAACTCAGATACAGCCCCTGCCAACCATTACACGGGAGCCAGCGCAGGCGCTCTGCTCCCAACAAGGTCCTGGTGCGGAGCTGCCGCACGTGTGGGCACAGCCGGATTCCCCCCGGCTGCGGGATGGTATGTCCCCCGTGCCGGCTGCACCAGGATGGGACTCCGCCGCTGGAAACACCATGTTCGGGCAGCCTCCACTCCAGGCATTGCGCATGGACCAGCTTGGAGCACGGGGAGGCAGCAGGAAGGCAAACGGCACCATACTGGCACCGAGCCCTAGTCAGAGATGGCCACAAGCGCTGCCATCACCAGATGATATTAGTTTGCAGCAACAGCATGCATTAAAAGTGGGTTCTAAATAGCACTCTGTACACTAACAACTTTGAAAAGCTTTTGGAGTGTTCGTACGCTTGTCTTCTCTTTGCCTCTTTCTCTTTTTCTTCCTCCTCATTCCCTTCCCAACTGATGATTTAAATATGGAGCTACCAGGACACAGACATTATCTTATCTCTGTCTAAACACTAACAAACACACACAGGGACAAATAGGAGCAGAAGGAAGGGCCGGGGCAGCGCGCCCTTGGCTGGCGCCCCGAGCAGAGGCAGCGTTCCCTGCGTCAGGGGGCAGCAGTGCCTGCCTGCATGTTAGCCATCCCGCACGGGCACTCGCTGACATCCTCAGCCGTGTAGAAAATATCCCTTTACTTACCTGCTTCAACCTGTTTCCAAATCGGGGTTAGCTTGCGAGGCAAAAGGAACACACACCTCTGGAGAAGCTCTTTGTGAGGGCTGAAAAATATGTTTGCAGCAAGAGCTGCAAGAGAATCATAAAAGCGTGGCCTTCAGAATAATAATTTCACCTCCTAATATTCTAAGGATAATCTTAATTTCTTTTAGTCAGACTGTATCCTTAGGATATAAAGAGTACGCATTTTTGCTGCATTTATTTTTATATTGTTTGCCACTTTTTGTGAAATTGTTCTCAGAACACAGAAAATAATTACGTATTCCTCAGAAGATAATACGATCTTCACTGCTTCTTATTTGTGGGCTGTTAATACATAAGAAATACAGACAATACATTTCTAAAAGAAGGTAGAAGGTGAAAGAAAACCATGTGATTTAACAGTCTCACGGGCTGCATGGAAAAAATATAAGAAAAAAAATAGAAAATAAAAAGGAACAGTTAGTTCTGTCATGTGAAAGGAACCTAGTTTTACTTAGAAGGACAGTGAACCCAAAAGACATTAAACTTGCAAAGCCATCATTTCAACCTAACAACTTCCTGGGTATAATTTTTTATAACTTCATATAGAATTTTTCATAACTTTTAGTCTGTGCCAGTAACTTCATAATGCTTAGATATTATTCATATTCAGGAACAATAATTAAGGTTGGGGAACCATGCTGCCTTTATCTTCTGCCAAAACCCCTAACTCTTCCCATGGTTATTATCAGATAGAAACTGAAGAAAATAAATCCACTGAGTTTAATGTTAACAGAGTTATTATTAAATTTTCATAGCTTTTTCCCGCTCTCTGTGATGTATTTCTGGATTTCATCTTGCTCTCAGCACACAAGATAGTCCACTGAATGCTACAGAAGCTGGACTTGAAAGATGCAGATAACTGCTATATGTCTGTGATCATCTCATGTACCTGAGTAAGCACTACCTCTGCCATTAAAAAAAAGTCACCACTAAATGACCCCCTGATCATACACTCCAGTATTTTTAATAAAAGCTGCATTCATTAAAATCAATTTAAATATACACATTTTATTATATAATAATTTATTACATACTATTAGTTATGGCAATAGAGACTGGCAGTCCCTGTCTAAAATCTGGCTTTGTCACTGAAGAGGTGCCACTTTAGTGCTACAGAAGCCACCAGCAGCAGCCAAGCTGCAATCGAGCTGTTTTGAAACAGAAAGGGCCTCCAGTAGAGCACACTCTGAAGAGCTGCTGCAGCTACAGAACTTGCTGTCTTCCCGGCAGAACATTCCTCGAGTCTGAGCGCTTTCAGGGCATGTGGCAAAGTCCTCCACGGGACCTGCAGATAGGAATGGAAGAAGTCATAAGGTAAAAATTCCCTCCAATGTCCCTATAAGTGGCTGTTTTTTTGGTATTTTGACTGTGCCCTAAATGCAGTCATTTTAATCTCGTATTCATTTGAATGTAAATAGGCAAATGTCTATCCAAACTGTAGGGGTAGATGTGTTCTTTATAGACCCGGATAAACTTTCCCATATGGATGGATTTCTAGGGCTATCATTACATTACAAACCTTAAATCTTAATAGATCGCTAGGGAAGCACATTCTATTCATTTTGAGAGGTTAATCTCCTGGAACACAAAAAAAAATTCAAAAAATGTATTTCTATTCTTTTAAGCAATGCTATAACTGTAAACTAATCTCAAAATTTAACTGTTAAAGCAAACAATCAGCATTTTGTTGCTTTATTACATACCTATATCTAAGCGCATAACCTTGAAAAGACATTTGTATCTCCTTAAACTTCCATATGTCAGCAGCCCTTGCGAGCAAGTAAAGTATGAGCCTAAGAGTAGGATTCAGGTTTGTTTTCAGTAACAGTAATTTTTGATAGAACAATTTCTTTAACAGATCCTGAATGGCCCAAGCAGTGTTTTTTACACTGCAAATATACAGCTTTTAAAAGCCAAAATCATTTATATGATTTCCCACCCTTCCTCTTCAGTGCCAGTTAAGGTAGCTTGGTAGTCACCATCTCCTCTTCATTCAAATAATTTCAGAATAATTTCAGAAAGTAATTCTTTTATTTCTGTACTGCCAATTCTTCTGACAAATTATGCTGACCAAAATAGAATTTTGCCCGTGATACTGTTAATTAAAAGATGAATTGTGAATGAGGCGAACAATGACACCCAGTACTCGGTGGATTGATGAGACATAATTCACTAATCAAGACACTATTCAGAACAAACAGCCACATGGTAATCTGCAAACATAGGTTACTTTAAAAAAAATGTTCAAAATGTGAATATTAAAACCACTACATGACAGTCTGTGTAGGTGAGGCTTTATTTCTTGGAGGCAAAAGTGCTGTGGTATCAGTCTGTTTAGCATTAAATCAGAATAAACATATTTCTCTACTTTGTCTTTGCAAGGCTATGATCATAGATACTGGTATGCAATATTTTAAGTATGCTGTTAAGAATTGACAAAGAATAAAATGCTCGATATTAAGAGCAGAGCATATTACATAGAGCAGCATACAGGAGATACAGTGGAAATCGTAAAGATACTGCAGCCATTATGCCAGCGTCTGGTGAATGTTCTGTGAATGTCTAGCAAAGGCAGTTACATAACTGATTTTTATTGTATTAGGCAACAGCAGTATTGCTAAGCAAACTGATGTGCAGAATTGGAAAGTCTCTCCCACAGCAAAAATGAGGAGGAAAAAAAGACAGTGGAAAGGTTCTCACTTAGCATCCAGTAGGAGGGAAGCATAAGAGGGGTGAATCTTCATTAGTGTATCACGTCAGAATGGCAATATGATTTATTCATATCATGCAATGTCTTAAAAAAAATACAGTGCAACTCAGACCATGGTAATTTTGCTGCTTTCTGCAATTTAATATGGCAACAATGCAGAGCTCAAGCTGGTAAAGTAAAATGCCAACCTCTGCAAGAGATTTAGTGGGGCTAAGCTAATAACCAGCAATGAGTTATATAGGGGGAGGAGAATTAACATAGAATGAAGGAAAAAATATACACAAAAAAGTCCCTGATTTCATTTGTTTTCACTGTAAAATCAGAACAACACCAACAGATATTTAGACATGCTAGTAAAATAAACAGTTCCAAGAGCTGGTGCTAAGAGAACCTTGGCTCGTTTCTAACAGGTAATCAACACCCAAAAAGGTGCAAGCTCCACTTAACATTTTTAATGCAGCTAATACCTTTTTCCCCTACTTCTTACTCCTTGATACCTAAGAAGATACCACTTTACACGGCAACCTTTCCCCTGGCAGGCCTTCCTCTTCCACAGCTAACTATTTTTCAAGATCACACCAACTTAATTACCCTTGAGACTCCTACCAAGGTCACGAGTGTGGCAAACAACAGTGTTACAAGAAGGAGGATACACAGGCATGTATTTGCCTTAAGACTGCTTTTTATAAGCCCCCTGTGCTGTAAAAAAGAGAATTAAGAAAAAGGAAAGAGAAAGGCTCATGTTTGGTATGTGTGCTCAACGTGAGTGGCAGTGAGGGCTCGGAGCGAGGTGAGCTATGGCCGGCAGGGTTAAAGGCAGCCCCAAAGAGCCCAAGAGCTGCTCCAGTGGAGGAGGACCATGCGACTCATGGTCTCTTTGGTGGCCACCTCAGAGGCCACCTCACAGGAAGGATTCTCACCCCCGAGCGAAGGGAAATCCTGCCTTTCCATAGCGGTAGCACTAGGTGGCAACACCTTGCGCAGCCCTTTCCCTGTGGCCGCTTCCAGCCCAAGGCCTCGCGGCTCCCACTCCTCCGGTCCAGGCCCGGAAAGGTGCGGGTGGTGGCACTGGAGCAGCCGCCCGCCTTAGATCTTACTCTCAACTGGGGCTTGAGGCGCTTACTGCCTGGCGCTAAGAAAGTTAAAGGCACTTTTAGAATGAGTCAGGCAGTAGGAGGAGGAGAATCACGTTGTGAAATAGCCGGGGCCGGCAGACAGGGCCTTGGGCAGCGGGGAGCAGGGCCAGCCAAGAGGCGCCTCCAAGGCCCAGGCCCTGATCCAGCACCACAGAGGCGGCCGCAGGAGCACCCAGCCCATCGCCTGCTCCTGGCCGACAGGGCTGCAAACTGGCGCTGAGCTGGTGGATGAGGAGCGCTCGGCTCCAGCCGCACATTTGTGCCATTTTGCAGGGAATGCGCTGAGGGAACGGGAATGCTGCAGCATGGAATATTTGCATGGGACTATGTGAACAATTCAGACAAGCAAACTAATTCTCCATTTTACCCGTTCTCCCTTCATTTACACAAGAGTCATTTGGAATGAGAACAGGTTATAAACAGATTTAATTTAGATCTCCACAGTGCTTAGTGTAATGCTACTGCATTTTCTAGCTTATCTTTTGCCCTGATTTTTAAGAGCTAAATAGTCTTTAAATTGTGAATTTGTAATAGAATGCATGGCTGCTGGATGCACCTACCCAGTTAGGAGATTTTTACTGCAACATGATTAATTTTGTTAGATAAAAGTCCTGAAATACAACCAAAGGTAGAAATAAAAAGCATTTAAGTGCTGCACGTCCCTGATTTACTCTTCAGAGATGCATTTAATGCTGTCTCCAGCAGAACAGCTTCATCCATTTTCCAAACATTCATTTGTTTATTTCAAGATTAGTCTCAGTTATAAACAGACATTAAATCACCTCCAGGCCCTAATACATTGTAATGAAGTATTGTAAACCATGTAGTATGTTGGTTTAAACAATGTAATCAAAAAGCAACAAACCCGTTTTCTTCCAGCCCTTGCTGGCTCCCTGACTCGGCCCAGCAGCTCAAAGAAAAAGTCTTTTTTAGTTTGCAAATGTCAAGGTCGACCAGGGGTCAAGTTTGTGCTTTTGAGCCGTGGCTCCTTTCAGGTTATTGGCTTTGTTTTATTGCTGAAAGGAACCATCCATTGGGGCACACGCAGCAAAGAAGTCATGTAATCCTATTAAACACAAAACCAACATGTACAAATAACGGCGAGGGCCTGACAATTGCACAAAAGCCCCCTTTTTTTTTTCCTGCCCACAGTTAAGCCTGTACCAAGTAATTAATGGGCCTTCTATGGGCCAGCCCACACTGGGAAAACTGCCTAGTCTCCGAATGGGTGCCCGCTAAACCCGGTTAGAGACAAGGCAAAGAGCCGCTTGTGGGCAGCCTGGCTCAATTCCACTGCAAATCCCAGGAACAGGGGACAAGAGGCTACCTACCTGCCAGGCACCATCTCCGAGTGGAAAACGGGAAGGGGCACAGAAAGGGATGAGCAAAATCCTTGGCAAGGGATCCTTGAAAGGAAAGGGAGAGATTTGAATTAACAAGGAAGAAGAATAGAAGCATCTGTGGAGAGTTAAGGATAAAAGGAGGTATTTGAAATTACTAGCAAATAAACTCGCTTTGCTGGCAGCAGAGAGAAGTGGAAAGCTGGAATTATGGCACATAAGTTGAAATGTAACTAGATCATTATGTACTGGGCACAAAATCTAAGACATAAAAATTAACTGCAAATATCATACTGATTTCCTTAGTAAGAACATTTGTGGTAGTACAAAGTGAGTAGAAAAAAGAAAAGGGATGATGAAAGAAGGTATAATCAGGGGTAAAACTGGAGCAAAGGCAGTGTAGGTTAAAAAAATCATCCTCACAGTGTTATCTATCCAGAGATAACTAAGAGAAGTCCTAAGGATTTTCATGTTTGATTAATTATAATCAGACGGATCATCCAAATAAAAGAAAAAGGATTAAAATGCTATGAGTTCTACTCGTTACTTCTTTGAGGACAACCAAATACTGTACGTGAAAAGTATAAAAACAACTAAAAAAGCAGTTACAAACAACATTCATAAAATTTCAGATCCCTTAGATACATAGATTATGACAACCTTAAAATCTGTCTGCTGGCAAGGCAAGATATTACCATCCTCGAGCGTTGCACTCAAAGTGTATGAACCAACTGCATCTATTACTAATGAAAAGAGATGTGCTGATTGAGAAGGCAGATAGCAATTGCAGATAAGACAATGAACTAGATGAAATACGTAGAAACCAACACCAAACCAGACATGCAATTGAACATAATAAACATTACTGAAGTAGAAATGGGAAGCAGAGTAATCTGCGTTACCCAGATTGTGAAACAAGTCTTATAGAAAAGCAGACAGTAAAAGTTTCTGGGCTATCATATTGCAAGGTCATATAGACAACAAGGGTGCTTGAAGTTTAAGTGTGCAGCTGATCCAAGAAGTTAATATAGCCTTGAAATGGGAAGGGAAAGACAGTGTCACATAGCTAGCAAAGCAATCAGCCCATCCTTACCCACCAACTTGGGAGGTTGCGGCAGATCCTTCAACAAGATCAACTCAAATGGCACAAGTTTAAAACAGGCCTGATGTCTCACACAATCCTGGGCTCACTCCCTCAGCTGAGTATTTTAAGAGCGCAGGTTCGAAATTAATAATTGGGAGTTGATTTTTGTCCTCCTTGGTTCCCACTTCGGTTCTCAGCACTACTCAACTTGGGCAAAGAAAGTGAAATACACCCACAACTGCCCATGAGGGGATTTCCTCAACTGACAGGCCCCACATAATTAGACCGTTTGGCCCTTCTTGCGGTTCAGAGAAATTATCCCTGTCTCGGTCTTCACCTATCACTAGCCTAGAGATTATTCAACTGGTGTGGGACTTCAAAAAAGAAAGTCATGGAGTTGAACCTGACCTTCTGAGGGCGTATGGGAGGTTCTTGCACAGTCTGAGGATATAACCGCTGTAAGATAGATACTCATAAAAATGCAAGTGTACACCACTATTGGTGAATAAAGTGAAACAGATTCCACAGATCAACTCACCAACTAAGCAAATTTTAAACTTCAGAAACCTCTTTTTTCTTCTCCCATGCACCTTTCCATATTTTCCAAAGGCTTCCTAAGCAAGCTGGCAATCCTATAGGTACCACAGAGTAGAAGATGCCCCCAGTCATCACTGGTGGCTTGCCAGGAAGCCCTCACATACATCTTAACAAGAGGGCAAGTTAGTACTACACATGGCTAGAAGAAAAACTTGGAGACTACAGGAAAATTCCACACTATAGCAGCCCAGAAGAGAGTCTGTTTTTTTCTCCTCCGAAGAGAAGCTCATTCCCAATTTGCATTGTTAGTTCTCTCCTCAGCAAGACAGACTTAGAAATCTAAGAGATTAATTCCCACAGACCTAAGCTTGCCCCAGCCTTTTGTGTCCAGAGCTCTACACAGAGATTGTTTGGGGGAGAAATTCTCTGTTTAATTGACAAACCTCCATATTGGCTCAGGGACCTACAGGCCATTTGAGTGGGGAAGAGGTAGCTTCTTCATCTCTAGAAGCAAAACTTGTCCATCATAGAGCATAAGACTCTGCACATTTACTTACCTGTGCATTTGTCATGTTACCCTTCAGTTACTACTGGCAAAACTTCCATGATTACAAAGCAAAACATTTTTCAACTACTATTAATTAATTTTCTTAACCTGCTTTAGAGGTCTCCCTTGCTGTTCCTGGTCTCACTACAGCTATAAAGCATCTCCATCACATTTTCTGCCTTCTGTTTTTCAGTGCAGTTCCCAGTTCCTCAAGTGTTTTGGAGTGAAGAAACAAAAACACTGACACAGAAATGTAAGTGGGTCTAAATGCATTTCCATCACCATAAAAATATGTGAAACAATACAGCTTATTTCAACTTGATGTTATATAGTGCCTTATAATACTATAAACAGAATATATTGTATATATAATGAATACACAATTAGTCTAAGCATGTTAGCCAGTAGGTTTTCTTTTTAATCGTGACAGCTGTATCCTTACATTTTAATGTATATCTGTATGTAGTGACATACATGAGAAACACATAAGTTGAGTAAGAAGCAAGACCTAAAGCTGACCAGTATAGATGGCTATAGCAAACTTGCAGAAAAATTCTCCAGGTCTCCAAATGGTGAAGTTCAGAGCAGAACACAGGGCAGTTTTCTTTTAAACTCTCTCAACAAATCCTTCATAAAGTACCTTCAAATTTATACAGAATCAGCAAAGTCATTTACTTCTGTGCTGAGGAACAAAAAATAAGAAAAACAACAAAGTGTTGAAAGAAGGGTGGTATAATTGCGATAGTTCTGCTGGGATGGCCTCAGCATATGGTGTGCTATACATGATATAGCACAATATGGTACCCACCCCTGGTGGGCAAAACATGGGAAATAATTCTGCTGTGATTGCACTGAAATTCATCGTATAAATTTGAAAGATGATTAATCTTGATCTCAGTTGTCAGCATGGACTTGGATGTGTTACACATTGAGAGGAACTACAATGCTTGATCATATCTGTACTTTGATATTATCCTTCTATTACAGAAAATAACTTGGATTCATTGCAACTTAGACTAAGACATCATTTCTTCTGCTCCTATCACCTGTTTTTTTTCCCATAACCGCTTACCTTTTGTCTTTATCTTTTCTTTTTTTGCAGCTAATCTGTGTAATTTTTCCTTCACTCAAAAGCATGATTTTTATCATTCAACAGACCTTATGAATTAGTACAGCTCTGTGTAACATGCTGTAATGAAGTCTCCAATTATTCTACCACATTTTTTTTTTTTTTTTTAGCTAAGCAAACACATTTCACCAAGGCTGGTGGAGGTATTCAGCAGAAGTCATAAGAGGCGGTAAGCTAAATCCATTGCTGTATTTTACCAGATTTCAGCTTGATAGTTTATCTATAAAAGCAGTTTCCATCGAATCGGCAGTACAAGGCAAGGACATTTAAAAGATGGTGCTTTCTTCCTACAGCACTTTTCCACTCTCACCACTGGGAGCGCATGTAGAAGGATAACATGTACTCTTTGCATATCTGTCAAGGCTCCAAGGACTTTGATTTGGGCATACAAATATAGAAAGATTAATCTGAGAAATAACAGCTTCACTTTGAGGCAGAGCCTGGTGCCAAGGCTTCAGAGATTTGGCTTCTTGCTTTAACTTGGCTGCTAATTTTCTGAATGGTCTTTGACAACTTCAGCTCCCCAGCTTGCTTACCTTTAACATGGGGACATTGTTACTGCCTTAAAGTTTAAGGCAGCTGAAACAACATCAACTTAAAATTTGAAAATTATTAAAACAAAGATTTTCACTTAGTTTCACCTTACCAAGATGAATGTGCATTATATAATTACACATTTAAAACTTATAAACTTATTTTTAATATATAATTAGCATGCATTTACTTAAATATGTACATCTAAATATATATCTAAATATCTATTTGTGTATTTATTATATGCATTTTATGTACATGTGCTCACGCATTTTATAAGTTAGCCATTTTCTCTTTTCCAGTATGTGGAAAAGCCACACAATCTGGAAAGTTATCCACCAGAACCTGATCCTGCAAGAGGGCCCCTGTCACTAGCCATCTTGTATACACATGTACCTGCCCACATGTTATTCCCAGCAGCAGAAAAGTAGGAATAATTTTTCCAGCAGAAAAGAGAACTGACACAAACTAAGCAAAACTAGAAGAAGACAAAACAAGAACAAGAATTTAAAGTTGAATGCCTCTAGATCATCTTTCCCTCTACAGCTCTCAGAACAGGCGCTGGCAGAACAGAGCAATAAAGTCACTGAAAAAAAATCTCTGACTCAGCTCTATTTCTCATTTGCATATCTGCAGTTTCTTTACCAAAAGATTTTTAAGCATTTGGCTTGCTTTATTTCACAGTACCCTTGCAGGGCAGCATTACAGCCCTTTGCAGATGAGCGAGTCAGGATGCAGATGGGTTAAGGCCCAAACTCTGCTGAGAGCTGCTAAGTGCTCCCATCACAGCTCCCTGACTCAATCACAGCCCCTTCAGAGCCCATGATGCTTAGGCCACCCTCTCCACTTCCAGAAAAAGTTAAAGGAAACAACTGACATCCAACTAGACCTTCATCATGTTTAAAAAAAATAAAACAAAAAAACTAAAGCTGAAGTGAAATCAAAACTACAGCTTTTTTTAACTCCCAAAACACAAACACAGCAGGCTGCACTTACAGATGCTAAAGACTACCCTTCCTTCTCTCCTTCAGTGATAGGTGACTTCCAGGGCTGACCTTGTTAAAGAGCATCTTATCAGCCCAAAGTGATAGCAGCTGTGCTTTCACAACAACTAAAGGCAATTTAAAGGGGTGCTGCTGCAAATTCTACTTTGGGGCTTATATTCTTGGTCTCTGCTCATCTGACTGCTTCTGTAAAGCACTTTGGGACAAAATTAAAAAGACTTTGTGACAGGTATGTGTGTTCATTTGTCTTACTAAGGCATGTGGATGAGTGTCAGTGCCAAAAAGAGGCAAAAACCTGTTGCTGGAGAGAGTAATGTGTGAAAGGCACAGTGAGAGTATAGCTGCTTTATTGGATTCAGTTTTGGGGCTCTTGGAATAGCACCTGTAGGGCAGGGCTTTCACAAGCAATTTGAATGGCTGCAGCATGGGTTTGTGCTCCTTTTTATTCCTTGCATGTTATGCTGTGCAGTCAGCACACTAATTCGTGACTTAAAATTTTAAAAAGAGTTTTACTTCCATTATTGGTTTTCAAAAGGCAGGAGCACAATTTGAGACCAAGTTAGACAGCTCTGACTTCCTCATACATCTCTGCTCCATCCTTACCTTCCAGCTAGAGCATTAGCTCTTTCAGTAACAGGCAACCAAGATAGCCAATGCTGAGACTACTGTTTGTCCTATATGAGTCTGTTTCTTACTGAGAGGATTTCTGAGTCCCTATGTGTTTCTATTAAAAGTTGTTTGTTCCATTTCCAACTTGACTGTTTTTCTAACTTGCAATGGATGTGCTAAGAACTGATACTAAAGGGTCACTGCTGTTTTAGCTGAGAAATTCTCGAGGACCTTTGCTTAATGAGCAAAGGTGAGAGGTGGAAAGATTGAGAAACTCTGTGTTTTAGCATAAATGAATCAAGAAAGACAAGCATGAGAAGGGCTGTACACGCTACCTTCAGGTTAAGTGGAGAAACAGAGGTTTTTGAGCTCTGGAGTAACTGAAACCAAACAACTCTCTGTGCAAAACCATCACCAGCATCCATTTATTTTTCTGGTATTTATGGATAGAGGATGCTGTGGATGCTTCCATTGTGACACACTCTGAGCAATTACAGAAAACACACATTTTACTTTGTGAACTATTCTTATGCTATTAGTATCAATTGGGTGAGGAGCCAGTGTTCCTTTTTCAGCTCATCAAAGCTACTAAACCAATCTAGCACAGAGAGGATAAGCAGAGCTATGCAAGAAAATCAACAGGTGAAAATGAAAAATCTAGTCTAAACATTTAACCATGATGTCATCAATAATTAGATTAAAGCAACTAGTAGCAGGAGGCGCATTGCCATTTCTTGAAACCTATGCATTGACTGCCTTTCTTCTGGGAAGTAACCGTTCGGCAAGCTCCTGTCCTTGTTAAAGATACTATAGTTCATGTTGTGGAGGAGGTCAGACCCTGCCACTGAAATTTCTTTTGACCTTAATTAGACACTGCATGAACCAAAAGGCCCATATTAACTCAGGTAAAGCCGTGGTGAGTTTTGTCCGAAATATTTGAAAATGGCAGTCTGATTTGTTACTTTTTTTAAAGGATAACATGTCCATTTGAAATTCTGTGCGGAAAAAGGCTTCCAAAATTGAGAAAGTGGATGGACAGCCATATTTTGATGGATGTGATTGTGACCACTAAGATAACTGCTTAAAATACATTTCATTAAGGAGCCTTAAAGGATTTATTATAACTGCTGCAGGTACTAAACAGTTATGTCGTCTTCTACCACAGTTGTCTTATGTTTTCTTCAGCACCATCTTCCTTGGAAAACCCACAGATTGGAGGGGAAATCCTTCTAAGAAAAATTAAGCTAGGCAGGGCATTTGGGACCATCACGATAACAATCCGGTATCAGAAAGAAGTTAACCAGAAGGATGATCGGAGACCTCTGTCATTTCTAGACTTCTGCAGTGCTTTCATTTCTAAAGCAACCCTACTCAAAAAACAACAAAAAAGTAATCTCTAACAAAAATCTGACAGAGCGATGGCAGTTACCATAAGACGTTCGCTGCTTTACTCTTCCTTGTAAGTGGTGGGAGGTTTCGGGAGACAGCGCAGCCAACATGACAGCTCCCTGGTGCCGCGAGGGACTGTGTCCTTGTCCTGCCCCGTCCCGCTCCCTGCGGCTCCCTTGGGCTGACCCTGGTGCTCAACCCAACACTGTAATGGTTTCACTTTATCCCAGAAAGATCCCAGAGCTGGAGCCTAGAGGAGCCTTGTTGGGAAGGCCGGCCAAGGAGCGCGAATCCCCCCTTCCTACAGCAGCGGCTTAGCTGATCTTGGGCTTTGCCCTGGCATGGGGCTCCTGGCCCACGCCTTTGTCTTCAGTTATTGCCAGTGCTTTGTTAAGCAAAATCATGACTGAGACATGGAGCTATTCTGAGGTTTAATGCAGTAAATAATAACATGATTTGTTATTCAAAACCAGGAAGCCTGATGCTCAAATTCTCAAAGATTACAAGAAGGATTAGAAAAATTGAGAACATAAATTGAAGCTTCTTGCTTTTGATGAGGAGCGATTCATAAATTACAAAAGAAGAACAAAGAATGTAGTCTAGCTCTAGTCAGCCCCCACATTTTTCTCAAAATATTGCCCAATGCTAAGAAAATACCACATACAGAAGAGATCTGTGTACCTAAATGAGCTATGGCAGAGTAACACGGGTAGAGTTTGTAGCTTGTCGCAAAGCTGCTTTATAAGGGCTCTTTGTTCAAGCTTAGACTATATGACACATTTGCTTCTGTTCTGAACATTGCAACAAAACCCTGCATATTTTAGGTAAATCAAACACCAGCACCAGCCTGGCCAGCACAGAACTGTCTGTATTGATTAGCTGAGATGCTGAGGGAGACTCGTGAAGACTGTATTAATTTATTTTGCTTATTCTCTAAGGTCATTTTGGAACTCATAAGCAATGCAGGCTCTTCTGGGTTTCAAGCTAAGCACACACACAAAAAGGAGGCACAGCACAAGTTGAGCTGTGGCTTTAATTCTATTTTCAACGTAGTTTATATGTCTTTGGATGCCAGCAAGCAAACAAGTCTCCCATTGAATCCCAAACTGTACCAATTCTGCACAGCTCAGCACAAAAGAGAGGTTACAATATCCAAACGGTATTTTTCACTTAAGTAAAAATAAAATTAGAAAATGACTGGTTGCCTTGGGGAGAAGGAGGAAAAAAAATAAAGGGGGGGAACCTTTCTCTGAACACTTTAAACAAGGGTGACCTTTGCATAGAGCAGGGCAGTTAAAGGGGCAGTTGTGCGATAGCTGCCTTGCTCCGATCCATACTGTAAATCAAAACAATCTCATAAAAGGTTAAATTATTAAAAGCAGGGGCCCACTGGAAGGGTCATGCAACCAGGAAACCAGCATGACCATAAAAAGCAAACGAGGGTGACAGTAACCATTGCAATGCAGGATGGAGTTGGGAATGCCAAGGCCTTGCTCCTGCTCAAGGTATCACCCCCTGTGGTTTTTGTCTGCCCTTTCTTAATTCTTCCTGCACGTTTCTGAAGGCAGAAGTAGGCCCCGCGCCCAGCCCTGTTTCACTTTCTCTCTCTCCATGCAGGGTTTCTGACAGCAAACTTGTCAGGAGCCCAGAGAGCGTCCGCGGGGCGTCCCCGCATCTGCCCCAAGGCGCAAAGCCCTGCCCTGCAAGAACAACCCCAGTGCAATGCCCAGCGGCGAGGAAGGTAGCCAAAAAACATCCGCAGAATTACAACAAGATGAAAGGAGCGGGGCAGGACGGCCCGAGGCGGCCGCAGGAGCGGGAACTTCCCGAGCGGCCCCGGCCGCTGCCGCGGGGCTCGTCCCGGGCGGCGGCGCCTGCTCGCGAGGCCCGGCCTCGGCCCCCTCCCCCCGCCCGCGCCGC